>NC_136487.1:31177982-31462982 GCF_053919585.1 Euprymna scolopes | reverse complement strand
TTTTTTCTGTTTTTTTTATGTTTGTTTTTTTTACTTATCTCAAAATCTTTTGATCAATATAATAAGTCTTTTGTCATTTTTTTCCTTTTTGGCATCCTTTTTTCCCCTAGTAGTCCACGACCGTTAAGTGAGTGGTAGAACTGTTAACTCAATTGTGCTGTTAAAATTTTCCACATGGTTGGTAAGCAGGTTATCGGTCTGTAATTGCTTAGGGTCATTCCATTTTCAGTGTCTTTTTGTATTAGTGTAGTTCTTCCTTTGGACATTTATTCTGGTACTTCTGATTATTATTATTATTATTATTATTATTATTATTATTATTATTATTATTATTATTATTATTATACTTATTATATTAATATTTTTATTTTTATCATTATGATTATTATTATCATTATTGCCATCATTATTATTATTATTATTATTATTATTATTATTATTATTATTATTTTAAAAAAAAATTACTGTATTGGTTATTACTATTATCACTAATATTCTTACTAGTAGTAGTAGTGGTGGTGGTGGTGGTGGTGGTAGTATTGGTGGTATGTTTTTATTATTACTGTAGCTGTAATGGTAGATGTTGTTTTTTGCTGTCATTGCTATTGTTTTTGCTGTTAATATTATTGCTACCGATATTAGTGTTGCCATTATCATTGTAGATTTTATTTCTATTGTTGTTGTTGGTGGTAATGGGAATAGTGGTGGTGATGGAGGAAAAAGGTTGGAAGGAGATCTTTGACCTTGGTGGGGAACCCTCCTAGAGATAATGTCTCAATAAAACTATCGGTGGTGGTGTAACCTTAAATTCACTAACCCCATTTATGGGAGAATGTCAAATCAAAATACTGAAAATAACGAAGTGAATGAGGCTAGAACATCTTGTGATGGCCTCACGTCAGGTAGGTGTACCACTGGTCAACAGGGTGGGTCCTTGTCGTCATCATACAACTGTTCAAAATTCTGAGGATGTGGCTGGATATAAGGGGAGTAAGAATTGCCAGAGAGGATCTCAAGACACGAAGGGAGTTGGAACAGGAAATGTAAAAAAAAACGTGGACGGATGAGGAAAGAAGAGTACTGTGGGAATGCTTTGTAAGAAGTGGAAGTACAAAATCTGGTGGATATATCCAAAAAGGGAAAGAAGAATGGGAATCGAGAGGAGGAAGAGTTAGAAGTGTCGCGAGTTTGGTATCCTAGTTAAAACAAATTAAAAATAACAACCTACTTTCAGCGATTGCAAGAGAAGAGATTGAATGGATGGTTAGGAATGAAACGAATAACGAAAGTAAAATTGATGAAACTAGCACTGATGAAAGAACTGAGAGAGTGGAAGTGCAGAAGGGAAATGTAAACGATGATGGGAGGCGGACAACTGAAGAGGTATGGAATCCTATGGTTAGGGGAAATAATGAGAAAGAGTTTGAAGGATCTAAGGCAGATGAGATCATTGACTCTAAGACAATGGAGCCAGTGAAAGGAGCAGATGTATGGAGAAGTGGTGATGGAGTTCGAGCTTTGACTTCTGTAGAAAAAGAAGTACTTCAGAAGTTAAGAGAGGTTCTTCTTAGAGACGATATCATAGAGATTCCAAGTATGAAGAGTATTGATAGGCGGATGGTGAAAAACGAGGTAAAAATAATTCAAGGAGTAATTCACAACATTATAAGAAAGAATATATCGATTACGGAACTTAACAGGCTTCTATATTCAGCGTCATACGTTATTGCAAATCATCTTGGCTTATTACAGGAGAAAAAGGGGGAAATGAAGGATAGAAGGCCACACTGGCAGAGGCGGCTTGAAGAAAGTATTAAACGGTGGTGGAAAGGCATTGTTAGAATCGAAGAAATAAGAAAAGGAGTTAAACTAGGACAAAAAGCTAAGGACGAGCTTGAAAGGAGGTATAGATTGCTGGAAAAGGGAACGATGAACGTTCTAACAATATGTAAAGAGAAGGTCCACACTGGTGGTATGAAAATTAGAAACTTTGTTGGAAAAAGTGTTGCATTTCGGCAGAACAACCTTTTCCAGAACAATCAGTCTCAGCTGTATAAAGAATTAAATGGTAGTAAACAGGCGGAAAATAACAACACTCCAAATGCAAAAGATGCAAGGAAGTTCTGGAGTGGGATTTGGTCTGTCGAAGGGAAATATAATGAGAAGGCTAGCTGGTTGGGAGAGGTCAGAGAAAGGCTATCAGAAATGCAGCAGATAAAGAACGTTGAGATAACCATCGATGACGTTAAAGCTGGCATACGAAGGATGACAAACTGGAAGGCACCTGGTCCAGATGGGGTGATCGGCTTCTGGTTTAAACAGTTACAATGCCTTTATCCACCTATAGCTGTTGCTCTGCAAAGGGTTGTAGAGTCGGGAGATGTTCCTGATTGGCTTGTGAAGGGAAGAACAACACTGATTAGGAAAGATCCTGCAAAAGGAACAGATGCCAATAATTATAGACCAATTACATGTCTGCCATTGATGTGGAAACTGTTGACTGGAATATTTGCAGAGAAAATTTATGAACATCTTGAAAGTAATGGTGTTTTTCCTGACAAACAAAAGGGGTGCCGGAAAGGCTCGAGAGGTACTAAAGAGCAACTACTAATTGATAAAGCATCAATGCAGGATGCGAAGAAAAAGAGGAATCTGAGCGTAGCATGAATCGATTACAGAAAGGCTTATGACATGGTTCCTCATTCATGGATTACATGGAAACACTATTGATGATGAAGGTTGCTGAGAATGTGGTAGGGCTTTTGGAGACATGTATGGCTCAATGGAAAACGGTGCTGACAGCAAACAGAGAGGAGATGTGGCAGGTTGGCATTAAACGTGGGATATTTCAAGGAGATTCGTTATCGCCACTTCTTTTTGTAATGATAATGATGCCACTGAGCATCCTCTTGAAGAGAGAAAAACTGGGGTATAACTTTGGATCTGGTGATAGACGTCTCAACCATCTACTGTTTATGGATGATTTGAAAATATTCGGTAGAAATAAAAAGGAAATGGAGAGACTGGTAGAACTTGTGGAGACATACTCAGAAGACATTGGGATGGAGTTTGGGATTAGTAAATGTGCGGTGCTGGTAATGAAAAAAGGAGTAAAGGTTCATTCGAATGGAATAGTGCTGCCAAATGGAGAAATCATGAAAGAAATAGAAGATACAGGATATAAGTATTTGGGATTGCTGGAGGGTGTAGGCATCATGAACAGAGAAATGAAGGAAAAAGTCAGGAAGGAGTATTTTAGAAGAGTGAAACTAATTGCAAGGTCGAAACTGTATGGAGGAAACCTAATGAAAGCAGTAAATGCATGGGCAGTCAGTGTTTTGAGATACAGTGCAGGAATTTTAGAATGGTCTGACAAAGATTTGCATGCCATGGATATCAAAACAAGAAAAGTTTTAGCAATGTTTGGTATATTTCACATTCGAAGTAGCGTAGCAAGGCTGTATCAAAAGAGGAAAGATAGTGGGAGAGAATTGAAAAATGTAAAAGATTGTGTTAGAACCGTGGAGATATCGTTGAAGGAGCATGTGGTTAAAAGTGAGGAATGGATGCTTAAGGTTGTGGCCAATGATGTGAGACCAAGGCTGATTATGTAAAGCGTATAGATAGAGAAAGGGCAGAGGAACTAGCTAGGAAGAAAATGTATGGAAGGTTCTTCCAGGATATAGCAGAAGTAGCTGATGAAAGATCATGGCAAAGACTTAGAGCTGGGTATCTGGCTAAGAGTACTGAAGCTTTTGTTTGTGCAGCACAAGAGCAGGCATTAGGAACATGATTGTTCAAAAAAGTGGTTCTAGGAGAGGAAATTGCTGCAGAATGCTGGATTTGTGATAAGACCTCAGAATCAATTGCACACCTTGCAGCAGGGTGTAGTGGACTGGCCCAGAGAGAGTACCGCAAAAGACATGATCGCATGGGACTCCGGATATATTGGGAGGTGTGTAAGAGGGTTCGAGTGAAGTGTGCTGGAAAATGGTTTGAAGAGGTGCCTGATGAAGTGACAACAAGTGAGGATGGCAATGTAGAGGTGTCATAACGACCAAGCAATTGGAACATAATCATCCGGATTTGATTGTCATTGACAAGGTCTCAAAAAACTGACAGATTGTAGACTTTTCAGTACCCTGGGACAGGAATGTGAGAGAGAAGGAGAATGAGAAGTGGAGCAATTATGCTCCATTGGCCTTGGAGATAAGGCGTATACATGGGGTTAAAACATAAATAATCCCGGTCGTATTTGATACACTAGGAGTAGTATCAAGTCGTCTGGAAGGACAATTGAAGAAACTACAAATCCTCGATGTTTTAGATGGCCTTCAAACCTCTGCAATTATAGGTACCACCAACATCCTTAGGAAAACCCATTCCGTTCCAGAGAGACGTTCATAAATGAAATCAGAATTATTATTATTATTATTATTATTATTATTATTATTATTATTATTATTGTTGTTGTTGTTGTTGTGTTGTTGTGTTTGTTAATTTCACAGTGTTGTCATGTTTTACACTGTTTTTTTTTGTTCACTCGAGAGCAGGCTTTTACACCAAAGTTAGTGAGCATAGTCAAAGAGTCAATTAGATGGAAAACACTTGGCGTAGGATGTTTCCTGTGTTGTGTTTTTGAAGTTTTTACATCTGCAGCAGTTTCTATATGTCTAGCTAGCACCTGTAACTAATGTGTATTAGTCTCTGCATTCAAGCGTTTTCCTTAATATTTCAGCTGTTTTCATTATTGCTGTCCATTGTACCTTCTCAGTCATCCCTCTGGTTCTAATCTCTCCCACTCCTTTTTCAAAGTTTTTGGTATTGTTCCTAGTGCTATTTTAACTTTCTTTATCTTCCATATACTTTTCAGCTCTCTGGCCATTTCCGCATATTTGCTCTGCTTCTGTATCTCCTGGATGGTCACTCTTTGGTCTGCTTGAATGGCAAAAATCTACAATTTGGCAGGACTTTTCCTTCTTGTCATCATTTCTTGCATGGATGAGTTTATCTGTTTGTATATCCATGTCCCACAGGATTTTGTGACTTTCGTTTTCAAGTACTGCTGCCGGTTTGTATTTGTACCATTTGTCTGGATGTTCAAAATGCAAGTGTCTGCATAATTCCTAGTGTACTACCTTCCTCACTTGGTTGTGTCTATTTTTATATTCTTTTTGAACTAGTTCGCCGCATTCACTTATTATGTGCTTATTGCTTCATCTCTTTGTCCACAGAGTCTGCATTTGCTGTTTTCTTGTATCTTGTCGATTCTTGATTTGATGTGGTTGATTCTAATTGCGTTATCTTATGCAACTGTTATTAGGGATTTAGTTTCTGTTTCGGTTTCCTTTTTGTAGCTATGTCCATGTGTTTTTGTTAGTCTCATCTTTTGTCACGCGTATCAATTGTCCGTGTAGCTGTTTCTCTTCCCATTTTTCTTTTTTCATCTCATCCCTTCTCTCTCTATTTACTTTGTTTTTGTTTTTGTTTTGTTCATTCATTCAGTTTCTCTTGTTGCTGTAATTATTATTTCGGTGTTGTGCATTATGTATTTTATAATTCTTTCTTTTTTTGTCTCCTTCCGTTGCTTTTAGTTTTCCGCTTTTCATGATCAGCAGTGCGCACTTTTCCATACCGAATTCCATTCAGATATATCCTCCGTTCACTATCTAACTCAACTTCTCTCTGACTCGATCTCTCTGACTCTCTCCTCCCTCTAACTAAATAACGCGTATATATAAAAACTATCCCCTTGTTTATTCAACTCTCTCTGACGTAAGAGATCAATCTTATTGTTATTATAAATCAAACTTCATTTAGCTATTTACATTTCAAACTGGCCTTTTATTTATGGTATAAAATTCCATTTCCGACTCAAAACATTATTGTTTTATCTTTTCAGATTCCTCTTTGCTATTGAACATTTTCTCTGCATATTTCGTATTCAAACACATTTCAATAACAACGAGAATTGTAATAATAATAATCATTTAGGTAACTAGGCCATTCTCAAGAGTGCAAATAATAATACAACAATAGGATCTAATATAAAATATTTATATTGTAATATTATTAATAATTCCATTATATTAATGAATATATATATATATATATATATATATATATATATATATATATATATATATACTGCTGATCAAAAATTTAAGATCACTTAAAAATCTTTAAAAAGAAACCTTGTTTTAACGATAGATTTTAAACTCTTCCGATTTAAGGTTACTAATACTACAATCTAAAAGGTATATATACATATATATATATATATATATATATATATATATATATATATATATATATATATATATTTGAGTGCTGCTTGTGCAGAGTTCGCACTGGTAATCAGTGTGAAGAAGACCGTTGTGATGCACCAGGGTGACGCATCACCAATCACCATCAATGGCCATGAACTAGAGACTGTCGAAAACTTTGCATATCTTGGATCCAACATCAACAAGGGAGTATCCATTGAACAGGAGCTACAAACGCGCATAGGTAGAGCAGCGTCTACTTTCAACCAACTATGTGAAAGAGCATGGTTCAATAAATACCTCACTTCTCGCACAAAATGCCGCATCTATGAATGCTGTGTTCTGAGTACCCTACTGTATGGAGCGGAGACTTGTACCATGTATGTTCATCACAAGAAAAGACGGAACATCTACCATCTCTGATGCTTGCGACTTATCATGGGCATCAATTGGTAGGATAGAATCACCAACGAAGAGGTGCTAAGACATGCCGGCAGCCGCTCCTTGTTCCAGACACTTAAGATAAAACGATCGCGCTGGCTTAGACATCTGCGCAGAATGCCCAATGGCTGTCTCCCTAAGGATATCCTCTACAGCGAACTGGCAAATGGATCAAAAAGTCACGGTCGCCCGGTGCTGCACTTTAAAGACGAGGCCAAACGGGATCTGATCACTCTTGGCACCGATGTGAATGTGTGGGAGGAGCTAGCCAAAGATAGACCAGCATGGAGGCGTGCCTTGAGTAAAGATGGCGAAGGACTTGAGAACCTTTGGTTCGAGAGGCTGGCGCAGAGAAGACAAAACTAGTGACTACGTTTACTGTTGCTTGCATTAATCTTTCGTAAATTGCTTGCCATTATTATATATGTATATATATATATATATATATATATGTATGTATATATATATATATACATAAACTTAAACGTTATATTTTAATTGATACAGATTTTGTATTATTATTATAGAGCTAATCTTGTATTGATTATTATATTGTACTTAATATATAGTAGTGCTCCCGGCGTGGCCAGGTCATCAAATACGCCTACATATTATATTTTAATTCCTGCAGATCTGCAGAAATTTGTTCATTTAGCTACATTCCAAAATGGCCTATCTTCTATAATATCCAATTACATTACAATTCAAATGAATTGGTTTATTTTCCAACATTCACCTTTATTGTCGTAACATTTTCTCTAAATGTTTTCTATTTCATAATATCCGCATTTCTATACAATAATAATAACAATAATAATAATAATAATAATAATAATAATAATAATAATAATAATAATTTCATGTGTAGCTTGAATTGGAAAGAGACCTGGGTTTAGCAAATGATTTCATAAAACATGAATACATTTGTTGTGTAGCAGATGTTCATATTGGAGATGACGCAGGCGTTCATATTGGGCACATATGTAACGGGATCATGTGATACAGACATAACGATAGTGATGATGAGGAAGAGAAGACATTTATATGACTAATTTTACGTGGCTTTGCATATGTTTATCCAAAACGCACTTTTGACAAACAAAAGAATCCTCAATTCTATTCTAACCTATTTTTAAACAATATAATTTCATTTGCATTGTTCATTCTTTTACTGACATATTTAATATTCAGATTTCTAAAAGAATTAACAATAGACTTAATTTCTAACATTTTATTTCTTAACCTTGCTTACAAGGTTCGATTCTAGGCTCATCCTAATCTCATTTTTACTTATATAATATTCTTTTTATTTACATAGAAAGGGGACAGGCCTTCCATGTAACACATTTATCAACACGTGCTATCAGAGAATAAATCTGCAACAGATTAGTGTGGCATAAAACAGTGCATCCATCAATAGAAAAATAAATAAATAAACTTTTGCCCCAAGGCCTCACATAGCTACACAACTTCCGGTCCTTCATCCAGCATGCTTTGAAGCGACCTGTTACGCACACCATTTGAAAAGGGAAAATTTTTCCGAAATTAATAATGGAATACGTCGCATAGGCTTACAAGTTACAAGTAAGACATTTTACCATACAACTGAATATATATATATATATATATATATATATATATATATATAATATATATATATGTATATATATATATATATGTATGTATGTATGTACTTATTGATTTGTAAATCGCCACTTGTTCTCGTCTCCTCTTACCAACAGCGACTATAATTCATTCCTCGCATTGTGACAGCCTTCTAAATCTCTTTTACACAAATAAAAAAACGTTAAAGATGCATTGATGAGACTCTTTACCTCAGCAACAGTGGTAGACCTCCATCTCGTACAACAAGAGCTGTCCAATACAAAATAAAAAATAAAAACAGAAAGGCAAGCCAAGAAACACCTGGTGCCATGGACTGGAAACAAATATGAAGACGGTTGATTAATCGTTAATCACCATACATAGAATCGGATGCAGTGACCTTTGGTGATTCCATAGCACCTTTTTAATATATGCCCGATTCCATTTTTGTTGAAAACACTATTTTTAGTGGTAAAACATTTTCAGTCACCTTTTTAACTGCTCTGGACGACACTGTGTACAATTGTTTATGAAAGCAGTTGTTGCAGTTCTGCACCTGAATCCATTCGTCTAGTCAATGTGGCTTATGTATTCCTTACACCTTTCGACATTAGATATAATGGCCCGTGCCAGAACAAAAGCTGTACTATAACCATGGTGTCCATCCTGGAAAAGGTCCAGAGAAGATGCCAAACATGTGGCAACTCTAACACGAAAACTCTTACTATCCATTATTTGGGCAATTATTTCAAAATCGACAAAACTAAATAACGCACCTTGGTCAAAACTCGTTTACCGTTACTTTGTTGCATCACAAAATGGCCGAATGCATTGAATACATTTACATGGTAATGAAGGCCTGTTTAATTTGTTCCGTATCCACCCTTTGCTCCTTACTTTACATACGTACGTATGTATGTATGTATGTATGTATGTATGTATGTATGTATGTATGTATGACAAGAGGATCGTCTTGCAATAACATGACAAGCCAATTCCACATTCTTCATCCATTCAACAGTTAGCATGTCGGTTGTAGTACTGCAGAATTCCAAGATTAGCTGGACATCAAAGGTATTGCAGTTCATCTAAAAAATAAATATAAACACCAGAATTATATACAGGACAGAGATGAAGACATTGTCTTCTAGCCAGCACCGCTATCTTCACTTGAAGATATACCACTCTATGAAAGGACTTTCACCAACTAAGTTTAATTCTTTTCATTTTTCATTTTTCATTTCACTGTCGTAACTTCCGGAAACCTACACTAAAATGTTTATATAATTATCTGTTTTCCTTTCTTTGATCTATAAAGGAAACTGAAGTAAAGTTTGAAAATGTACACTATGCCGCAGCTGCCCATCAGCTGAATGTTTGCAAAATTGAAGATAAAGATATTGAAGCAAATTTCGATGGAGAGAAATGAACAGTAAAATGGAAATGGAAGGGAAAGCATGTCATACAGTGAGAGAGATAATAGATGTTCGTGATGAAAAGATGAGAGAATGGAGAGGTTGATAGGAGGAACCGTCATTGTGGACCTTAAGTCTGCCTATCTGCAGCTACATGTGGCGAAGGAACTATGGCAATACCAGCTGATCAGTTATAAAGGAAAAACATTGCCTAACACAGTTAGGATTCGGACTTAATGTTTCACCAAGATTATGGCAGCCATTTTAAAAAAACGGTTTTACAGAAAGGAAACAAAACGAAAGAGGCCAAAGATTCATACATCGATGATATAATGGTGGATGTGACGAAAATATCGACAAAAGAATTAGCTAAATCGCCAGAATCCCTGGATGGAGGAGTGGCATTGGGCCTTAAGCTTATGAAAAATAGGATGGGAACACTAATGTTAAAGAGAGGCAACGAGATCCCAGAGATGGGAGGAGAAATTAGTAGGCAGGAGTTATTCTTTATCTGTGGGAGATTGTTGGGACATTAATTGCTGAATGGTTGCGATTGGCATGCAGTTATGTGAAAAGAAGAGCAAGTGGAGTAGACTGGGAGAGCAAAGTTGATTGCAAAACCATCAGAGTGATGCAGGAGATTCTAGCTGAGGTAAAAAAGAGAACCTTGTTGTTGGAGCTTGGCACATACCTGAAACGAGCATAGAAGTGGTGTGGTGAGATGTGAGCACTATTGCAACAGGCGTGGTTGTGGAGATTGGTGGCATGGTGGCAGAAGATGTAACATAGCTGAGGAAAAATAATGATTATAATCATATTAACGTGGCTGAATTAGATGCTGTTCTAAAGGCCGTCAATTTAGCTTGAGAGATATCAAAATAAGAACCGATTCAACCACTGTACTCAATTGGGTGAACTCTACAATGGAGGTGAATGGAAGAATACGAACAAAAGGTGCTGGAGAAATGATTGTAAAGTGGAGATTAGTGATGCTTGGAAAATTAATACCTGAATTTGAACTTTGAATACAAGAAGTGTTTGTGCCTTCAGAGAAAAACAAGGCAGATGTGTTTACATGGATAAAAGTGGTTAGTTGAGAAAGAAGAGACCCCAATAAGCTGCATAGGAATTAGTGAACTTTTTTTTTTTTACATAGGCATCACCACATTATCAAGGCCCAGAGGCCACTCAAGGATAAGGGTTAAAGAGTGTACAGTAGAAATTGGACAATATAGTAATCATTAGTAATGAAAATTTGGTAAATTTGATAACTTATATGGAACAGCTCATCAAGAACTTATTTACTTTCGACTTGAAGACAATCATATAGTAGTCAGCCGGAAAGCAGGAAAACGGAAGACAATTCCACAGGCGTGTAGTTCTAAGAAATAAACCATATTGAGTGTCACTAAGAAGGTTATTTTTGTTGAGATGGTTGATTACTTCTGTATTTAACACAGATTCTAGCAACTTACTCATGACGCACAGGAGACTTATTGGCCTGTACTGAGAGGGGGATGAGCGATCACCTGAATTCTTAAATACAGGGCATACTGATGAGATTTTCCAGGGAGATGGGAAACTATTCTCCTTAAGACAACGTTTAAACAGTTTTGTAAGTATGGGCTGGAAGAGTTGCATGGCATGCGCCACATGGGGTGGAAAGAACTTATATTTGGTGTGGCAAGTTCATCCCCATATAAAACGGGAAGAAATTCAGAAGGTAATTAAGAACTGTATTCAGTGTCAATCGATCGATCCCGCCCCAAATATACCTAATCCTGGGGAAATTGGAGTTTCAAAGAATTGAACAAGATTAGCAATTGACATAACACACTATCGTGGAGGAGCATATTTGTCAATAATTGACTGTGGGCCAAATAGACTAGCAATATAGAGGGAGAGACGTGCGGAATCTGCGTCTGCAATTGCAGCCAAATTAGAAAAGGTGATGCTTGAATGAGGTCCAGTAAGGAAGTTATAATGGATAATGACACTGCTTTTCGCTCTGAAATCTTTCTGATTATGCTTAAAAAAAAGTGGAAGACAAAAAGATATTACAGGACAGCTATATAGACCTGGAGGAATAGTGGAGCAACATCATTGGACAGTGAAAGCAATAGCTGAAAGAGGAAGGATATCACCTGAAGAAGCCACATACTGGTACAACATGGCCCCTAAGGTCGGACAGAGAGAGGGCACATAATAGATTTTTAATTATGAATGGAAGCACTAAAGAGATATGTCCCCAGAAATTGACGAGCAAGGACCAACCAGAATCCAAATAGGAGAAGAGGTTTGGGTGAAACTTTCTAATGCACAATGCACGACGCAATAGGGAAGAGGGGTGATTACTGGAGTGCAATCCGCTAACAACTTGAGTGTCAATGGAATGCCACAACATATTTTAGACATAAGGTACGTGGTCCAGGTAGATGATAAGGATGTCAGTGCTGAGCCAGAGAGTAATGAAGGTGAACTGATGCTGATGCAAAGACCGCAGAAAGAACGCAACTTGTGTTATATTTAGGGGCTTCATTATTATTATTATGATTATTCTTTGTTTCTTTTTTTGTTATTTTATCGTTCGTTGTTAAGTCTTATTAAGTGATGCTAAGAGAGAGATGTTGTTGAGAGTCTTAGTGAGAGTTTGTTGTTGTGTCTTGGAGAGAGGGATGTTGTTGAGGGATGTTGTTCGTGTTATAAGATATTCATATATATTCAAATGTTCATACTTAGATGTGTAGATGGAAGCTCTTAGAATGAGGAGACAGTCTTCAGACAGTCTTAGTGTCCATATTGTGTATGTAAGATGTGTATGTTAAGACATTTTATAACACAGATATATAGACATATAATAACAATTTTCACTTTACCTTTTGGCAGAATTACAACACAATGACGACGTTTATAAAAACACATGATGGGTTTATTTCTTCTCACGACCGGCCGTTGTTTTCATCATCAAGAATTCAAAGCTTCACATATTAAGTTTCAAAAGTTGCCGTCTCGCTTCTAGACGTTCGAATCCCAACTGGACTGTCATCTGCCGACCTCAGACTCTCTCTGTCTCTCCCCAGTTTCTCCTAAGTTTCTAACTATATCTAGAACTTCCCATTTTCCATGACGTCATACACATGTTAAATCATGTGCCTTCTTTCACGTGTTCTGGACATGCGTGTCCAAAACTTTTTCCTTTCATAACAAAATTGACAGTGCACATTCTTTTCTTGAAACTATTTTATCTCTAAGCTAAACAATCGTTTGTTTTACATTCCATTTTCTAATTCTCTCTCGTAATCTATTTCTAAACCTAATTTACGAGGTTCGAATTTCGTCTATTCTATTTCATTTTCATTTTAACTAAATCTCTCTATTTTTATACTTACATGGAAAGGGGACAGCCCTTATCATGTAACACTTGCCTATCTGGGCATGGGATTATGTAATGTGAAATGATCATTAATGATCATGGGTTCGTGTAGTCTAAAATGTAATTAAAAAAAAAATTAATACAAACCAGCGGCAAAAAGCGAATCCGAGACCTTTCGGTTGCAGATCAGGAGTCTGCCAATAGGCTACATCCATCCTGCCCATAGCGATGGTTGGGTTTCGCCCAACAGCTATAGAAAAAGGGCCGACAGGTCATTTGGTGTCAGTTGAGGAGGATTGCTTTTGTGGTGTGTTGCTGCATTCATGCTCGAGATCGTGTTCTATCAATTCGACGGTGTTGCTCGAGATCGTCTGTCAATTCAACGGTGTCTCTTTGGCAGACGTGATATTTGTCGGATGTATGTTCGATTTTCAAAATAACCATTATGAGAAGATTAGCTCCTATAAAATGGTGATCCTGATGTTATCATATAATTTATGTGAAATTAGCTCCTATAAGCTTCCAAATAGTATCTCAATAGCTTTGGATAGATAGCGTGCTTCCTTTAACTGCTCTAGTTGATAATAATACAACAAACTAAAGCTTGTTCTCTGGTTCAAAAGGTTTAATCTGTAAGAAACAAAACACTCTCCTTAAATGACGTAAATTTCTTCTCCAAACCTTGATATAATGACAACTTTTAACGATAGTGGAGGGGGGAGTTCACTCCTTTTTCTTTCTTTTTGTTTAAAATAAAGAATAAACGTACAATTAACCCCGCGGCTAAACAGCCGATCACAATATATGGATACAGAAAGGAAGAAAGAAAATCATGAAAGACAAACGAGCACAAAAATATGAATTCCATTTTAATATGCCTCGCCTACTCTTAAGGTATTTGAATTTTGATGTTTATTTTTGGTCTAATATTATCAAGACATAACGAATTAAATAAAGATGGTTTTGTTATTAAATATGGGCGGATATCATTGTAGTAAAAGCCGTTGAAAATGTTTCAAGGGTTTTTGGAAGGAAAACAACCGGAATGGATGGATTACGGGGTGGGGTGAGGTGAGGTGGAGGAGAAGAAATGGAATTTATGTTTAGCAGCGTTTTCAAAATGTTTGAAATGTTTTAACAAATAAACGAGGAAATAAATAAGTAAATCGTTCGTAAAATAATTGAAAAAAGAACAAAAATGAAATTCATTAATGGATTTATTCAACCCCCTCCCCCTCCTCCTCCTTCTTCTTCTTGCCCTAAGGGAGTCATTAACTGAGATTTCCTCATCATTGAACATGTACATATGCATATATCTACGTGTGTACGTGTATGAATATATTTGGGTTGATATTCACGATTAAATCTGTGTATGCGTGCATGTGTGTATGTGTGTACGAATGTTAGCGTTTGTATAGATACATGTCCATACATGTGTGTGTCCGCGAACGCGCGTGTATGTGCGTTTATATATAAGCGTAAATTTATGCTATGGGGGTTACGTATTATCTATGCATTTATCTGTGTTTATGTATGTATGTATGTATGTATGTATGTGTGTGAGTTTGTATGTATGTATGTATGTATGTATGTATGTATGTGAGTTTGTATCGATTCTTAATCTGTGTGTTTATGTACATGCGTGTATGTATACCCACACTTGTAGTGAGACACACATTTAAGTGTTTACATGTGTGTGTATACGTACCCACGCTTGTATCAAAGCACACATTTAAGTATTTATATATGTATGCGTTTCTACATGAGCATACATTTGTGTTATGGGGGTACATACATATCTATGCATATTTTTGTGTGTTTTTACATGCATGTATTATGTTTGTATCTATTATTACATCTGTGTGCTCATACAGGTGTGAACATGAACCACCACCGATAACATCAAATGAAAGGGTTACCGATTTACAAGCGGGCAGAAATTTATAAAATACAAGGCCATCAAGTCAGACATTGTGATATGAAACACACCTGAAAAAATCCGCACTCATTATTGATGCCACCGTCTCAAATAACTATGGCCTTAATAGAGCTGAACAGGAAAAGATAACCCTGTATCAGGATCTCAAGAATGATTTAAATACATGGTCTCTGAATGAAATAAACATTATACCGATTGTGATAGACGCAACTAGCCTAATGAAAAAGAATCTTGATATAATATATTGAAGGGGACAACACCTCGTAATGTAGTAATTAGGGTCGAAAATAATATTTATTAAAGGAGAATGCTAGAATCGAACTCAGTGATCCAAAGTTAAAAATGATACATCTTGCTATTTAGATACGATTCCAGGAATGTAGTGAATTGTCCATTATATTAAAAATAATTATACAACAAAGTAGGTCAGAGTAGATAGAACAGGAAATTAAGGAATGTTCTTTGTGTGCCAGAAAATGTGTAGAAAGCATATGCAATAATCCACGTGCAAAAACATTCACATGCTTGGGCATGTTCTGACATCACAAAGAAATATAGATTCAATATATACAGTTAAGTTAGGGTTCGAAATCAGTTGAGTTAGAGTTGAGAGTTGAGAGAAGGAAGAGAGTTAAGAGAGGAGAGTTGAGTTAGCCTAAGCCCTTTCAGAATCGAGGCAGAGAGAGGAAGACAAAATGTAAAACTCTAACAGGCATCGAATTCCCACCATTCTCATTACTAGCTGGAAATAAATGTCTTCATGTTGTTTGAAAGCCTTTGTCTTCATCGTTATTTCAACCTCAAGGTAATGTGATTTTGTCTTCGTATTGTATAATGAACTTTATAGGAAACCCCTTCTAAAGGTGTTGCCTGTGTCCCCGTCTTCAATAATGTATCTCTCCCTCTGTGTTCAAAGAACTGGCTATTACTTGTCTCACCTACATCAGCCTCCTATTAATAATATGAACTTACCAAGTAATTGCGTCGTCATCATTGTGTAACTCGTTATATAAATGACGTTTTGTCCTCAGTTATATGTCGTTGTATGTCGTCACGTTCCTGTTATACGTCTCCGATATGTAGACCCGACTACACAACATTAAGTTCTGGAAACAATCCCTGGAAAACCAAGCTGTAATGAAATACAGATTGCAGCCATAAAGGGAACAACATCTCTTCTGAAAAAAAAGCCCTCGGATATAAATCCCAATCATAATGAAATCAAGTGTTATCTCCGGAAGAAGTTAGCTCCCTTGATCTCTTCAAAAATTATTCAAGTAAAATGAATAAAAAAAATTGAGTGTGATAACATATGTATCGATGCACACATATATGTAGGTCAATCTGTATACGCCTATAAAGTAATACTTTGGCGTATACGAGTATATATGTGTGTATGTGTGTACGCGTTCCACCGTTTGTATCGATGCATATCTATAAATGTCTATATATGTATCGATGCATGTTTATAAATGTATGTGTGTGTGCGCGCATGCATGCTTTTATATATAAGCATATATCTATGCTATCGGGGTTACACATTATCAATGCATATATCTGTATGTTTGTGTCGATGCTTAATCTGAGTGTTTATGTACATGTGTGTATGCGTACCCACGCTCGTATTGAAGCACACATTTAAATATTTATAGTAATAAAATCAAAGAGGTTTAGTGTTTACCTGATATACTAATATAAATAACAGTATTTATATACAAATAATTTAATCCCAACCGAATAAAAAGGCTCAATACGCAATAGAGAGTAGAGCTTATTATAAGAGAAAGAAAATTAAAACTGTAAGTTGAACTTTACAATCAAAATTCATTATTCGACTGAATACTCCAAAAAACAATTGACAAAGTCCTTATTCCGTGGAGTTTCAAGGAATGCTATTCTTGTTATTCTTTTCCTCAGAGGACATAAAGAAATGAGCAAATTATATTTGTAGCAATGCTAGAACTTGCTAGTTATGGCATTAAGTGAAACCGCAATTTATTGTAGTTATAAATTGCCAAGAAAAGAAGTGAAAAAATGTTGGATATGTAACAAAATATATAAAAACAAACCCCACATAATATTTCAGCTTGCATGAAAATTCTCTCAAGTTGATCCGAAATGCAATAATAGTTCTTTATCAGGGGGCTAATAATGCGATTCATTACTGCTTGCCTCCTGAGACCCACCAGCAGCGAATTTCACTCCCAGTCTCCAGGACTTCCAGCTCACTCCAGCGTTTTCCTGCTTATTCCCGCAGCCTTTTTTTTTTTTTTACACAGTGATCACCACTTATCAAGGCCCGGAAGCCACTCAGGGATAAGGCTTATTGCAAGTACATTACGTTAGTGTGGAGATTTGATGAAGTGTTTACTTAAGGGGGCGGTTCATTAGGAATTTGTTAACATTGGACTTGAAGACATCCAAGTTGTAGTCCGGTGGGAAGCAGGCAGACGGAACAGAGTTCCACTGGCGTGCAGTTCTAAGAAAGAAGCTTTGTTCATGGAATCCGCGTTTTGATTTAGGCACAGATATAGAGTGGGGGAAATTTTTCACAGTGGATTCGGCTAGACAGGTGTTTTTCGTGAAAGATTGGCGAGGGGGGGACCAGAGATTGGAGTTCAGACGAGCACCTGCCATGGAAATAACGATAAAACAAGGATAGGCTTGCAACGTCTCTTCTGTGGGAGAGAGGTTGCAGGGTAGAGAAAAAGGCATCCCCCACTAAGCTACAAAGTCTATTTTGTACTCTGTCAAGGCAGGATAGGCTGTTTTAGCAGTTCCTGCCCAGATATGGCAGCAGTATTCCATCCTTGGACATACTTGGCTTTTATATAGATAGAGAATTGCATCAGTAGTGAGATATCTTCTGGAGCGGTAGAAGGATCCCACCATCTTTCCAGTGACCATGGCAACAGACTTGATGTACGTGTTCCATTTCAGATCAGGAGTAAAGGTCAAACCCAGAAGCTTGTCAAAACACGGGGCCTCACCCAGATGAGAGCCATCCATCAAAATTGATGCCAGATGGGGATCAGAGCGTTGATGATGTAAGGATAGGAGTTTGGTTTTGGATGCATTAAAGGTAACCAGCCACATCTTCCCCCACTGAACCACGCGCTCGAGATCAGAGGAGAGAGAACCAGAGAGAACTTTGTCATTTACAGCCTTTGATGTGTTGCCGTAGATGATCGTGTCATCAGCATAGATGTCAACGAATGATTTAAGTATGTGTTTAGGGAGGTCATTGATGTAGATCAGGAAGAGAGTTGGGCCCAGGATTGACCCCTGAGAGACTCCAGCTTTTATATTGCAGGCCTCCGATTTTTGTCCACCTACCACTACTCTTATGAGCCTATCGGAGAGAAATGATTTAATGATTGAGAAAACATTTCCAGTTATACCATAGCTGGAAATCTTGTCAAGTAGACCCTTATGCCATACCTTGTCGAAGGCCTTTGATATGTCAAGAGCAATTGCCCTAGAAAGGAAGCCTTTGTCAAGAGATTCACTAATCCTGTGGGATATGACCGTCAGCACATCTGCGGTAGATCTTGCAGAGCGGAAACCATATTGTGTGTCATTAAGAAGGTTATTCCTGCTGAGGTGGTTGACTATTTATCTATTTAATATGGATTCCAGCAACTTACTCATAACACACAGGAGACTTATTGGTCTGTACTGAGAGAGAGATGACTTATCACCTAAATTCTTAAATACAGGGCAAACTGATGAGGTCTTCCAGGGAGTCGGAAAGCACTTCTCCTTAAGGCAGCGCTTAAACAGTTTCGTAAGTATGGGAGCAAGTTCTGGTTGAAGCTTTTTTAACACTATAATTGGGATGCCATCAGGCCCAGTTGCTTTACTGGAATCTAGGTTCTTGATTAGCTTGGCGACCTCATGCACGGATATTTGTATGTTACCTAGCTTGTTCTGTGTTATAGGAGGAAATATGGGGAGTTTATGGCCTTCGTCGCATAGGGTAGGATTAGCTGCAAAGTTCTTTGCAAATCGTTTGGCCTTGTCTGACGCTGACGAGATGACCTCTGGTCCATTGATAATGGTTGGGATAGAACGCACACTTCTGTTTAGGAGCCTATTTGTTATTTGCAAAAAATGGTGGGAACCAAGCCGCTGATCAGCTACCTTGGATTTAACAGACTGGGCATATAGCTCTCTTGCATTTTTTATTACTCTTTTACAGTGGTTGCTGGCAGTCCTGAAAGCAGCTTTAGTCTCAATGCATCTATTACGTTGGTAGCTATGGAAAAAGTGATTTCTGTGCGCGATAGCAGCAGCACATTCTGGGGAGAACCATGGCTGGCTGTTAGGTTTTTGTTGGAATTTTTTAGATGGTATGAATTGGTCTATGCCTAAAATTAACCATTCGGTCAGATCTGATACTATAGAGGACACTTCCTTTTTAAACATGGAGTGCAGAGGTAAATCAGATATGAATGTACGGAAGCTATCCCAGTCAGCCATAGAGTATCGGTATACAGTAACATTCATATATAGTGACCATTTTGAAACCGTAAACATTAGGCACCTCATAAAGTCACCACAGAATTACCACCCTATATGTAAAACGATGTAACTTTATCATAAATTAATATTATATATATAACTTTTGTACCATTTAAAAAAGAAGGGTAAAATAAACTAGTAATAATTTTTCAAAATTTTTTTCATCGAAATTGCGAGACGAAAATCGTGCTTACATAATTGGTGCGTTAAACGTTCCCATGTACATGTAGAAAGCATTTCGAACGTGAAAACATGCTCGTGTTGAATAAATTTAGCAAAAATCAACTAATGGTCAGATTTTCGTGAAATTTTCGATACTTATCCATTTTAGAATGAAATTACATATAAAATGCGGTTTCCGTAAAATATACGAGAGGAAATATTTTTTTTAGTACGTGCCCCCTCCATGTATATTTTTTTGAAATTTGAACAAAATAGATTTAAATCTATCGAAAGTTCTATTTATTATAAAACATAAGAGTTCAAATAAGTAAAACATATTTTTTTTAATTTAAATACACGTATAGAACAAAAATTTATCTTGAAGTTGCAATTGAAAAAAATGATATAAATTTAATATTATTACGTTTTTTCTTAAATAGCGTTTTTTCGAATTAATATATACTATAATCAGTTGAATTGCCAAGAAAAAGAAACATCGTAAACATGAATTTTTAAAAGATTAAAACGATTAAAATTCTATTATTTCAAAATGTTCCGTTACAACATAGATTTTTTAATTAATTGTGTTTATTAAGTTTTTATATAAACATGTCTCTTGTCAGCTATTTTATCTCCAGATTAAAACCTATTTGAAAATATTATTGCACAAATATTAAGCATTTTGTAGCCACCCCCTCATATTTCGTTTTTCTCTTTTTACAGAACAAAAGTATAAAAGCCATACATGAACATTCAGTAAAACCGTATTTCATATTTAATATACAAATATTTATAACATTATTAATCGTTAAACTGTGTAAATCTTAAAAACTAACAAAATTATAACAAAGATTAATTATTGATTGCAGTTTGAAGAAAATAAACAAAGGTTTTCAAAAATCATTAAGTCGTTTCTGCTTTTCCATAGTTCATAATAGTTAACACAAGCCTGACGCCAGGGAATCACGCTTTCTTTTCTTCACATTGTTTGGGAGATATCTACTGAAATGTTTAAATAATTAAAAAAAAAATAGTCATGTATATATATATATATATATATATATATATATATATATATATATATATATGTGTGTGTGTGTGTGTGTGTGTGTGTGTGTGTGTGTGTGTGCGTGCGCGTGTGTATTTGTGTATATAAATATATATATATATATATGTATATAAATATGGATCTCTCTCTCTCTCTCTCTCTCTCTCTCTCTCTCTGTATATATATATACACACACACACACACACACACACACACACACATATATATATATATATATATATATATATATATATATATAGTAAAAAGTAGTTACACACTTTTAGAAGACATTTATTTTGAATAATTTCTAATTTATATATATATATATATATATATATATATATATATATATATATATAATTTTTTCAAAAATTGCAAATTTAAGCTAAACTTATTGTAACTGTTTAAACAAATTATACCCCATTTGATTGGCCTTTTGTTCTTCTATAATTTCACCTGTTCATATTTGACTTTTAATTGAAATATTCTAGTGTTCACGTCAATTTAAAAAAAATAACTTCAAATTGAGGAGGCAAAAAGAAAGTCCGCACAATGGAAAATTGTTATTTAAATGTAACTTTAGAACATTAATGCAACACAAATACAACAGGAACACAATGAACTAGTTAATATTTAGTAGCATAACCCTTCTGCAATTTGACAGCCTGCAATATTTTGTGAATTCCTTAAATTAGACTGCATCAATACTCCGGAGAAAGAGCATCCCACTTTTCTTTAATTTTTGTCCAAAGTTCTTCCAAATTTGAAATGTTATCATTGCGTAGCTATAGCTTGATGTAATGCTTTATATTTTCGATAGGATTGAGGTCTGGAGATTGTATTAGGAGATTGCGCAATCCAAACACGGAATATCATGCTCTTCCAGGAACCTCTTGACATTGCTAGCTGTGTGAATGCGAGCATTATCCTGCATGAAGATGGGATTCTCATCCAAATTCCGACCAAAGTAGGGTAGAATATGCTCAGTCAACATATTAATGTACTTGGTCGAATTAATTTGACCTTGCAAACGAACTATAGGCCCTGGACCATTGGTACTAATAATGTCCCACACCAAAACTGAACCTCCACCACCTTGCAGCATTGAAACTAAGCACCTATGATTAAATTCTGCTTACCATCACTGCCTAGCCTATTGAACTTGCTTTCGTCACTAAAAAGCACTTTTGACTAATATGAAGAGTCATGATCTTCATTGCATCTGACGAAATCCAGACGGTGCTTTCTGTTCTTTACAGAAATCATTGGCTTGCATCTTGCAACATATCCTCGCAAATTAAATTCCTTTAACCTATTCTTGACAGTAGAAAGAGAGTACTTTTTAACAAGATTGTCCTGTTGTTGGATTTGGGGAGCCGTTTCACATCTGTTTCTTAGACTGCGGATGTTGATAGCATTGTCATCCCTGTTAGAAGTAACCCTAGTACGACCAGATTTAGGGGCATCACGAACACTGCCGGTGTTTTGGTGCTTTTGCACAGTCTTTGGTACTGTTTTCTCATCGCATTTAAATCTGCGGCCCATTTCTCGATTGAATAAACCAGAAAGGTGGAGATTAATGAGCTCCTGACGATCACTAAGAGAAAGTCGTGGCATATGGACAAAATGTTACATTGTATAACCTGGAACAACAACAATTAAGATTAAAGATGCTTTGTTGCATGTTAGTGGACATTTTAAACTGATTTAGAGGCGATAAGCGAATTTGTTGCAGCGGACTTTCTTTTTGCCTCCTCAATTTGAAGTCATTTTTTTTTAATTGACATGAACATTAGAATATTTCAAAATGGACAAGTAAAATCATAGAGGAATAAAAGGCGAATCAAATGAGGTATAGGTTGTTTAAACAGTTACATTAAATTTAGCTTAAACTTGCAGTTTTTTTTTTTAAATTCAAGTGCGGACTTTCTTTTTGCCGGCACTGTATATCAAAATTTAAAAACATGAAACATTTATAGAAGTTTAAGAATAATTTGTTTTGTTTTTTTTTACACAAAGCTAGTTTTTATTTCACAGTAAGATTGTATAAAAATATATCAAAATATAATTTTCGTTTGTCAACGTAACAAAATAGAATTTTAAAAACAAACATTTATAGAGGTTTAAGAATAGTTTTTTTTTTTTGTACAGAAAGATTGAATAAAAATGTAGCAAAATATAATTTTAGTTTGCACGCACTTTTAGAAAAGGAAGAGTTATCGATCCCTGATCTTTGGCTGATAAGTGACATCTGTCGGAGGCTCTTGAAACTAAAATACACACATTCGCCTCATGTCACTATCATGCAGAAGTGCCACTATGTGTTTTACAAAAGGTAAGTCGTATATTATTTTTATTCGTTTTTTATTGTAAATGTTTATTTATTCATAAATTTCTGCATCAAAAACGTATAAAAAGTTTATCGAATAACGTATAATTTTTATTGTTTTTTGCGAGTTTTTCTTACGATTACATTCATATCATTAATCAGGACTAGTTTTTTTTTCAGTAATATATGAGAAATTACGTTTTTTTTAACTTACGCACTTATGTTACCGTGCTAAAATAATAAATGTATTATTCAGAAAGCCATTATTAACATGGGAAGGAGAGGGAGTTTTGTAACTATTTTCACCTAACAATGTGACAATTGTACTTTCACCTAACAATATGATAAAAAAAAATATCCTCGAATTTAACTTGTAAATACAATTTAAAAAAATAACACGGCAAAATAAGTGCATAAGCACCATTTTTATTATTTACACCTACGATTTATTTAATGAAAAATAAAATAATTTTATCTACTTTTATTTGTATTTTCGCTTCTTTCTTTTCAATCACTACTGTTCGAATGTTAATATTTTATATTTAATACACAAATATTTATAATATTTATCATTAAATTGTGTAAATCTTAAAACCTTAAGATATTATAACAAAGATTAATTATTAATTGCAGTTGGAAAAAGAAAAATAAAGGTTTTTAAAAATCATTAAATTGATTCTGCTGTTCCATACTTATTTAAAAAATTATAACTTATAGTTAACACAAGTGCTGACGTCACCGATTTTGTGCTCCGTTCTTCACAATCGGTTGGAGGTTCCTAAAAATATGTAAATTGATCAAGTAATTTTTTTAATTTTTTACATTAGAAAAGCATATTTGCTTTATTTTTTGCTTAAAAACAATTCCAACTTGCAATGAAAAATACAAATAAAATAATCGTAAATAAAAAATTTTGGGCGCGAAAAACGTACAATTTTTTCGGGTAAAGAAAATATTTTAAAAAAGATGATTAAATTGATCAAGTAGTTTTTATTTTACATTAGAAAAACATATTTATTTGTGTTTTAGTTTGAAAACGATTCCAACTCGCAATGAAAAACAAAAATAAAATTCGTAAAAAAAAAGTAAAAGCTATTTTCAGTTTCGATTTTATTTGCATATTTTAAACGCGGAAAAAATGCACTTGTAATCGCACAATCTTGTAGGGATGCAAGTACTTATGATTTTTTAAATTCTATTTTGTGTAAAACATGAATATAAAATTTACTTAATATTTTAGTTTCAACATTCACCCGCAAATTATGAAAAAAATTAGTTGTGTATTTTATTATATTAAATGAAAAAGCAAAACACTTACGCGAAACTATTTTTATTTGTAACGCAAACTAATTTAAAAAAAAAAAAACTATTTTCGGTTTTAGGACTGTAGAAAAGTAAAATGCATAAATCTATATATAAAAAAATAAAGAAGAAAAAAAAAATCTGAAAACCGGAACCGGATACACGGTTTCAACGCCTAAGCAAGACGATCTGAGTTTTATAATATAATAGATTAATGCAAGAAATGGCACAGCATATTTTTTCCGTCACGTTTTGTATAATTATTAAGAGCTATAACAACAGAATATTCTTTTCATTGTTTTGACTCTCGGGTATATATCCGACACAGTTAGACACAGTTAATCAATCGAGAACCACATCACTCTATGTAAAAGCATATAAAATATCAACAGATATACACTCGAGAGTCAAAACAATGAAAAGAATATGCTGTTGTCCTAGCCCTAATAATTATAATTAAATAATAAATATTGTTTATACATACAGACACTAGTGTTTCATACTTACGCAATCATTAGCTTAGGGGTAACAGTTTTTGTCGGCCATAAGATTCGAACCCACCCATGAAGCCACCTTTTGCTCCACTTGTTAAACCTCTACTTCAGGCCCACCAAACAATTGCTATGGGACAGAAGGGAATTAAGAACTATTAAACGCCGAATTCGGACGAATACATTTCTCTAGTGGAAGTCGTGAACATTGCATAGATACTAGTTGACTGCCTTTTAGTTATAATTCAGCAGACAGTGTCCATCCTTAATTATTCTTGAAGAGGCTTGATAATTTTAATTAAATAATAATTATTTTTATACCTACGGATACTAATATATATATATATATATATATATATATATATATATATATATATATGTGTGTGTGTGTGTGTGTGTGTGTGTGTGTGTGTGTGTGTGTGTGTGTGCGTGCATATATATACATATATATACACATATATATACACACATATAAATACACACACACACACACACACACACACACACACACACACACACACACACATATATATATATATATATATATATATATAGTTTGGATAATATAGAATCAACAGAGTTCTGATTGAGCTATGCGGCTTAGTGATAAGACTGACACTTCACTTGATTGGCCTCTCCACGGAAGCAGGTTTAATTCCTAGCATCAACATAATCTGTTGTCATTATTGTGTTTGTTTAGGTTTGAGAGCGAACATTTAATTCATTTTTGTTATGGTAAAGAGGTTGGTGTTTGCCCAATAAGTTTTACCTAAATAAATACAGTTTTTTTTTATCCTTTTATTCTTCTTTCTTTTTTCTTTCTATATATACTAAAGTAGTCTTGATTTCCCCTTCTGTTTATACATACATTCTATATACAATTATATGTCTTCTCAATTATTAAATCATTTCTCTCTGATAGATTCATAAGAGTAGTGGTTGATGGACAGAAATCAGAAGCTCATAGTATTAATGCTGGAGTCCTCAGGGGTGAATCCTGGGCCCAACACTCTTCCTGATCAACATCAGTGATCTCCCAATCACATCCTAAGATCATTTGTAAACATTTATGCTGACGACATTACCATCTATGGCAACACTTCAAAGGTCGTAAATGACCAAGTTCTCTCTAATTCTCTCTTATCTGATCTTGAGCATGTGGTGCAATGGTTACTTTTAATGCATCTAAAACCAAGCTTCTATCTTTATATCATCAACGCTCCGATCTCCATCTGGCATCAATTAAAATGAACGGCTCTCGTCTTGGGGAGGCTCCATGTTTTGACAATCTTCTGGGTATGATCTTTACTCCTTATTTGAAATGGAACACATACATCGAATCTGTTGGAAAAATAGTTGGATTATTCTTCAAATCCAGTAATCTCGCTGCTGATGCAATTATCTATCTATAAGAGCCAAGTACATTCAAGGATGGAGTACCGTTGCCACATCTGGGCGAAGCTACTAGAAACACTTTATCCTGCTTTGACAGAGTCCAAAATAGACTTTTTAACCTAGTTAGAGATGCCTTTTTTCTTTTCCTTGCAACCTCTTTCCCACAGGAAAGACATTGCGCATCTGTCTCTACTTTATCGTTATTTTCATCGTAAGTGCTCATCTGAGCTCAAATTTATGGTCTTCCCCTCGCCAAACTTTCACAAAAAACACTTGTCTAGCTGAAAACCCAATCAATAATTTCCCCCACTCTTTTTCTGTGCCTAAACTTAAGCGTAGATTCCATGAACAAAGCTTCTTTCTTAGAACTGCATGCCTGTGGAACTCTTTTCTGCTTCCCTGCTTTTCAATTCACTATGTTACATGATAAGGGCTGTCCCCTTTTCATGTAAGTAAAAAATAGGGAATTAGTTAAATGTAAATATGAAATAGGATAGTCAAGGATTTGAACTTGCGAAGCTAGATTTGGAATTGAAAATTCCAATCATAAGTTAAAATAAATACAGAATGTTATTGAAATAAGGAATGTGGAATTGTAATTGTTTAGCTTACATATCTGTTATTGGAAAAGGAATGTAATGATGAAATTTGTTTCTGTGAAAATTAAATTAAGGAATTTAATCGTCAATTGAAATTGTAAACATATTTTGTAAAGAGGTTATTTGAAAAATAGGTTACTGAACTCGGGGTCATGTCAAGTTTGGCAACCTGACGCATGTCATCTAACGCGCTTTATGAGCACATGTTTTATCATGCGATGACGTGACGAGTTCTCAATATAGGTAGAGTTTTTAGATGCAGTCTGGAAGAAGAGGAGAAGAGTCGGGGAGAAAGAGCCGAGAGAGCTGCTGATGTCAAACCTTGGAAGCGAAAGGTTAGAGAAGAAAAAGCCATGTAAAGAAACTTTGAATTCCTCAAGCGAAATCATGAAGCGGTCATGAAATAAAGCATGTCATCATCTTTGTGCATCTGCGTCTTCGTGTTGTGATTAAACAGAAAAGGTATTGTCCATTTATATTATAAGAACTTTGCGAAAATCATCATCTCAAAAATAGGTATGAAATATATGTATCAATATTTATAGAAACACTCCCGTTCATACAGAACTGTCAAACGTATAAATGCCAAATGCACAAACTCTCGGTCTATCTATCTATACATCCAATCTCCTCTCATTGTGTAGTAACATGCACATTGTCTATTACATATTGTCAAAAATGTCTCTTTCTTTATATATACCTGTTTATGTCTCCAATATGCTATCTCTTAAAAGATGAACATCTTAAGACTTATGAACACTCAACACATGAACAACCTAAGACTCTAATCTCTCACTAAGACTCTCCTAAGACGAACAACAATACAGAATATACGTCATTTTAATAATAACACTCAATATATAACATATACGAATATTTGGTACGTTTGTTCAAATAACACCCATCACGTAACAACTATAATATGGTTGCCTTCAAGTCCAACATAAACAAGTTCTTGATGAGCCATCTGCTTAAGTAAATTTACCAAATTATCACTACTAACAATTACTGATATTGCCCCATTGACTACTGTACACTCGTTAACCCTTATTCTCGAGAGGCCTCTTTGAGTAGTGATTCCTTTAAAAAAAATCCCAATATTCTCACATTTTATACTTGTAATTGATGCATGCTTACGGAAATTATCAGTTTGTTTCAATCGATTTAATAATTTCCTTCATTAATTTCGACATGACTGACTCTCACAAAAATAATCATACCGTGAGAAAGTCGATTTAATTTTTACTCGCATGCAAAACCTACATCAACCATATTCTGGCCATATTCACAACCAATTATAGAGTATTAATATTATTACAATTATTAGAAGTAGCAGTAATAGTAGTAGTCGTTTTATTAGTTGTTTTTTACATAATAAATCATACCCTATCTTAACATTGCCACTAACCCTTAGCCTAGATTTCCCTCAAAAGTCTATCCAAACGAAAAGAGAAATACAGAGAGTACTTCTCTCCAGAAATTAAGGTTACTGGCAGAATTAAATGAGTGGTTTTGTTGAGGAAAACTGTAGCTGTTGAAAATCGCTACAATAACAGGCAGGGGCGAAAGTTCGCAGCTCCAGATATAAATCTTCCATCTTCCTGGCTTGTCCAATCACAAACTAGCTGTCAGTCACGTGACCAAGTGTATAAAACATGAAATATTAAATAGAGAAGTAGTCCACCATCTCAGCAAAAACAACCTTCTTAGTGACGTGCAATATGATTTCCGTTCTGCTAGATCTACAGCAGACATGCTTACAGTTATATCTAATAGGATTAGCGAATCTCTCGCTGGAGGCTTCCTGTCTAGGGAAATTGCTCTTGATATATCAAAGGCTATTGTGATATCTTCGCTCCGAAATCTACATAAACATGGGTGGAGGGAGTTTATCAGCGAAAATGTGCCACCCAACTTCATACCATCAAATGAAAACCTATGAGGAAAAATCTCCACGTGATACCAACCTGCGTATTCGCTAATAATCCTTATATTTCCTGAGTAGTGATTGGAAGTGTTAGTGGCAGGTTAGTAAGAAGTATGCATATCGATGGCGGAGGAAAATGAAAGAGGACACGAATCTGGAGTCAAAGTTATATTTTATGTAGTCTTTCTTCTTTTGTTTTTATTTTGTTTTTTTTTATAAAAAACCAATCATATAATTAAGAAAAAGAAAAAAGAAATAATAATAGAAATCACTATAATGATGAGGAGAAATGAGAGTCACACAAAGTTCTTGATTATAAGATGCAATGTAAAGACGCAAAGTTATCATGATTGTGAAAAGTAATACGAGTCGCTAAGTAACACTCCACTTTTAAAGTCGTTCAAAGTTTAAATTATAATTTCAGAAGAAAAGAACAGTCCCAAACTTTTTCAAACAACTGAAAAAATATCACAGTTAAACCAAAAAGAAAGATAATTTCTTCACCAACCTTTTCCCTGGTTGTATATCCAGAAAGATAAAGTCCTCAGATGTTTGATTTTGAAATACATAACATCGTGATTTCTTTGAATGTGTTGGATGCAGAATGCTCAAATAATATGGTCTTATGCCTTCCTAGGTTATACCGAATTCTCAATGTTTGAATAATATGGCCTTGTGCTTTCCTTCACAATGCTCAAATAATATGCTGTAGTTTCTTTGATATGACAGGGGCGCTTTCAAAATGAATGTTTCTGTTAAAAGCACAATCGAACATGATACTTGACTTTTTCAATTTTTTATTGCATTTTCACCCCAAACAAGACAAACTGTCACTTTGATGTAGAGGGCTACTCTCTGGGATATAATTTGCAAAGATACTATGTACAAAGTTGACCAGCAAGATATTTTCCTTTTAAACTCTGGATGGACGATAGGTAAATGGACAAATCCTTTAATCCTCTGAAGTCGTGAGGGCACTGCATTATTTCATGTAGCATGCCTTGGGCAAAAATAGCCACATGGTGCCCAGGCGTCAGAGCACATACAGTACCTGATATTATGAAATGGTCACCCATTTTAGTATTGACCAGGCTTATCGTTGCTTAACTTTCAGGATCTAACAGAAATGTAAGTAATTTCTTGATTCTTGATGAATTTTTAAGTAAAGGGAGGGGTCAAAATGTTTATACATTTTGAGCACCAGCCATTTATTTTGCATGTACCTTATTAATACATTTACACAAACATAGATTTCATTATATTATTTAGGAGGTGGCAAGGGAAATAAAAACTCAGCATTACTAAAATAAAAAAGCATTAAAATAAATATAGATTTCATTATATTATTAAAGGGACTAGGGAAAGAGAAAAAAAATCATGAGAAGGTGAATCGTCATCAACTTTAAATCAATAGTAAACAGCTTTTCCAATAATGCAAATTGATTTCTAACAGTTATTGAAAGGAAGTATTACAGGAAATCTAGGGCAACTCGTTGTCACTCAAACTCTAGGGAATGTCATTTATTATTGCCAATGAAAATCTTCTGTGCAAAAACTAGTAATGTATAAATAATAATAAATTGGAAAGGCCGAAGTGGAGAGCACCATTTACAATTCCACATGAAGGGAATACTGGAACCTTGGAGAGGCTTATTAACACTCGAATTTCAGAGAAATCCAACAGCTGTTATGAATGAGAAATCAATGATAAACGGCTGTTGCTAAAACTCAAAATGATTTAGTATGGTTATCAAGGACAAGGAAGTGTACTGGAAATCTGGGGAAACTCGTTGTCACTCAGACTCCAGGAAAAACCACTTGTTGTTACCAGTGAATGATCACTGGTCATGCCTTGTGTGAGAACTCATCGGGAGTAAAATAATTGGACAAATGACATGCTATACAAGCAGTAGCAGATATAAAAATAAAAGTAGAATCCATATAAAATAATGAGGACAAGTATGCAACACAACTCATCAAACATGCATAATTGAATGCTTAAAAATGTAGAAAATATCAGGCAAAACTTTTGACTATGCAAAAAACAGTGGAAAACTGTAGATTAAAATTTATACATGTAGGACAATACTTAACAGAGATAAGAATACAGGCAGAAGTTTTTGAGGGAGACTTCCTAACGTATATCATTTTTTTTGTCATATCTGATACAATTCCTCAACAAACTTAAGAGATCAAATGCAGGAAACACGTTTATGAATACAAAGTAAAAAATAAACCACGACACCTACGTTCTGATAATTTATAGAACTAACGATATTATCATTGAATTAAGCATTGCTTATTCAATATTTTCACACAAAAAATTATAATTGCAAAACATATTTCCTGTTTTTTTAGGGTTACACTTTTAGCATAATTTTTATGAGTAAGATTTTAATATTTTCCTTGCATGAATGACGGTGCAATCTTCAACGTAACATAATTTTTATATAATTTTGAAAAATCTCCCCTCCCCCAAATTAAAAAGTAAGAACACACAAAAATAATTAAATTAAAAAATGGTAAAAATTATACATAGGTTCACGATAGGAATGTATGGATGCAGGGATGGGAAAGGAAAGAAAATCAGTCGGTTTTGCCCCTCTTCCCTTCCTCTCTTCAACCATCTGACATCATTTTCAGACAGCCTTTTGACTTTCTGACATTTTGGGCTTCTGTAGAACTTATGCTAAACGATTTTTCATTTGTTCTAGTTGTGCGAAGGCAGAATCTACTGCTTCTAAGGGAATAATTAAGTTCTTTTTTTGTACAAACAAGCTTATTTTTAAAAAATGTAATTCAATATCTTAGAACTTTACTAATTATCTTTGAAATAGTGTTGCGGGGCCAGTCGTCCGGGGACAATCGATCCAACAACTAACAAGATAGACACAGGCAAAAAGTAAACAGCAAAAAGGCAAAGAAGAATGACTGACACAGGTTATTTGGTTAAAGACTAAGGTTTTATTTGCAAATGAAAGCGAAAAATCGTATGATCTGGATGCTGGTCGCCTGGAAGGTCGCACGTCACTGGAGACTAAGGTTTGGAGGTCTGGAACAGGTATTCTGGACATAGCGTTGTTCAGGATTGCTCGCTGGGTCTGGAATGATCGGCTGGACGTCAAGGCGATCCAGACTGGACGGTGGACACTGAGAACTGAAGTGGTCAGTGTTAAGGAATGGATGACCCTGAGAATGTAGGAGTCAGTGTTAAAGAATGGACGACACTGAGAACGGAGGGTCAGTGTTAAGAAACAGGCGACACTTAGAACGGAGTATCAGTGTTAAGGAACGGACAACACTGAGAATGGAGGATCAGTGTTAAGGAACGGACGGTCGGTAGGGAGCCAGGTGCGACCGAGGTTGCAGACCGGAGGAACTAGGTGAAAGTGAGGTAGCAGACCAGAGGTGCAAGGTGTATGGAAGGTTGTAGGCCGGAGGAGTGAGGAGCGAGGAGCAAGCAAGGTTGCAGACCGGAGGAGCAAGGTGCAAGGTGCAAGTGAGGTTGCAGGCCGGAGGAGCGAGGTGCAAGCAAGGTTGCAGGCTGGAGGAGCGAGGTGCAGGAAAGCTGCAGGAGGAAGCTGGAGGTGCTGGAGGCACCAAGGGCTGGAAGGCTGTGGGAATGAGCAGGAACCCGCTGGAGTGAGCTGGAAGCGCTGGAGACTGGGAGTGGAGTTCACTGCTGGTGGGTCTCAGGAAGCAAGCAGTAGTAAATCACATTTGTTAAAAAACTTATTAGCCCTTATAAGGACTGGTTGTTTAGCCCTGGTAAGGGCTGATTAACTGCTGCTGAGACGGTTGCTGTCGCTGCTGCTGCTGTTGGAATCCTTCGGCGCTGGTGGATTTGGTCGATATGACTGGTAACGTCAGTTATCACTTCAGGACCCTCCTGTTACTCCCCAGCGGAGTTAGCTTTATTTATCATGAAAATTATAATACATATTATTGGGTAAATAACCCTTGCTAGGCAGGTATTATACCATACAAATGTTACAATTTTATGATTAGGCATGCAACACAGAGGGAATATGGGGGGAAGGGGTGTCGGGGGTTGGCCACTTGGTCTATTCCCTAAAGCTAGTTGCAATCACCACAATACCGTATTCATGCTATGAACTTAAGCTATTTAAAATTTACCCAGATGAGATTAAAATGACAAAGAAACCAAATAAAATGCTAATGGTGATGTGTTAGCAGGAACCCTCCTTTCCTAATCTAATTCTGAAAGTCTTCCTGTTTTCCGATTCTCGACCGAAAACAAGGGAGTCATTTCCTAAGTGGGAGTGGGCAGTCTACAGACAAAACAAATGGGTGGGATTTTCGGGGCTGTTCGGTGACTTCCAAGATGTGTACCGTGGGAATGGATAGGGTCAAAAAATAAATTGTTGGGTGCGGCCTTCTTGGAGGTATTTTAACACCTTGAAAATAAATGGTGGGGACGTGAGATTCATTCATACCAACTAGCTAAGGGACTGATCCACCATGATTGGATTCTCTTGTTCTTGTAGTCAGCATGTGCCATGTCTAGGCAGGAAACACGTACCTGAGCCTGTTTTGTGTGAACGCACACAAACTAGTAGTGTATATCCACCTACGACTAAACTCCGAGTGGGATAGCCTCCTTCTATCACATCTGATTTTGATTTTAAGTTGATGTTTAAAATGCGAAATCAGATAGTAATGAGAGATTAGATCCCCCCCCTTGCCCTATCTTTAAGCGTGATGTCCACACAACTAGTCTAGCTACACCTAAGATCGCTAGGAATACCATTCGTTCCTCCCTAGGCCACAGTGGATCTGCGTTGTAGACAACGGATGCTAAATCCAGGCACATCATCTGGTCGGGGACGATGCGAGCTGTGACATCGCTGACATAAGTCCAGTATTCGCGGAGCTTGGAGCACTCAAAAAAAGCATGTTCCACAGTTTCCTTGTGATCTTCCTCGCACCGAGGACAAGTAGGGTTGATTTCATTGTTGATACTGTGACGCCTGCCATTAAGGACGAGCACATTCCTAACCAGTCGCCAGGTCAGGGAAAAAGTAATTCCACAGAGAGGGCACCTCCCCATCCGACAGCCACAGCCACTCCCCTAGTGGGTCCGACGTGGTCCCTCCACTAGCTCCCTGTAAAATGCCCTTCTAGGCCGGGCGAGGTCACTGGACCCCGGCAACACTCTGAGCGCCTCTCTGCATTCGTCATAGAACTGCGGTTGTTTTCTCGGTCTATGTCTGCCTGCGACCGTGTTATCGGGGATGAGGTCAGGAAATGCTCTACTGATCACAGAGACCCATGCAGATTCTTCTACCAGAGTTCTGCTCAGGAACGCCAGTCTCTCGGCACGTTTGTGACTCATCAAATCTGACATCCCCAAGCCCCCATCAATCGGATGTTGAGTACAGACCTGTCTACAGATGAGCGGCTGCCTCCCGTTCCACAAAAGGGATAAGAGCAACTGGGTCAAAGCTGCAAGACGACCCGCAAGCAGGGAAGTACAGCCAGTAGTACGCTCTACCTTTAAGGGACAGTGTTAACGAGCCCTGCCTGGCAGCCAACCTCAGGCCGACGAACTTGCTGAGATTGACAACTGCCCCTGTGACTTTTTCGTACTGCTTGAGTGCCTTAATCACTGCAAAAATGTCATCAGCAAACGCAGAGACCATAGCTCACGCACCACCAGGCAATTCGATTCCGTGTAGTCTCCCCAGTCCTCAACTTGCACAGGACAGGTTCTAACGCGAGGATGTATGACTGGCTGACTGACCGGGAAACAGCGAACGGCGCCAGCAAAAAATACAGAGTGGAGATCCATCTGCGGGTCAGGCCCAAACCCGCCAGCCTCCAAAACAGACCTCAAGAAGCGATGGTCCACCCTACCGAGCTCCTTAGCCTGATCCAAATTGATTGGTGCGGCTTTGGTGTTGTCTTCTAAATTTTCTATGATCGGGCACATCAAGTGCAGATTGCAGATCACGAGTTAACTGTATATATTTGCTTCCCCACGAGAGCAAATTGGGCATGAAGCCGTTTTTTTATGTGGAGAGGTGGGAGGAAAAGGGGAATGGGGACCAGCTTCCAAGAGGTGGGAAATGGGAGCTGGATAGGGTTTCCCCTACATGGACCAGAAACTCATTGCTACAAGGGCAATGGTCTTTGCTTGCAGTATCTGCTAGAACGAAATTTATGCAATCAAAAGTAGATTGTGAGTTTGTTGATTCCATTTAAATTAATTTTGTCTAAAGGGTAAAAAGTCTATCGCCTGTTTTATTGTTTTTTTGTTGATATATTTAAATTCTCACGTGCATAGCGACGTTGATGATGAAAAGAGAAAGGGTGGGGTGTGGGGTATATGGTTAGAAAAGAAAAAAAAAAAGAAATGTACCGGGTTAGGGTTAGGGTTAGGGTTAGAATTTCGTATTGCTGACATTCGGATTGTGTGGTATGACATTGGTGGTGAGAGGCCAGGTGTGGTCGATTGGAAAAGAAGAGGGCAGAAACGTGCTGTTGTCGAGAGAGTGACTTACTCCTTCCCGACCCCCAGAACCGAATCTTGATTATAACGCTAGAAGCTATTTCGGCAAGTCAAGCAGGTTAACATGGCTGACTGGAGACTCTCAACTCAGATGTTGAGACCCTTCACTGGGGAGGGTGACCTAATTAAATGGCTGGAAAAATTAAAGATGGTGGCAAGGTTGCAAAAAATCGAAGACGTGGTCTTCCTGCTGCTGCTCTACTTAGAGGGAGAAGCACTCACTATTTACCAGCAGATGCACGATGAAGATAAGGGAGACCTTGCCTCAGTGGAGCAAAGACTGAAATTGGCTTTCGCCGAGAGTGCATTTGAAGCACTCGGCAAGCTTGCAAGTTTGAGGTGGACCGGCGAGTCTGTTGACGTCTTTGCTGCGGAGATCAGAAGACTGGCAGGATTGGCTGGTTACGTGTGGAGGCGTCTGGAGATGTCGGTTAGTGAATGGCTTCCCAGAAGAAATCTCTGCGAACATGTAGAGAATCACTAAGATCAATACGATGGAAGTAGATGATCTCTTGGCACTAGTAAAGAATGTCAAGGGCCCAATCGTGGCTGCAGCTGTGAGTGGAAATAAGTGCATGAGGGCCCACTTGAATGATGAGAGACAGGCAGCGACGCGACAGGAGGGGAGGCCTGCCATCAAGTGCTTCCGGTGTCAGGGTCCTCATCTGCTCAAGGACTGCAAAGAGCCGAGAACGGGGGTCATCTGCTACCAATGTGGACGAGTGGGGCACATTAGCCACTATTGCGTTGCTGCACAGGACCAGAGAAACGAGTGAAGGGAAGTCATTGCGCCAGTGGTTCCCCCTTCTATGTGGAAATGGCGCACAACGAAACGTTGCGTCAGTTACCGGTAGTAGTCAATGGGAAAAGAGCCATGGCCCTTGTTGACTCAGGTTGCACCACAACGTTGGTAACAAAGAATGTCGCTAGATCATGGAGTGGAGCCAGGAGTATTAAGACCGTGGATGGCAGGGAGGTGAAATGCCTGGGAGAGACAACAGCGGAAGTACTGGTGCAAGGTGTTGGATCGTCTGGTTGGTGATGTTGATGTGGTTTTAGGTGTAAGTGCGATCAACCAAGTGGGGGGCGCTATGTTGAGAGCGGGGGCCAAGTAACTTTTGGACACCTCGACGCAGTAGGAATGGCAGGAGTGAAAGGAGATAGAAATATCAGAATACAAAAACCATAGGCATGCTACATCGAGGATGAGGATTTCCTGGCGAGGTTCGATGGTGAGAGGTGGACAGTGGAATGGAAATGGATCTCCGGGCCTCAGGAACTACGAAACAAAGTAAGCTGCTATGAGAAAACACTACGAGGAGAAATAAGAAAAGGATTCAAGGAAGAAGTGGAGAGGTGGATAGAGGAGAGAATTCTGAAACTGTGGACAGGGGAAGAAAAAGGAGTGCTACAATTACTGGTGGTTGTTCAACCCACAAAGAATAAAGTTAGACCGGTACTGGATTTCAGAGAATTAAACAGATACGAAGCCTGCCACACTGGAAAGGGGATTGATGTATACGAAGAGATGATGAGGAAATGGAGGAGGATGAAGCAGGCCACTAAGATTGTCGATCTGAAGTCAGCTTATCTCCAGATCTGTGTAGATGAAAAACTCTGGAAACATCAATTGGTCCAGTACAAGGGGAAATTGTATTACCTGATGAGGTTAGGCTTTGGGCTGACCTCAGCCCCAAAATTATGAGTGCCATGCTGAAGACGGTGCTGAGTAAAGACTGTACAGTGGACAAGGCCACTAGTTCGTACATTGACGACATTCTTGTGGAGGAAGCAGAAGTGACAGCAGAGAAAGTGAGAGGCCATGTCGCGAGGTATGGGTTGACTGCAAAACCGGCGGAGTCCTTGGATGGAGGAGCGGCGTTGGGGTTAAAACTATGCCGAGATGGTGAAGGAAGCCTTGTCTTTAGACGAGGGAATGCAATACCCGAAATCGGAACCGACCTGAAAAAAACGAGAACTCTTCTCAGTCTGCAGGAGATTGGTGGGACACTATCCAATCGCCATCTGGCTCAGGATAGCGTGCAGCTTTATTAAACGAAAAATGGGCACTGATGGCTGGGAGGGTTGTGTGACAAAGGAGGTCACGAACATGCTACAAGAAATCATCGCGAGAGTAACGAAAGAAGACCCAGTAAAGGGGGAATGGTACGTCAGTGGCGGAGACGCGGGGGTGATTTGGTGTGATGCCAGCAATCTGGCATTGGGCGTTGTATTAGAGATGGTAGGCGTAACTGTGGAAGATGCGGCGTGGTTAAGGAAGAAAAACGACTATTCCCATATCAACATAGCCGAACTGGAGGCCGCTATGAAAGGAATCAATCTGGCCCTGAAGTGGGGATTGAAAACGATTGAAATCAAATCCGATTCGGCAACAGTAGTTCCCTGGATCAGGTCAACAGTGACTGGCGATAAGAGAGTTAGGACCAGAGGTGCTGCAGAAATTCTGATCAAGTGTAGGCTTGGAGCACTTGCAGATTTGATAGCGGAATTCCAGTTGAAGGTATCTGTAGTGCTGATCCCATCAGAAAAGAACAAGGCGGATTTGATGACATGGGTAAAGAAGGCCTGGTTGCAAGAGAGAAAGGAGGTTTCTTCAGTATGCTGTGCAGGGGAGGAAGTTAAAAAGTTACATGAAATGCACCACTTTGGTCAAGAACGGATGTTATTCCTGGCAAGAGAGGTCTACCCGGAAACCACCGAGAAGGAGGTCAGGGAGGTAGTGGAGCACTGTCAGGTGTGCCAATCGATAGACCCCGAACCATCCAGACATGAAGCAGGAGAGTTACACATTGCAGAGGACTGGAAGCGATTGGCCATTGATGTGACCCGTTATCGCCATAAGCTGTATCTGTCGATGGTCGACTGTGGACTGGGGAAGTTTGCCATATGGAGAGAGATAAGAGCAGAAGCTGCATGGGCGATCGGAGGGGGTCATCGAAGAAATATTTTTGGAAAAAGGGCCAGTTGAGGAACTGTTAATGGACAATGGCCCCGCTTTCTGATCAGAAGCTTTTAAAGAGGTGTGTGATAGATGGGGAGTAAGACAATTTTTTAGGGCAGCGTATCGGCCGACTGGCAATGGGATAGTGGAGAGGAATCATCTCACCATCAAGGCTGCTGCGGAAAAAAGCAACATTTCACCCATGGATGCGGTGTTTTGGTACAACATCTCACCGAAAACCAGACAAAATGAGACAACTGTGCCTCATAGAGCCATCTTTGCATATGAGTGGCGGCATCCGTGCAACAAAACAGCAAAAGAAGCTACCATTAAAGTGGGTGAGGAGGTGTGGGTAAAGCTCCCCAATGCAAAATATACCACTCACTGGGGGAGGGGGGTCGTAACGGGAACGCAGTCAAAGAACAACGTAATGGTGAATGGCGTTCCCCGGCGTATCCTAGACCTGCGTTGTGTAACCCTGCCGGTGCGCAGTGATGGCAGTGAAGAGGAGGAAGTCGATATCCACCAAGAAGCTAACGATGCACCACAATTCGCCTTAGCCCCACATTGTGGTTCTTTACAACTGGACGAGAATGTCTGTAGTGAACTTGAAAACGTCAACCCCCAAGAAGTTGTCCCCCAGAGGCCTCAACGTGAGAGGATGAAGGATTATGAAGCGTCTTATTGATCTCAAAGATCAGAGGAGCGTGTGTGGTATATGGTTAGAAAAGAAGAAAAAAAAAAGAAAAAAAAAGAAAAAAGAAACGTACCGGGTGTATCTGCATCGCTCTTTGGGAAAGAAGAAGGAAAGGATGGCCAGCGCATTTGTAAACGCGAAGGGCATCTTGGGAACGCAGAGCATGATGGGAGAAGCTATGTTTTTCCTGTCTCTTCCTTTTTTTTCTAGATAGGACGATATAAAAGATGGGAAAAATTCCTTGGGGCAGCAGAAAGAAAAGAGTCGTGAATATCTTCTCTTGAAAAGAATTTCGTATTGCTGACGTTCGGATTGTGTGGTATGACATTGGTGGCGAGAGGCCAGGTGTGGTCGATTGGAAAAGAAGAGGGCAGAAACGTGCTGTTGTCGAGAGAGTGACTCACTCCTTCCCAAACCCCAGAACCGAATCCTGATTATAACGCTAGAGTGGGTGAATGAATGAATTCACTAAGCCCAGATATGTTCAACGCGCTTCACTCGTAGTTAGCCGATCGCGTCCTTTGTTTAAGGCAAGGGAAGCAGCGAGGGCGAAGAGAAAAAGAAAAAAAAAAATGAAGGCGGTGATTTGAAACCGCGACAATAGTTTCAGAAAACTAATATTTATCTTTCAAGGGATTTTCCAACGAATTTATTTAACTTCAAAATTTAACTGAATTTGTCAGTTTCCGAATGACGCTGTAAAAACTATTTCCATTATAACTTTTTTTTTCACGTGTAAATGCTTTTTTTTTCTTCGATATCATAACAAATTGTTTTTTTTTTTCGCTGTAAAAAAATAAAAATAAAAATAACTACTGGATGAAATTAAGTGAATTTTTTTTTCTCGGAGAACTTCATTCCGTAACGGATGCGTAAAATAAAAACTTGTTCGATATTTTCATTTTTTTAATGTCTTGATTAAATTCTAGAAGGACCTTAAATGCCAGTTATCTCCTTTAGATAAAGACCAAATCCTGGATAAGCGCCGGAAATCGATCTTTGCGCTTTACTTTGTGCTGTTGAGAAAACAACAAAACAGGGACAAATTTCGGTTGATAAAAGTTAAAATACGCGAAAACATTATTCAATCAATTTTTAGAAATACTATCACAATATGTATTTCTCTAAGCTATTCGCCTTGCAAAAGTTAAAAAAATAAAGCTTAAATTATTATTTTTTTTATCGCTTTCAAGGGGAATAACTCTCATATTATTAGTAAAAGTTATTTCCCTTGAAATTTTCTGGATTTCTTACGTTATTTACACTTGGCAAATACATTTTTGTCCCTTTTGTATGAAAAGTAATCGATTAATGGGAAATAACTCTGGATAAATATGAAGAATTACTCCACCCTCGAAAATTCCTTTAAAATTACCACCTTTATAGGTTTTCGGGGTCGCTGAAAAGGAAAATAACGTTGAAAACTACGGCAAACGAGTAGTTTCCAAGATATGAAAAAATGTTAGTTTTAAAAAAGTGGGAGGGGGGGGCTCACTTTTCTATAGATACCGCCAAAAATGGCCGAAAAATCAAGTTGTTGTTTTGCAAAACGATATTACATTTATTAAAATCCATTATTTCTGAGTAACTTTTTTTTCTAAAAAGATAAAACCCTGAATTTTATCATATAGAAAACAGAATAATATAAAACTTTTTCTACTATTTTTAATTAAATTTTAAATGTTAAATTTTCCCAAAAAGTTAACAATTGACATTTTTTGTCTTGCACAAAAAACGTATATAAATATTAAAAAAAAAAAAAAAGGGTTTTTGAAATAATTAATTTATTTATTTGTTGTCTAACTAAGATCTAGGGTGATTTTCTATGAGAATATGCAAAAATATTATAATATAAGTACCTTGATTTCAAATAATTCCACTTATTCATAGAGGCAACCAGTTACTTCGTGTCAATCTAGACAATGTTTACGTTTGTACTATGGAAGCCCAAACAGGCAAAAAAGAGCCTTATTTTTCAGTGACGAACATTTCAATGTATTATTAACGCTGAGGCTGGCCAGTACCAGATGGGTGACCATTTGTATGAGTTTGGTTTTTAATGTGTATGTGTGTGGGGCCAGGCTCCCCAAAATGGGGGGGGGGGCAATTTAAAGCAGAATAAAAAAATATTATTTCAGCGCGTTTGGTGCATCGTAATCGAAAGGCGGCAAACGTTTTCAACCGGGATTGAAAAAATGATGCTATTTTTAACACAAAGGGAACAATATTTATCGAATTTTTTTTTTTGTATCGATTATTCAAAGCATGCCCTGTTTAATAATGGTCATGAATTATTAGGCTCGGTAAAAAACATTGTTAATTTATTTATCAAAGATTTTAAAATGGCTTTTTTGTATAAATATTAAAAATTGTTTTTTTTTTTTATTTTGCTTAACTTATATTAATTATTTTACTTAACATATTCACCGAATTTCACACTTCAAAACTCAAAAGCGGGATAATTAAACACAATCGAAGTTCTGATATTCAGACGTCAAAATAAGGTATGCAAACAATTTTTTTTATTTTTTTAATCTATAATCCTGTCCCTTACAACAACACAATATGTTTTGTTCAGTTTCAGATGATTATTTCAAGCATATTTGGAACCCCCTCAAAACAAGGGGGGGGGGGTTGTAAGCAAAAAAAAAATATATATATATATAAATATCGTTTATTAAAAATAAGTACATTGTTATAAAGTTCATTCTTCTCTTAATAATCGCTGAAAATTTCGTATTGATCGGATAATTACCTGATGTTTTGTAGATTTTTAAAAAGACGGTCCATCAAAAAGTACTTACCTGCCCCCCACCCACCAGTTTTTGCGGTGCCTACTTTTCTATAATAATTTAACGTAAAATAAGCACCTACTTTGTTCATATCTTTGAAACTACTCGTTTGCCGTAATTTTAAATGTTATTTTCGTTTTCAGCGACTCCGAAAACCGTTAAGAGTGGTAATTTTAAAGCAATTTTCGAAGGTGGAGTATACTTCTTCATATTTACTTAATTCTGACTAAAAGATTCATAATTTTTGTACCTAAGAGAACGTCGAATGGTGAAACACGCTTTTATAAAAAAAAAACAAAAAAAACAAAGAAAAATAGGTAATTATGCAAAAGAGAGGCCGTTCTGAAATAATAATTTTATCATTTAGAAATCCATTATTTACATTTTTGTTACTATTCTCTTCACAGTTTAATGAACAAAACATACCATAAAGATTGAATTTAATTTGAAAAAATCAAATAGTACAGTTTCTATTCTTTATAAATATCAAAACATGTCAAGATATTTGATGTAAAAGAAACAATTCAAGTGCGACGATAATTGGAAATTTTAATTAGCAAAATTGGAATGAGTGTTTTTATAATATAATTCAATAACAAAGGCCCCATCAGATTTTTATCTATTTTATGAATGCACATGTGTGAATCGTTCACGTGACGGATTACTTATGTTAAGAATAAGTAGGTTTGAAAACACTTTTTAAATATCGTGTCAAACTGAGCTAAGGGTTATCGTGTCTTCAGATTTTGGTTTCGATTTTTTTTCTTTTACATGGGGGTCACCAATTATCAAGGGCCGAAGGCCATTCAGGGATAAGGGTTATTGCGTGTACAGTAATCAATGAGATAGTATTGTAGTAATCATTAGTATTGGGGTTTTTGATAGAGTGTCTTACTTAAGGGGGCGGTTTGTTAGGAGTTTGTTTATGTTGGATTTGAAGACGTCCAAGTTGTAGTCAGGTGGGAAACAGGCAAGTCGCAGAGAGTTCCACTGGCGTGCAGTTCTAAGAAAGAAGCTTTGCTCATGAACTCTACGTTTGGATTTAGGCACAGATAAAGAGTGGGAGAAAATCATAGACAGTAGTTTCAGTCAGACGGGTTATCTATCCTTGACCCGAGCTCTCTACGAATGAAGGAAAGGAGTACAGCTGTCATAGCAGAGTACCTATTTACAATGCCTCCCCACGGGACAGAGTTAGACACCAGGGTCGTTTTTTAACGTGGAGAAAAGGTACAAAAATAAAAATTGTCTCAGTCGTGAAGGATTTCTCCTCCACTGAAAGAGAACGAGAAATAGAAGTGCCGCATCTGAAGCACAGATGGTATTTATTTGCTCCCCCACCTAGCAAATTAGGCACAAGGCCAATTTTTAATGTGAGGAGTGAAGGGAGGGGGAAGGGAAAGGGGGGACCAGCTCCCGAGAGGTGGGAAATGGGAGCTGGTTAAAGGTCAGGCATGTGGGGTTGCCCCCACATCTGGTCTTTGCTAGTCATAGCTAGTCATAGCCTACAGTATCTGCCGGAACAGATGGTATTTATTTGCTCCCCCACCGAGCAAATTAGGCACAAGGCCGATTTTTAATGTGAGGAGTGAAGGGAGGGGGAAGGGAAAAAGGGGACCAGCTCCCGAGAGGTGGGAAATGGGAGCTGGTTAAAGGTCAGGCATGTGGGGTTGCCCCCACATCTGGTCTTTGCTTGCAGTATCTGCCGGAACAGATACATCACTTTAATCTTGGCCAAAAGGCCAAGTAGCCTAGCAGAGTACTTATTTACTATGCCTCCCCACGGGACAGAGTTAGACACCAGGATCGTTTTTTAACGTGGAGAAAAGGTACAAAAATAAAAATTGTCTCAGTCGTGAAGGATTTCTCCTCCACTGAAAGAGAACAAGAAATGGAAGTGCCGCATCTGAAGCACAGATACTACACTTTACACTTTGATCTTGGCTAAATGCCAAGTAGCCTAGCAGAGTAAATGAAAGATGTTGTGTTCATCGTAGATGAATAACCAAATGTTTGTGTCCTGTTGTCATTCCCCGTTATGTAATATTTCTATATAATAACTATACAATTATAAACGTTGTTACATTAAAAAAAAAAAAAAAACAGTTGTTGCTGCTTTATTAAAAATTACAACCTTCCACGCCATCATCCTCACCCAAAATCGTTTTCAAGGGGAATAACTCTCATATTATTAGTAAATGTTTTTTCTTGTATAAAACTATTTCCTGGATTTCTTATGTGACTTGGTTGCAAGTACGTTTTTGATGCTTTTGTATAAAAAGTCATCAATGCAAGGGAAATAACTCTGACTAACAGATGCATATATTTTTACATAAGAACATATGGAATGATGAAACTAGGCACCGCCAAAACTGGGGGGGGGGGCAGGTCAGTACTTTTTGACGGACCGTCTTTTTAAAAATCTACCAAAAATCAGGTAATTATCCGATCAATTCGAAATTTTCAGCGATTATTAGGAGAAGAATGAGCTTTATAACAGTGTACTTATTTTTCATAAACGATATTTATATATATATTTTTTTTTTGCTTACAAAACCCCCCTTGTTTTGAAGTGGGAACAAATATGCTTAAAATAATCATCTGAAACTGAACAAAACATATTGTGTTGTTGTAAGGGACAGAATTATAGATTAAAAAAAAAAAAAAAAAATTGTTTGCATACCTTATTTTGACGTCTGAATATCAGAACTTCGATTGTGTTTCATTATCCCGCTTTTGAGTTTTGAAGTGTGAAATTCGGTGAATATGTTAAGTAAAATAATTAATTTAAGTTAAGCAAAACAAAAAAAAAAAATTTTAATATTTATACGAAAAAAGCCATTTTAAAATTTTTGATAAATAAATTAACAATTTTTTTTTAGCGAGCCGAATAATGCATGACCATTATTAAACAGGGCATGCTTTGAATAATCGATACAAAAAAAAAATTCGATAAATATTGTTCCCTTTGTGTTAAAAATAGCATCATTCTTTTCGATCTCGTTTGAAAACGTTTGCCGCCTTTCGACTACGGTGGACCAAACGCGCTGAAATAATTTTTTTTTATTCTGCTTTAAATTGCCCCCCCCCATTTTGGGGAGCCTGGCCCCCACACACATACACATTAAAAACCAAACTCATACAAATGGTCACCCATCTGGTACTGGCCAGCCTCAGCTTAATAATACATTGAAATTTTCGTCACTGAAAAATAAGTTTTTTTGGCCTGTTTGGTCTTCCATAGTTTTCTTATCATCAAAAGAAAACGTAAACAGAGTCGATCTGAACTCTACGTCGACGTGAAATATTTGGTTACCTATATGAATAAGTGGAATTATTTGAAATTCAGGTACTTATATTATAATATTTTTGCATATTCTCTTAGAAAATCATCCTAAATCTTAGTTAGATAATAAATAAATAAATTAATTATTTCAAAAACCCTTTTTTTTTAAATATTTAAGTACGTTTTTTGTTCAAGACAAAAAATGTCAATTGTTAACTTTTTGGGAAAATTTAACATTTAAAATTGAATTAAAAATAGTAGAAAAAGTTTTACATTATTCTGTTTTCTATATGATAAAATTCAGGGTTTTATCTTTCTGGAAAAAAAAAAGTTACTCAGAAATAATGGATTTTAATAAATGTAATTTAGTTTTAAAAAACAACAACAACTTGATTTTGCGGCCATTTTTGGCGGTGCCTAGATGAAACCAACTTTGAGGAGTTTTACTTCTTATAAAAGACTAGCCTGGGTGCCCGGCATTGCCTGGGTGTTTGGAGGCGTGTGTTGAGAAAAAAAAAAGTGGTAGTAGGCAGGCTCGAACCTGTATTGTGAAGGAGGAAAAGAATATGAAAACAAAAAACGTGACATCCTTGCTGTTGCGTCCTTCACTAAACTGGAAGTGACATAGGTTTAAATTAAGGCTAGATATTCGAAAAGAGTGGTGACTTTCGAAAATATTGGCGAAAAAAGCGACCCCTCCCTGCAGAAAAGTGCCTTATTCAGGGTGAAGGAATTAATGTTTTTGACCAATTTTTTTATATTTGTCATCCGAAGGGTCAATCTTACAAATGATACTAATCTCGTGAAAATCAGTCGTTTCTGGCGAAAGTTTTAAGCAGACATACAAACATACATACATACATTTAAACAGACAGATAAGATTTATATTACAGATTATCATCCCATTAGCCTCCTCCCACTTTTCGCCAAAATATTTGAGTCCATAATTAATCAAGCTATAGTCCATCACCTTACAGTTGCTAAACTTCTATCCAACCATCAATATGGATTCACACAAACCCATTTTACTGCAGATATTCTAACTGTAATCGCTGAATGTATATATCATGCAGTGGATAAGGCAGGTGAGGGGAGGGCAGTATCCCTATATATATCTAAGGATTTAGACAGGGTAGAAAGTTACTTACATCTGAAAGTATCCTGTATCTCTACAATACCACCATTCGCCCATGTATGGATTATTGTTGTCACATCTGGGCTGGTGCATTTGCTGCTGGTCTCTCCCACCTGGATAGGGTACAAAAAAGAGTCGCCAACCTGATAGGTCCTGAACTGTTATCTAAGCTTCAACCTCTGTCCAATCGACAAAATGTTGCATGTCTCTGCCTGTTTTACAAGTATTTTAATGGTGAATGCTCTGATGAACTTCAAGTCCTTGTGTCCCCTCGACAAGCAGAAAAATCCCACTCCTACACAGTAGAGATCCCTAGATGTAAGAACGTCTTCTACGCTAATAGTTTCTTCCCTAGAACTGCTAGACTTTAGAAACCACTTCTGGGCTCCTGTTTCCCTAACTGCACTGTCACGTAGAAGTTAAAGTGTAATGTAAACAAACATTTTGCTGCTCAACTCCCTACACAGTATCCCTGCAACTTATGTCCCTGATAGTAACACTCTACATAAAAGTGGCATTATGTCTTGCTTTAGATGAAAATGTAAAAAAAAAAAATGAACTTATGCAGAAAACAGATTGTTGTGAAATAATAATTTTATCATTTAGAAATCCATTCTTTATATTTTTGTAACTATTCTCTACTTTCAGCTTACAATTCAATGAACAAAACCAAAACTTAATGGAATTTAATTTGAAAGAAATAGTACGGCCTGTATTCTGCATGAATACAAAATAAAATGTTAAGATATTTAACGTAAAACAATAAAATTCAAGTGCAACAATAGTTGCAAAGTAATTGGAATTTTTATTACCAAAATTGGGATGACTTTTTTTTCCCTCCAAGTTGTGTTGGTTTCAGCTACCAAAATTCTATTGTGAAAAATGAGTTACGTCCCTTTAATCGGTGACTTTTTACACAAAAATTGATTTCCAAGTCTAAAATTAAAATGTTTTAGTTTATTTGCTTAAGATTTAACATGTATCTTCCCCATCGTTGGTTTTTATTTTTTCATTTAGAAAAAAAGAAAGTAGGAATATTTGACTTTCCATGTATTTCCTCCTCTAGTACAGGATTTTGCCCCACTATCAATGCTCATACATTGGAGGTAAAATTCTTCATTCAAAAACCTTCGTCGCTTACAGTGGACGATATAGATTTATAGTAACCTTCCCCTCCATTTCCTCATCCGAAAAATGTACAAAGGACAAAAAAAGAAAAAAAAATGACAAATCGTTGAAAACTCTATTGTTTTTAGAGTTTTATTGTACACCTTCCATCATCATTGCTTTTTACCAAAATTTCTTCCTTGTTCAAAAAATATGTAAAGTATTTAATACAAATCGTTACATTTTGATCGATTTTTTTATTTTTATAAGAAGTGATAGAAGGAGACAATTTTGCTGCATGTTTTTTGGGGTGATCTGATTCTGTCAATTTCATTTCTTGTTAGTTAAATGTTTTTTTTTTGTTTATCATCCCCACTGAAAAAAATCCATACAAAAAAACAATTCTGGTTAAAAATCACAAGTATATTAAATATCTTGAGTAAATAAAAAAAGAACAAGATGAAATTTGTTTCGATGAGTTTATTTCTTTATTTTAACGTTTTTACAATAGAATCAGAAAAAATTAACTTTTTAACAATAGCAAGAGAATTTAAACTTTTTAACAAAAACATAATAAACTTTTAACTTATTTACAACAGCATAATAAAACTTTTCACTTATTTACAACAGCATAATAAAACTTTAACTTATTTACATAAAGAATTTTTAAATTAACTCCAAGATGTCTTTTGGGTCCTTTCTTAACAGAAGTTCAGAAAAAGTTTCGGTTGACTAATGTAGATGCCCGTTTTACAAATGAAAAATCAACGAATCCGAGTTACATGGAAAAGAAATGGGAAAGTTTGTGCTTATATTTTGACCAGACATTTTATGACTAGAATCTTTGGTGGCGGCAGATGTAGGCAATGTTTAAGGTTTCCTTGGAGACTTGAAAAATGGACGTGTCCACGAATTTGATGCTTGATGCGTTCCAGGCATTAGATCTGAAAGATTATAAGCAAAAGAAAAATTGGTATTTTTAAGTAATATAATGAATAAACAGAATGGGAAAGTAGAGAAAGAGAAGGAAAGAAAATATCTAAAAAAGAAAGAAAGAAAGATAGATAGATAGATAGATAGGGAGAGAAAGAGAAAGAGAGAGAGAGAAAGAAAGAGAGGCAGAAAGACAGAGAGAAACCAAGAAAAACAAAAAGAGAGAGAGAAAAAGAAGAGGGAACTAGAAAAGGGCAGAATAACTATGCAAAAAAGAAAAAATAAAGAAACTAGTATGAAAGACAGAAAAGGCACACACAGGAGAGAGATATAAAGAAATTACCCGCAAGAGAGAAAATAGAAGATAAAATAACAGAAAAGAGAAACCGAGACAATTTCGAGAGCGTGATAGAAATTTGTGAAGAATGGATTGAATCTCACCTGTTGAAAAAGGAAATCTGGATGGGAAAATCTGTGATGAAAAATAGAAAGAGATTTCAGTTGAATTTTATGATGCATGAAATAAATACTCGTTTATTATAATTATAGAATGACAAATGGATCAAAACCCAGTACGAATTTGTGGGAAAAGCGGCATTTCTTTAATGAGTATAACTTGGCATGTCTTCTCATAATTTTTTTATAAATAAAAACAAGAAACAATAAGCAAAAGACACAAAAATTCATTTTTTTTTTCAAATGTAAAAACTAAAAAAAAAAAAAGAAAACTTACTGAACACGAAGATGGATTTTCAGATGAAACGTTGACAGTGTTTTTACTTTGACCAAAGAAATTGAATTAACCAGGAGGTGTGGGATTGGCAGATGGTAATACTGTAGAATTTGTACTTTGACCAAACGTTGTATGACAAGGAAGTGTAGTAGTTTCAGATGTAGGAAATGTAGATGTTTTGCTTGAAGTTTTGAGAATTGAACGTGGCCACTTTTTTGACAGGTGAGTTCCAGGCGATTCCATTGCAACTGAAATAATTTTATCAAAAGAAAAATTGGCATTTCTTTAATGAGCATAACAAGAGTAAGAGTGAAATGAGCGAAAGAGTAAGATATAGATAGATAGATAGATAGAGAGAGAGAGAGAGATAAAGAGAGAGAGTGAGATAGATAGATAGATAGAGAGAGAGAGAGAGAGAGTGAGAAAGAGAGATAGATAGAGAGAGAGAGGGGGAGAGGGAGAGAGATTGTCAAAAGAAAGAGAAACTAGCAGGAGAGAATAAAGAGAGAAAATATCGATATAAAGAGACAGAAACGATTAGAAAACATGAGAGAAACGGATGAAAGAGATAAATTGATTAGAGAAAGTTGTAAATCTCACCTGTTGAAGGAGACATTCTGGATTGGAACATCTGTGTTAAAAAATAGAAAGAGATTTCATTGTAAATTTTACAAATTGTAAAAAAATATGGATGGCGAGATTCATACTAATAACATTAAATCAACTTCTCAGCATCAATCGTTTATCCATCTATCTATCTATCTATCTATCTATCTATCTATCTATATATATATATATATATATATATATATATATACATCTCTCTCTCTCTTTCTCTCTCTCTCTCTCTATATATATATACATCTCTCTATCTCTCTCTTTCTCTCTCTCTCTCTCTCTCTCTCTCTATATATATATATATATATATATATATATATATATATATATATATATATATATATATATATATATATATATATACACACACAAACGAAGGGGCGTTCTAAAACAAATGCCTAATATTTTTTATTCTGCCCGAATGGTTTAGAAATGATTGCAAATCTCTCAAGTAATTTTTAAAAACTGTTTTCTCCCTGTGTTTTAAATTATTTAATGTTGTTGTTGAGTAAAATTCAAATGCATTTTTTTTATGCATTTAAAAACCATTTCTTCAGCGATTATTCAAAGGATTTAGTTTTGTCTGATTATTAATAAATTATTAATTGGCTGGTTATTAATTAACTATTAATTGGCTGGTTATTAATTAACTATTAATTGGCTGGTTATTAATTATTTATTAATTGGCTGGTTATGAATTACTTATTAATCGTGCCTGTTTATTAATTAATTATTAATTGTCTGTTTATTAATTAATTATTAGTTGTCTGCTTATTCATTAATTATGAATTGTCAGCTTATTAATTAATTATTAATTGGCTGGTTATTAATTAATTATGTATTGGCTGCTTATTAATTAATTATTACTTGGCTGCTCATTAATTAATTATTAATTGTCTGCTTATTAATTAATTATTAATTGTCAGCTTATTAATTAATTATTAATTGGCTGGTTATTGATTAATTATGAATTGGCTGCTTATTAATTAATTATTACTTGGCTGGTTATCAATTAATTATGAATTGGCTGGTTAATGATTATTTATTAATTGTCTGCTGTTTTATTAATTATTAATTATCTGCTTATTAATTAATTATTAATTGTTTGCTGTTTTATTAATTATTAATTGTCTTCTTATTAATTATTAATTGTCTGCTGTTTTATTAATTATTAATTGTCTGCTTATTAATTAATTATTAATTGACTGCTTATTAATTAGTTATTAATTGGCTGGTTATTAATTAATTATTAATTGGCTGCTTATTAATTAGTTATTAATTGGCTGCTTATTAATTAGTTATTAATTGGCTGCTTATTAATTAATTATTAATTGGCTGCTTATTAATTATTTATTAATTGGCTGGTTATTAATTAATTATTAGTTGTTTGCTTATTCATTAAGTATTAAGTGGGTGGTTATTAATTAATTATTAATTGTCTGCTGTTTTATTAATTATTAATTGTCTGCTCATTAATTAATTATTTATTGTCTGCTCATTAATTGATTATTAATTGGCTAGTTATTAATTAAGTAAGAAGGTTACTGTGTTACTGATGTCTACACAGAATGTAGTCAATAAAATGCAGATTCCTATGCAAAACAAATCAAATTAGCAAAACTAATATCCATAAGGAAATCATACAAGCAAAAATGTGTTTAGAAAAAGAGGAAAACTTACCAAAGTTGAACTTGGAGATGCAACATGATGAGTGTTTGTAATCGGGAAGTTCAACAGATTATGAGATGCAGTGGTTAAAGCTGGCACTCCTGTATCAGTTTGATTTGAAGAACTGGAAGGTAAACATGTGAACGATGTTGTTGTTGGAGACATGTCAGTGTATTCCTCGGGAAAAATAGAATTTAAATTAAAGCTAACTGATTTTTTCTTGGACTTCTTTGACACATTAGAAGTTTTCTTTTGTACAAGTGCCTTTTTCTTAGGCTTCTCTGGCAAAGTAGAATTTGTCTTTACTTGAACTGATTCTTCCTTAACCATCTCCGACAAAACGGGTTTTGTCTCATATTGAACTGACATTTTCTTTGGCATTTCTGACAAAATCGCTGTTTTCTCAAGTTGAATAGACTTTTTCTTGGGACTCTCTGACAAAATAGACTTTATATCAGTTTGAGATAACGTATTCTCATGCATATTTGGCAATATAATTTTTTTCTTCTTTCGAATTGCTTTTTTTATTGTTCTCACAGGGGAAATAGAAGTTTTCTCGATATTAGTTGACGTTTCCTGTAGCTTCTCTGGTCCAAAAGAGTTTGACTCAAGTTGAGCTGGCTCTTCAATGGGCTTCTCTGACAAAGTAGCTTTTGTCTCAAGCTGAGCTGCCATTTTCTTTGGCACCTCTGACAAAATAGATTTTGTCTCAGTTTGAGATAACGTTTTCTCAGATATTTTTGGCAATATAATTTTTTTCTTCTTTCGAATTGCTTTTTTTATTGTTCTCACAGGGGAAATAGAAGTTTTCTCGATATTAGTTGACGTTTCCTGTAGCTTCTCTGGTCCAAAAGAGTTTGCCTCAAGTTGAGCTGTCTCTTCAATGGGCTTCTCTGACAAAGTAGCTTTTGTCTCAAGCTGAGCTGCCATTTTCTTTGGCACCTCTGACAAAATAGATTTTGTCTCAGCTTGAGGAAACGTTTTCTCAGATATTTTTGGCAATATAATTTTTTTCTTCTTTCGAATTGCTTTTTTTATTGTTCTCACAGGGGAAATAGAAGTTTTCTCGATATTAGTTGACGTTTCCTGTAGCTTCTCTGGTCCAAAAGAGTTTGCCTCAAGTTGAGCTGTCTCTTCAATGGGCTTCTCTGACAAAGTAGCTTTTGTCTCAAGCTGAGCTGCCATTTTCTTTGGCACCTCTGACAAAATAGATTTTGTCTCAGCTTGAGGAAACGTTTTCTCAGATATTTTTGGCAATATAATTTTTTTCTTCTTTCGAATTGCTTTTTTTATTGTTCTCACAGGGGAAATAGAAGTTTTCTCGATATTAGTTGACGTTTCCTGTAGCTTCTCTGGTCCAAAAGAGTTTGCCTCAAGTTGAGCTGTCTCTTCAATGGGCTTCTCTGACAAAGTAGCTTTTGTCTCAAGCTGAGCTGCCATTTTCTTTGGCACCTCTGACAAAATAGATTTTGTCTCAGCTTGAGGAAACGTTTTCTCAGATATTTTTGGCAATATAATTTTTTTCTTCTTTCGAATTGCTTTTTTTATTGTTCTCACAGGGGAAATAGAAGTTTTCTCGATATTAGTTGACGTTTCCTGTAGCTTCTCTGGTCCAAAAGAGTTTGCCTCAAGTTGAGCTGGCTCTTCAATGGGCTTCTCTGACAAAGTAGCTTTTGTCTCAAGCTGAGCTGCCATTTTCTTTGGCACCTCTGACAAAATAGATTTTGTCTCAACTTGAGATAACGTTTTCTCAGATATTTTTGGCAAAATAATTTTTTTCTTCTTTCGAATTGCTTTTTGTATTGTTCTCACAGGGGAAATAGAAGTTTTCTCGATATTAGTTGACGTTTCCTGTAGCTTCTCTGGTCCAAAAGAGTTTGCCTCAAGTTGAGCTGGCTCTTCAATGGGCTTCTCTGACAAAGTAGCTTTTGTCTCAAGCTGAACTGCCATTTTCTTTGGCACCTCTGACAAAATAGATTTTGTCTCAGTTTGAGATAACGTTTTCTCAGATATTTTTGGCAATATCATTTTTTTCTTCTTTCGAATTGCTTTTTTTATTGTTCTCACAGGGGAAATAGAAGTTTTCTCGATATTAGTTGACGTTTCCTGTAGCTTCTCTGGTCCAAAAGAGTTTGCCTCAAGTTGAGCTGGCTCTTCAATGGGCTTCTCTGACAAAGTAGCTTTTGTCTCAAGCTGAGCTGCCATTTTCTTTGGCACCTCTGACAAAATAGATTTTGTCTCAGTTTGAGATAACGTTTTCTCAGATATTTTTGGCAATATAATTTTTTTCTTCTTTCGAATTGCTTTTTGTATTGTTCTCACAGGGGAAATAGAAGTTTTCTCGATATTAGTTGACGTTTCCTGTAGCTTCTCTGGTCCAAAAGAGTTTGCCTCAAGTTGAGCTGGCTCTTCAATGGGCTTCTCTGACAAAGTAGCTTTTGTCTCAAGCTGAACTGCCATTTTCTTTGGCACCTCTGACAAAATAGATTTTGTCTCAGTTTGAGATAACGTTTTCTCAGATATTTTTGGCAATATAATGTTTTCCTTCTTTCGAATTGCTTCTTTTATTGTTCTCACAGGCGAAATAGAAGTTTTCTCGATATTAGTTGACGTTTCCTGTAGCTTCTCTGGTCCAAAAGAGTTTGCCTCAAGTTGAGCTGGCTCTTCAATGGGCTTCTCTGACAAAGTAGCTTTTGTCTCAAGCTGAGCTGCCATTTTCTTTGGCACCTCTGACAAAATAGATTTTGTCTCAACTTGAGATAACGTTTTCTCAGATATTTTGGGCAATATAATTTTTTTCTTCTTTCGAATTGCTTTTTTTATTGTTCTCACAGGGGAAATAGAAGTTTTCTCGATATTAGTTGACGTTTCCTGTAGCTTCTCTGGTCCAAAAGAGTTTGCCTCAAGTTGAGCTGGCTCTTCAATGGGCTTCTCTGACAAAGTAGCTTTTGTCTCAAGCTGAGCTGCCATTTTCTTTGGCACCTCTGACAAAATAGATTTTGTCTCAGTTTGAGATAACGTTTTCTCAGATATTTTTGGCAATATAATGTTTTCCTTCTTTCGAATTGCTTCTTTTATTGTTCTCACAGGCGAAATAGAAGTTTTCTCGATATTAGTTGACGTTTCCTGTAGCTTCTCTGGTCCAAAAGAGTTTGCCTCAAGTTGAGCTGGCTCTTCAATGGGCTTCTCTGACAAAGTAGCTTTTGTCTCAAGCTGAGCTGCCATTTTCTTTGGCACCTCTGACAAAATAGATTTTGTCTCAGTTTGAGATAACGTTTTCTCAGATATTTTTGGCAATATAATGTTTTCCTTCTTTCGAATTGCTTCTTTTATTGTTCTCACAGGCGAAATAGAAGTTTTCTCGATATTAGTTGACGTTTCCTGTAGCTTCTCTGGTCCAAAAGAATTTGCCTCAAGTTGAGCTGGCTCTTCAATGGGCTTCTCTGACAAAGTAGCTTTTGTCTCAAACTGAACTGCCATTTTCTTTGGCACCTCTGACAAAATAGATTTTGTCTCAGTTTGAGATAACGTTTTCTCAGATATTTTTGGCAATATAATGTTTTCCTTCTTTCGAATTGCTTCTTTTATTGTTCTCACAGGGGAAATAGAAGTTTTCTCGATATTAGTTGACGTTTCCTGTAGCTTCTCTGGTCCAAAAGAGTTTGCTTTAAGTTGAGCTGGCTCTTCAATGGGCTTCTCTGACAAAGTAGCTTTTGTCTCAAGCTGAGCTGCCATTTTCTTTGGCACCTCTGACAAAATAGATTTTGTCTCAGTTTGAGATAACGTTTTCTCAGATATTTTTGGCAATATAATTTTTTTCTTCTTTCGAATTGCTTTTTTTATTGTTCTCACAGGTGAAATAGAAGTTTTCTCGATATTAGTTGACGTTTCCTGTAGCTTCTCTGGTCCAAAAGAGTTTGCCTCAAGTTGAGCTGGCTCTTCAATGGGCTTCTCTGACAAAGTAGCTTTTGTCTCAAGCTGAGCTGCCATTTTCTTTGGCACCTCTGACAAAATAGATTTTGTCTCAGCTTGAGATAACGTTTTCTCAGGTACTTTTGGCAATATAATTTTTTTCTTCTTTCGAATTACTTTTTTTATTGTTTTTTCAGGCGAAATAGAAGTTTTCGCGATATTATGTGACGTTTCCTGTAGCTTCTCTGGTCCAAAAGAGTTTGCATCAAGTTGAGCTGGCTCTTCAATGGGCTTCTCTGACAAAGTAGCTTTTGTCTCAAGCTGAACTGCCATTTTCTTTGGCACCTCTGACAAAATAGATTTTGTCTCAGTTTGAGATAACGTTTTCTCGAGTACTTTTGGCAATATAATTTTTTTCTTTTTTCGAATCGCTTTTTTTATTGTTCTCTCAGGGGAAATAGAAGTTTTCTCGATATTAATTGACGTTTTCTGTTGCTTCTCTGGCACAAAAGAGTTTAACTCACGTTGAGCTGACCTTTTCCTATGCTTTTCTGACAAAATAGCTTTTGTCTCAATCTTAACCGACAATTTCTTTGGTAGCTCTGATGAAATAGATTTTGCCTCGGTTTGAGACGACATTTTCTCTGGCACTTTAGGCAAAGTAAAATTTTTATTTTTTCGAACAGCCTTTTTTATGGTTCTCTTCGAGAAAATAGAATTTTCCTCAATTTCTACCGACTTTTTCTTTTGCTTCTCTAGCAACAGAAAGTTTTTCTTGAGTTGAGTTGAATTTTTCTTGGGCATCTCTGGTAAGGTAGAATTTGTCTCAACTTCAACTGACTCGGTCTGTTGCATCTTTGAATGAAAAGAATATGTCTCACGTTGAACTGACTCTTCCTGTGGCATCCTGAGTAAATGATAGTTTGTATCAAGATGAACTGAATTTTTCTTGTGCCTCCTTGGAAAGGTATACTTTGTCTTGAGTTTAAGTGACTCCTGCTGAAAAGTAATATCAAACATTAATAAGAACTATTAATGAAATAAATTATAATCATTTATTCGGAGGATATTTAATGAAATTTGCTTATTATTGACATGTATTTATATAGATAAATATAGATATATTTTACTGATAAATCATTTTAATCCAATTAAGATTAAACTAAGTGTTATGATTTGGAAATTTTTCATGCGGCATGAAAAATATACATTCATTTTTTGTAATTAAGAATCAAAAATTTTATTTGACAAATTGTTCAGAAATTGTAGATAAATGTGAAATAGAAATGTTGTTCAAATAAAATAAGAACAATTTACAAAATAAGTTGAAATAATAAATAGAAAAAAACCCTAAAAATTTAATTTTTATTTATAATTATTTAATTTTTTATTTAATCTAAAAAGTTTATAAAATCAATAAAGTATTTAACAAATTAATCAGTGAGAAATTTACAAAACTTTACAAAAAGACAAACGATCAAAAAGATTGAATCATAAACAAAGAAACAAAAATTATCAAACTTAAAGTTATTTAATTATCGGAAAATAAAACCCTTTATAGCTTGATAGTTTGTAAATGAAAATTATATATATATGGGGTTTTAAATGATATATATATATATATATATATATATATATATATATATATATATATATATATATATATATATATATATATATATTATATATATATATATATATATATATATATATATGGGGAAGTGGTATTATCTACTGGAGAGCCATGTATTTAACAGCTGTCCTGTTTTTAAATCTCCGAAACAGCTAAATAGTAAGCAGCTGATGATCCCCGTTTTCCATTTACAAAATCTGAGTTAATGTTTTCTCTTTTCATCCGTATGTAATTAAATTCTGTTTTAAAATTGAAGACTTTTGCGAAATCGGCTTATGCAATTGCTAAGTCTATTTCTATTTAACAACTGTAGTTAATGATCTTTTTTTTTTGCATCCTTATGTAAATGAATTCTCTTTTGTCATTATAATCTTTTTAAAAGTCGGATTATGTAGGTGCTTAGTCTGCGATAGGTTAATGTTAATTTCTTTTCTCCTTCCAGGAATTTAAACTGTACTCTTTATTTTTATTTTTGCATTTTTTTTATTCAAAGCTTTTATGTAATGCTTTAAAAAGTATAGGAATCGATTATTTATGAAGGTAATTACAAACCTGACACATTATGCAAAGGTGTTTTGATTGAACAAAAAATAATGAAGTTTGATAAAAGGTCACGTGTGAAAACAGTGATAATATGATTAATTACTTACAGATATTTTTTCACATCCATTCTTTGCCGACAATCCAAAGACAGTATCTGCGAATTTTCGCTTCATCTCAAATGCAATAAGATAATCATATATGGTCTCCTTTGAAGGTGGAAGCTGACAAACGAGAGAAAAAAATTCATTGCATTTCGTTCATTTCTAAAATGCTGGTCTTTTCAAAGATATAATCTTTTAAAATGTTTACAATTCTATCGATTTTCTTAAAAATGAACTGGAGGAAAATAAGAAGAAACATTTCTGTGATACTTTTTAATCTATGTTGTTAAATCACAGAATTCTAAGAACCAGTTATTCTTCTCATCTCCTTATCTCGTTATGAAAACAATTACTTGATTTAATTTCAATGATTTTTTCTTACACGTAATATACATAATAAATGCTATTTGTGTCTAATGTTCAGTAATGGTAGATTAAAATATACTGTGATAAAGATATGCTCAATATTCGATCCCACAGCCAAGGAAAGTTCTTCCAAGAATAAAACTGTTTGTGAAATTTAAGCTTCCTAAAAATACAAGTTGATTTTGGATTCCAGAATTGTATTTTATTTTCTGTTAAGTTTATCCATTATTTAAAAATATTCATAAAATGTAAATAATGATCAGGATGTAGAGTTTCAAAAACCAATAATCTTTACCTTGCTTTTGTTACAATGAATGATGTTTTTTTTTTTTAATGGTTAAAAAGAAATAATATTTCTGAAGATTACATATGCTATTAAACCTCATCTTGTATATTAATTAATTTATACTGGCCTCGTCCTTATTCGGGTGGTATTAAATGAAAGTTTAGTTTTCCTATTATTCTGATGACATAAAATACAAAGCAACATAGAAATACAAAATATGCAAACTAATGCAAAATTAAATAAAAATACGACTTTTTAGTTGAATATCTTTATCATTATAGTTTTTGTATGAAGCGAACAATACGATTGACAGATTTTCAATACGAGCATTTTTTTAAATACATTACCAGTGAAACATATCACTGTAATTCGAAACAAAATTAAATCTAATGAATATTTCAAATGTATTTCGGGATTTATTATTTCAATGCAACTAAAAAACTTAAGATTTGCAAATCTTTCATGAAGAATTGAAAAATAATTTTTTTATTTTTTTACTTAAAAACCATGAATTTTATTACATGACAAATTGAACAGAAATTATAGATTCATGAGTAATAGAAATGTTGTTCAAATCAAAAGAGAATTTATTGAACTTACTGTGAATTGTAGAAGGGTATTGGTGAAATCTCTGAAAACTGAATATTTCTGAAAAAAAAGTTGAACAAAATAATTGGTTTCTTGAATAAATTGAATAATAACTGTGCATATATATATATATATATATATATATATATATATATATATATATATATTCCAAGTTGAAAATATTTGAAATATTAGAAAGATTAGAATCATTGAATTTCAGCAAGGGTCGTTGATAGTGCTCAATCAAAAAAGAGCAAATTTGTAATTTTTATTTTCTTTATGTAAATACAGTCATATCTTGCTATGATGTGCAGACCGTTTTGATTATTATTGATCCCATCAGGCCAGAAAAAAATTTGAAAATTTAAAAAAATTGAAAAACTTTTTTTTAAAGACATGGCAAAATATTTCCTCCTTTAAAATTAAAAAAGTTTTTCTTGCTTGATGAGATCAGTAATGATTGAAACGATCTGCAAATTGTAACATGATATGACTATGTTTACATAAAGAAAACAGAAATTAAATCTATATAGTCGCTGTATCACAACTCACCAATGCGGCTAGACAAGCAACTACCTGAAGCCAAGAACGAAACTCGACCGCCCAAACAACAGTCGGTGCTTCAAACTATTATGATATTTCGCTACTGCTATGAGGGTAGTGAATTGACAATGTTTTGACATTGTCCAAATGCTTAAGCGAATTAGCAGTGTTTAAAATTGGACTTATTTTATAACTTAGAAATATAAAGAACAATTTACAAAATAAGTTGGAATAATAAAACTGGAAAAACTAATAAATTATTCATGAAAGCTAATAAATCTAAAAAGTTTATAAAATCAATTATTTAACAAATTATCAGTGAGGAATTTACAAAATTTGACAAAAAGACAAACTATCAGATAGATTGAATCATAAACAAAGAAACAAAAATGATAAAACATAAAGACAATCACACACACACACACACACACACACACACACACACACACACACACACACACACACACACACACACATATTTATCTGAAAATGAAACTTGGATAATATTTATTAATTTACGTCTCCTATCTATTAATGTATTTCACAAAAATCAGATCATTTGAATTCTTACAAAAGCTTCTATCCCCATTTTATCTCCTTTGCATAAAAACAAATATAACCCATATTAGACTCATTATGCCCCGCCCTTGTGTTTCAAATTTCATAATGATCAGTTAATTATTTTAAAAATAAATAAGGTACATGTAAATATATAAACATATCCACACACACCTAATTTTATGCATGTGTGTAAATACTATTGAAAGATATCTTGTTTTAATAGAACATGGTGGTGTGACAAAAGGTTAAGTTAATCTACTCGAAAAAAGATGATGATGTGATCAGTTACTTACATGCGTTTGAGGACGTTCTTCCTTTGTCACAAAACGAACACATTCTTGTGGAGATCGGCGGTTATTACTAATTCCGGAAAAATGATCATATATAGGCATCACTGACATTGGATCACTTGACTCATCCTGGAAAACGGAAGAAATAGTCATTGCAATTATTCCAATTTTTACCGGATTTTTATGTAGATAATTATTGAAAATATATTTTTAGTTAATAATAAAGACAATGAAAAGAAGTCTCATTTAAACATTTAATAAACAACTTTATTTGTATTAATTTATTTTTATTTCGGACTATTATTCTCATCTTTATTAGTTGTTGTTTTTTTTATCTTTTATTGGTTTTTGTTTATTCACAACGTTTCGGCCAACTAGTCCTCTGGCCTTCGTCAAAATGTGGTGAGACGACAACAACTACGGATGGCAGTGATGGCTGAGAATGCAGTTAGGGGATTCGAAGTTCCTATCCTCGCGGTTAACACCTGACGAAGGCCAGAGCAATAGTTGGCCGAAACGTTGTGAATAAACAAAAACCAATAAAAGATCAAAAAACAACAACTAATAAAGATGAGAATAATAGTCCGAAATAAAAATAAATTAATATAAAATGCTCATCTCAAAAATGAATTCCAATTAAGGAATATTATATATATAAACTTTATTTGTCACGTACATCAAGTCTGTTGCCAAGGTCGCTGGAAAGATGGTGGGATCCTTCTACCGCTCCAGAAGATATCTCACTACTGATGCAATTCTCTATCTATATAAAAGCCAAGTACGTCCAAGGATGGAATACTGTTGCCATATCTGGGCAGGAGCTGCTAAAAACAGCCTATCCTGCCTTGACAGAGTACAAAATAGACTTCGTGGCTTAGTGGGGGATGCCCTTTTCTCTACCCTGCAACCTCTCTCCCACAGAAGAGACGTTGCGAGTCTATCCTTGTTTTATCGTTATTTCCATGGCAGGTGCTCGTCTGAACTCCAATCTCTGGTCCCCCGTCGCCAATCTTTCACGAAAAACACCCGTCTAGCTGAATCCACTGTGAAAAATTTCCCCCACTCTATATCTGTGCCTAAATCAAAACGCGGATTCCATGAGCAAAGCTACTTTCTTAGAACTGCACGCCTGTGGAAATCTGTTCCGTCTGCCTGCTTCCCACTGGACTACAACTTGGATGTCTCCAAGTCCAATGTTAACAAATTCCTAATGAACCGCCCCCTTAAGTAAACACTCCATCAAATCTCCACACTAATGTAATGTACTTGCAATAACCCTTATCCCTGAGTGGCTTCCGGGCCTTGATAAGTGGTGATCACTGTGTAAAAAAAAAATAAGAGAGTTCATTATTCGTGCTCGCTTGTAGTAGTCATGACAAGAGTTCGTTGAAAAAGAGAGAAAAGTGTGAGTTGTATGTTCTTTAGCATGACAAAGAATGTTTGAAAAGTGTTCAATGTGTTTAAAGATAGAATTAATATCATGCCAGCTGGTTGAAGAAGAGAACAGTTCAGTTCCGTTTACATGTGTAAAGGAAGCCTATTAAAAGAGAAAGAAAGGGCAACGTCTTCAGAGTGTTGCCGTGTTGCCGTGCGTTAGTGTGAGTTCTTTAGCATGACAAAGAATGTTCGTTTGGGTAGTCCTGTAGAATGATGCAGTTCGTGTGGGTACAGCACGTGGAAAGAAATGGTAGTTAGGAGAGAGTCATAGCTTGCTTGTAGTACTCACGTTCAGCCTGGGGCCGAAGCCCCAGTCGATGTGTGCTTTTGGGCAAAGCAGTGAGAAAGAGAATTAATGGTTACTGATTTTGCCTTTTATATACTCTGTCACGTGATCGAGAGCTGACTTGTGATTGGACAAGCCAGGGAGAAATGGATTTCAAATCTCAAAGTCGTGAGAAGTAGTCTCTGCCTGTGATGTAGTGGGTGTCAGCTGCTACATGTTCATCTATCTTAATCCCTTCCCCATCTAATTGAAACAAAACTGCATGTTTGTATTGAAGTGAGTTTAGGGTTTTAGAATTTCTAGACTACCTGTGACCCGTTGGGTCAGTATGTTATATTAGCTATGGAATTCATGTATGAGCGTGACATGTTTGACGTAAAGAAAATAGTTTCTTTTTGACATAACAGAAACATTTCTATGAAAGTATATTAAAATAAAAACTCATGGCCGGATCACTCAAACATGAAAAAAAAAAGTCCTCACTATTCGTGTAGTTACCTATTTTTCCGAATAATCGCTCAAAAATCGAAAATTAAACAGGATTTTCCTACGAATCGAATGCAGACGAAAGTCATTTAGCAGCAAAAACGCACATGAACGTACCGATGATAAATATAAAAATGAAAAACCCATATTGGAATCCTTCAACCAAGTTATACAAACTTAAAATATAAAAAAAAAAAAAAAATTAATAAAACCTGAAACAAAAAAATAAAACCTAAATAAATAAAATAAAAAAAAACTAATATTGAAACAGATTATTAAATGTGTCAAAAAATCACCGTTCTCACACAACTATTTTGTATGTAGAAATATAAACAAAAAATAAAAACAGAAGGAAGGAAGGAAGGAAGGAAAAGAGATGGATAGAGAGTAGTAGTAGTAGTAGTAGTAGTAGTAGTAGTAGTCTTGCTTTACTACAATTGTTTTTATGTTTGTCAACGGGTTAAAGTTGTTTAGTAGTAAGAAAGTAACGACAGTATAGTTGTAATAAAGAATAGTTGCAAAACACCCCACTCTTCCCATGTTAAATAATAATTTCGAAATAATAACGTTAATATTTCAGTGCACAGGTCAAAATCTGCAAAAGAAGCGATTTGTGTTTATTTGTTTATGTTGTTATACGTTAATGTTTATGCGCGCATGCGCAACCAGATGTCATAAACCAGAAAGTGGGTTTCATCCCTCGTTACAAGCTTATTTAAGTTTATAATTATATAGATTAGTTACCAACACAATATATGTTTAATTAGTATAAAAAAAACACAGGAGATTAAAAATAGATAAATTTTGAAAATTAATTTCATTGACTTATATCTTTAAATATTACATGACATTAACTCATAAAATTCTAATTATTTTTAATATCATTTAGTTGTCTACGCGTTGTAAAAAGAATATTACATAGAAAAGAGTTAAATAACGTATCTAAAAATTTAAATTATATTTGCAAAATATTTTCACAGAGCAAAAGAAATGGTTGATCTATTGACTGCTATGAATAAAATCATTTTCTTTCATTCATTTTTTTTTTTCGTTTTTTCTTTCTTTCTTTCTTAGTATCATCATTTTACATTAGTTCTTCATTTGAATTTCAAGGTGATAATAATATTCAAATAAAGATATTTTACTTAATAACATTTTATGATTATAATAATATTCAAATAAAGATATTTTACTTAATAACATTTTATGATTATAATAATATTCAAATAAAGATATTTTACTTAATAACATTTTATGATTATAATAATATTCAAATAAAGATATTTTACTTAATAACATTTTATGATTATAATAATATTCAAATAAAGATATTTTACTTAATAACATTTTATGATTATAATAATATTCAAATAAAGATATTTTACTTAATAACATTTTATGATTATAATAATATTCAAATAAAGATATTTTACTTAATAACATTTTATGATTATAATAATATTCAAATAAAGATATTTTACTTAATAACATTTTATGATTATGATAATATTCAAATAAAGATATTTTACTTAATATTTAATATTTATAATAATGAATACTTGTATTTTATGAACAAGGGAGACAATTTAAATAGATAATTACATAGAAGAATGCTATATTCTCTTATTTTTATAAACATTATAAATGTCTATTTAATCAAAATCTTTTATAATGTAATAAATTAAAAAAGTGGGGGTTTATCCGGTTAAAGATTAAATGGAAATCTACAATAAAACTTAATAACATCGTATTTCTGAACTTGTCTATTTGAATCAAGAAAAAGAAAATGTATGAAAATCTGTCAATATTACAAAACATCTTATACCACAGAGTTATCCCGCTTGTTTTCTTTCTAATACTGCGTAAAACACAATTTCTATTTACAAACGAAGGATTTCATTAAATGTTTGTCTCGTGTTTTAGTTAACTGACTTAGAAAACAAAGATTGTGTTCCTTCTTTTCTATATTCTTTTTTATGGCCAACTGACATTATACAAAAACTTTAAGCCTTGTACTAAATATATTTTTGTCAGTTATGTTAATAATGAATTTTGCTAAAAGAGAACTAATTTAACTGCTTAAATGAATCGATTATTTATGGGAAAAACTTATTGCAGTTAATAGATACTCCCTCATTCCAACTTATCAAGTGGGAATTCATCAAAAAGAACGAGTAAATCTGCTTACCATGAAATATTTCACAAGTAAATCGTTCTTTCTGTTCATTGATTCAGATTGATGAAATTCAGCTGAAAATTTAAAACAAACATTTCTTTATTTAAAACAGAAAATAATGAAGGAGAAAAGCTTCATATGTACATTTTGAATAATAGGGCTGGAGTTATCACATATACAAAAAACGATATTGAAATGGATCCACAATGATAATTAAATTATAATAAAATATATTAATAAAAAAGAATATCGTAACCGTCATTCATTGATAGTTACATGAGATGACATCATTCAATTTACACCCAGTGAAATATTAAATGTTATAAATTATCAATATATATATTTAGATATATGTGTTTTTTTCTTCAGTCAAAAGCAAGTTTATATTCATATTATCATAAAATATTATTTATTGGAAAGAATGCAGACTGCTTTAAATGAAAGATAAAAACACAAGAACGGAGAATACATATTGAATATTTTGTATGAAAATTAAAATAAAAGAAAAATTATTTACCATTATTCATAGAAACGTTGGGATCAACAGATAATCCTGATTCAGCTGCGTCCGGGTTGTCCTGCACTTCATGAGTAAGTAAGACATGATCAGTGTTTGCAGGATGCGGATGTACTGATTCACCATCACTTGCATTGGATTCAGGGTTCTAAGAAAATGAAACAAGATCATATTTTTATAAAAAGATCAAAGTGAATGTAGAAAAGAAACAACTTGGCGTTGGTGTACTAATCAGATGTGAGGAATCTAATGGACCTAACACCTCCCACCACCACCATCCGAACTGAATTGTTTTATATCTGTTTCTTCTTCCTTACATTATTATTATTTATTATTTATTATTATTATTATTATTATTATTATTATTATTATTATTATTATTATTTATTTTTTTTTTTTTTTTTTATTATTATTATTATTATTATTATTATTATTTTTTTTTTTTTTTTTTTTTTTTTTTTTTTTTTTTTTTTTTTTTTTTTTTCAGAGTTGACTCAACTTTTGGATGATTTTAGTTGAATTTTTTTCTTGAACATCAGGTCTATTCCTTTTGACAAGACATTGAAAGTATGCCTTAACACTCTCATTGTTCCTAACAGGCAAGCCTTTTGCAAAATTGGAAAAGAAATTGACTCATTGACATGATTAAATAATTTATGGTGACTTTTTGTTATCATCCCAAATGTTACAATCAAACTTGCGATAATATTTCAATAGTTTTTATAAATATCAAAATTATAGAAGATTTTGTGTTGTAGTAGTAGTAGTAGTAGTTATGGAACTTCAAAAAAGGGGAGGGGACGAGGAAGAAACTTAGCAAACATTATACTTACAACTATCTGGAAGTTTTTGAACCAGACGCCATCACATGAACAGAACTGAAAGAGACGATTGGAAAACAATTTGTGAGAAAAATAAGAAAAAAACAAACAAATAAAAGTGTATTTGTTATACATCAGATGTAAGGTAGGGGATGTGCTGGAAAATTGAAGCAGTCTCTTGGGGTTCATCTCTACAAATGGCTAGCTTCCACCCAATATATTAAACACAAAAACAAATAAAAGAAATGAATATAAATTTTGTAAATGTCTTACCAAAGAATTCGCATCTTCTTGAACACAATTCTCTCCTGTCGGCTGGCTTTCCATGAAATCTACCCACCATGTTGAAACAAAGAAGGCTTTTAGTGCATCAGTAAATTTCTTTAGAATTGTCTGGAGGAAAAAAAAATAAATGCCAAGTTTGAATTTATTGAACTGGGAAAATATGCTTCCCACGGAAATAATAAAAGTCCTTTTTGATGAGATGATGATGATCATGATGATGATCATCATCATAATTACCATTGTTGTCGGCGGCGGCGTCATCGTCCACCTCCTTCTCCTCCGCCTCCTCCTCCGTCTCCTCCTCCTCATCCGTCTCCTCCTCCTCCTCCTCCTCCTCCTCCTCCTCATCATCATCATCATCATCATCATCATCATCATCATCATCATCATCATCATCAACAACAACAACAGTAGCAGCAACACGTGCCCTAAATTCTGACTCTTCTTCATCATGGTAGGGCCAGTGTCAATGTGGTAGCGTAAGATTTAAACAACACCAAACCTACAACCTGGCTAATAGGGCTCTGGTTAAAATCCAGGAGGAGTCGACATTAGAACCTGTCTTCCTCTAGTTGTGTCAATAATGATGCTGCAAATCATTAGAGAAAATGTCTTCATTGATTCTACACCATTCCTGTGCTTTTTTCTGAGCAAAATCTTCCACGACATACAACTGCTACGTTTGGCCAAGATCAAAGTGTACTATCTGTTCTTCAGATGCTGCACTTCCATTTCGTGTTCTCTTTTGGTGGAGAAGTAGTCCTTCACGACTGAGACGATTTTTTATTTTTGTACCTTTTCTCCATGTTAAAAAACGATCCTGGTGTCTAACTCTGTCCCGTGGGGAGGCATTGTAAATAGGTACAACTGCTACGCCCTGCTTCTCTATGTGTCATGCAATTCTGGTGTTATGCGAACAAGAGTTCCTTCCAAATGTTAGACCATCGTTGGGAGTTTTATATGTTTCAAAGGATTTTTTAATAAACCTGCAATATTGCAGATTAATGAATAAGTTGTGACTAACGAGAATACCTTCATTTAAATGAGATAATCCTGGGACAAAATCTTCATAGAAATTTATGCAGGAGTTTAACTAAATTAACTACAACAGCAACAGCATAAAAATTGATTGAAAAATTTATTATGATGATGATGATGATGATGATCATCATCATCATCATCATCATCATCATCATCATCATCACCACCACCACCACCACCACCACCACCACCATGAATTTAGAAAGATTCCTTTTCATTTCAATCGATTGAAAAATTTATTAAATTAATTTTGCACTTTGAACGATTATAATATTGTTAAATATGTTGTTCACACGTTTTGAACGGTTTTCCAGTATTATGTTCAAAATATAAGAATAATGTAAGAAAGTTCGATTTTGTTTCATTTTTTGATCAACAAATAAAACAACTCGTAATGATCTCCCTTCTCTCAAGTTCCTAAATTTCTTGCACAAATGTTTAGAAAAAATGATGCTTATGTCCCATCAACTCCCTCTATCCCAGAAAAAAGGTAAAAAAAAAAAATAATTTTCTGCTTCATTGACCTTTGCAAGAAACACAGACACAAAAAAATCGAAGATGAAATTAAACAGGTGATGGAGCATTGTATCCGCTTTTTTTATTTTTTTACTTTGTCCATTGAATCCGTGTTTAGATTTGGGCACAAATAGAGAGTGGGGGGGATCGTATATAGTAGTTATAGTTAGTCGAGTGTATTTTTTGAAAGTTTGGTAAGAAGGATACCATAGATTGGAGTTCAATCGAGCACTTGCCATGAAAATAATGATAGAATAGAGACAGGCTTACAATGTCTCTTCTATGAGAAAACGGTTGCAGGGAAGAGAAAAGGGCATCACTTACTAGGTTTCAAAGCCAGTTTTGAATTCTATCAAGGCTGGATAGGGCACGCCGAGCGGCTTCTGTCCAGATGTGGCTTCTGTGCAAAATTTTATTCTCCTTTCTTGATATTGCGACTGAATCAATCTTGTTTTTATTTTTTGTCTAATTGAATTTAACTTTTATTTCCTTTTTTGCCATCATCTAATAACATTTTGTAAATATGCCTTCTCCCAATATATCGACATCCATCCTCCATTTGCAAGTTTCTTTCCGCACACAAAAAATATGTTAACTAAATTTATTCACCACTAACTCTAAATCTCAATGACAAAATGTAATCGCCAAAAAGTCATGTACCACTTGGACTTAGGGTTTGTGAAAAAAATATTTGATAAACCTTAATTGATATGTATTTTTCAGTTTAAAGTAAAAAAGGACCCACTGCCTTTCAATAGTCTCCTTTGTGCAAACAAGAAAATAATATCACACTTTGTGTTAAATAAAAGAATGAAACAAAACCAATTCCTTTTTAAATACCAATAAGAAAAAACAACCAAAAAGGAATAATAAAAAACACTTATATTTTAAAATAATGCTTTCTTTCTGGGTAAACAAGAAAAAAGACAAAAAATTTTCATTAAATAACTTTTGGAAAAACAAACAAAACAAAACATAACTGAAAGGTAGTTCCTTATTCAAGCTTTTGTGTCAATTTTTGCAATTGTTTCAGAAGTGTCGATTGAAATTCAGAATTGTTTACGTAAATATTAAATTCTCTGAGTATCTTTTCAATACTTTCATCACTAAAGAGAATGGGATGTTTCAGCATGGCTGATTCGACGTGGTAGATTCAACAATGTGGCTGATTTGATGGAAGGACTATTTGGCGTCGACCATAATAGTCACATTTTTATAAAGATTTTATAACTTTTTTTTTTAAAGTTAAGAAAAACAATATGAAAGGATATAACTTTAAAAAAAAATCGTGTTTTTATAAAACTCTTCTGGCAATTAAAAAACTAATAATTGAGTATAACTTAGCACTTGTATCCGTTGTGCCATGATACATCCAAAAGTGAGAACAGTAGTTTGATTAATTCAAAATAAAGCACATTACCAATGCTCATCTCAAAATTCCAAAACATAATAACCCCCAAAAAAACAAAAACCAACAAAAAGACAAGAATCAAACTTGTTTCTTTGTATCTGTAATACAAACTACGTTTCAAGTATTAAGGAGACAATTTGTTATTAGATAAAATATTAAATATGGTGTTTATATTGATCAGCTCTCATGGCTGCCAATATTTGCTCAGTGAAATCCAAAAGACAAAATGAAACCGAGTTCCTGAAACCGAAAAAAAAAAAAAAAATTTAAAAAAACAAAGAAACATTTTTTTTTACTAATATATATATTTATTTACCAATGTATTTTTTAAAAATAATTTGTTAATTTAATGTTTTGGTTTGTTTTTTTTACTTTGTCTTTTAACACAAAACTTATCTTTTGTATATTTTTAAAAAAGCAATGAATTTAACACCTTCTAACAAAGTGACTGATAAAATATAACATAGAAAATAATCTCATCAGAAAATTATGCAATCTCAATTTGATAATAAAATTATTTTACTGCAAATAAGTAAATTTATTTGATTTAGAAAATTCTTGTTACATAATTGTAAAAAAAAGAAAATATAAGAAAAGAATGTAACTCTTCTTGGGTTTGCTTACCTTTAGTCTCTCATAGGGTTTCGACGAAGTAAGAGTTCGCCTGGAATTGATTTTTCCTGTGTTGGCCATTTCAAAACGACCACGGACACTTCGGATAAATCTGCCTAACAAAATTAAAAAAAAACAACTACTAATCTGCAAGTTTTAAGCCACTAAATATTGCGATAATAAAACCTTTATATATATATAGGCATGTACATCTATGATTATATATCCTTAGTATATACTTTGTGGATCTTGCTTATTTTCGTGCACACTGGATGACAGATGAACGATAAATGGGCAGAACCAATAAAAAAACAAATGGATGACGTCATAAAGAGGACATCTCCAAAACCAGTATCTCCGTTTATGACGAAAGTTAACCTCTATGACGTCATAAGGCATCTTTGCCATCATTAGTAGAAAGGATGACGTCGAAAAGGGAAACTACCCCTTCTGTTAAAATGGTATAAAGGCGATTTATTGCAGATTGCCTGAGGTGCCCCTATCAAGGAAAGGCGATGGGTCTGTTCATGACTCTCAGAACTTGTTTATACAAGTGTCCATCATCCGTTTAATGTCTTGAATAATCGTGAAGTATTAAGACCAAGATATTCGTGAATATTGAATAATCGTGAAGTATTAAGACCAAGATATTCAAGATATTCTTCAAATAAATAACAACAAAAATGGGAAATCAAAGGGGTATAATTCTTAATAACAGCAACAAATTACAGAGTAACTTTCCTTATACTGTCTTTTGCTTTAAATCAAATATATTCTTTTAATAAACAACGGGCACGGAGACCCGAAATTGCCTGGAATTGATCAATGAATGTTTTACACTCCTATATTTTTAGTGCCATCAAAATCAGTGAAATCGTTCATTTTACAATCAAATCGATTGATTGCCTGCTCTAGTTGCAGGCCCATCGTCGTGCACAAGAAAGAAGCTTCACATGCCTCTTCGCAGTGACTTAGTCCACAAGACATTGTAGTCTACATTGCACTGTAGAGAACCTACTGTTGATTTTATATGCCAGCCCTTTCTGCATGTGTGATGATAAAACTTCTCAAATGCACTTGCAATGTTAGGCTGTATAAAGTGTTAACTTTGATCCAAATCGCCTGTTCCTTCTTTCATCGGATTATTTCGATTATCGATATTTATCAAAGATATTCCGATACAAAACCTATCTAAGAAAACTGCCAGATAGATAAAGTACATTAATGTGAAATTTCATAAAAACCAGCACAGCCGTTGCGGAATCTATGGGGAAAGAACACACACACACACACACACACACACACACACACAGAAATTGCTAAATTTGGAAAGGAATGATCTTGCACTCAATACTCTCATTTAGACAAAAAAAAACGAAAAAACTTACGATTAATGGTAACAAAAAATTCCTAACATTAATTGCTACATATATCTTATTTATTATTGGGAAACTTTAAAAATGGCGTGTGGTAGAAGGGAGTAGTTGCTCTGTTGTTGTTGTTGTTGTTGTTGTTGTTGTTGTTGTTGTTTGTTTGTTTGTTTGTTTGTTTGTTCGTTTGTTTTTTTGTTTTTTTGTTTTTTTTCTTTCTTTTGTTTCTTCTATTATTATTATTATTATTATTATGGTAAATTTTTACCACATCCCCCACTGTAAACATCCCAACCCCGCTATGTTAAGAACGGCTTCCCAGGTTGGGGTGTGTGTGTTTATTACGAAAGCCGTTCTTAACATGTATTGGTTGAGGGTTTTTATGCTACGCTGACGCAGATCGTAAAAAGTACCGTTATTATTATTATTATTATTATTATTATTATTATTATTATTATTATTGATTGTGTTCTCATTGGCCTTTTCAGAACAGTTTGCTTAAAACACTGGAAGATACAAAAGTGTCATGATATTTTTCTTTTTTTTTTTCTTTTTGCACAAATGTTGGTCTATTGTATCAGTGAAAATTATATTATTTCTATTATTACGAAGATAATTTAATGAAAAAGTAATTGAAAAATTAAAACAATATTAGATAATTTTATGAAACTTTAAGAAAATGAACATTCAAATCAAGAAAAAAGAATACTCATTGTAAAGTAAGTTTCATGAATAAATATTTTTTGATTAACAAACAACTGATAGCAAACACATTTTAAAAACATTTTTTTTCTGTGATTTTTTTAGTATTATATACATAATTTATTAACTTTGATATTGGTTGCTGAAGCAGTAGCAGTGTCAGAAACCGATCTTAACAATATGTGGAAAAATTAAATAATTCGACCTCCTATCTTTACAAGCTTATAATTACTTGAAAAATGTAATTCAAACCCTAATTTTTTTTCATTAAAGGAGCAAAGGACAAATTAAAAACAATAATAGGTTTAATAGCAAATTATGCAATATTTTTGTTTTTAAATCGGGTTTCTTTAAAAAAGATTTAAAGAAAATCAACGAAAATTTATATACTTCGGTTATAAAAAATCGATATAAAGTCGAAAAAATCACTTACCTATAAAAAATACTATTGAATTTTTAGTTCCATTCTTCATTGTTCAGAATTTATCCATATTTATATTTTAAATTCCATTATTTTTTAAATAAAAGAATTTTTTAAACGACTGTTTGAAAAAAGCGTGATTACGCAAGCATTTTTATGTCTTTATCAAAAAACCGGTAGTAGCCATTTGTCCTTGTTTAGAACTACGGATGGACAGACAGTAGTAAAAACCACAAGTTCGCGTTAACCATATAGCCTTTTACCTGAAGAAATATGTGTTCCCATTGTTTAAAAATAGTCAAATTTTTCTCATAAGTTTTTGCCTTAAAAAAAATACTCAAAGAATTTTTTTTCTTTTCTCAAAGAAATGCATAAATTTTCGATATATTATATTCTCATTCTTCTTTATCGAGTGATTTTTTTTAATATCTAAAAAAGAAAACATTGAATGAAATAGAAAGAATTGTCGTCAGCATCCATTACTTACTGGACAATATAAGCAGAACATAGGCTTCCAATAAAAAAAAAATAGACGTGATATCGAAAACTTTGGTACGTAAATATATTATTAAAATTTTAATAGACATTTGAAAATGGGTGGGCTGAATTTTAAAAATAAAACTTTTCTCTAAAATATTTTATTCGGTTTATTGGAAAGAGCATAAAATTTCACATTGACCCTGAAAATATCTTAAAAATTTAACCAATAGAAAAATTTCGAAAGATTTTTAAATTTTAAAAATTGAAAAAGAATTTACTCGTCAAATTCAATTGATTTCATTACGTTTAAAAAAACAAAACTGGCTTCATGAAGGCGCGCTGCACTTTGTAAACACTGATTAAAAAAAAATATATATTTCCATTATTTTTTAAACAACTTTAATAATTTATCTTGGAAGTATATTCCATAAAGAAAATAAACAACCCACTTTTAAAAGAGAAGTTAGGAGTTGTTATATTTTATTTGCAGTTTCGTGTTAGGGGTGTCAAAAATTTCCCCCAAAATTCATATACACCTAATGAAGAAGCACTGAAGCAGCAACATATTTTCGTCTGCTGCTGCTTTCAAACAAACATTCACAGCTTTTAACAACTAAAATTCATCGAAATATTTTTAAAATAAGACTATCGATTACAAAGTTTAAGACGTAAAATAAACTAACGAATTTATTTGTTGGTGTTTGTGTAAGAGGGCAGGAAACATACAACTAAGATTTAAATAATAAAGAGAACAAATCTAAGAGGCACAACTCTTAATAGCAACTATTAATTCTAAAGTTACTTCCCTTGAACTGTTATTAATTTTTCATCGAATACCTTTTTCAATTTGTCATAGAAACAATTCTGAAGTAAAACACCAAGTAATAGAATATAAATATACAAAATAAAACAACTTTGAAAATTAAGCATTTCTTAAAAAGTGTATTGTTGTCTTATGCTTTTAATAATTCGTAGAAATGCGTGTCCTTTCTCACGCCGTCTCCACAACTCTTCCATTAGATGGGAATCTAACAAATTTTCATTAGTCGCTACCATCCTCATATTCCTTTTCACATGTGACCAGAATCCCTCCACAGTTTATTAAATATTAATTAGATATTTTTTAATTTTAAAACTTTAATAATTTTTATTTTTATTTTAAAACTAATAATTCGTAATATTCGTGATTTGACAGCGTAAAATACTCATGTGACCCTTCTAGAGTTGTCGAACTTTGTCGGGACTTAACTGCAAGACTGCCAAATTGTCATACTAAGGGAAATAACAGATGATTATAGAATGTCGAAACCCATTTCGGAACTCCTTACTCTTTTAACTCCCAAAGTTTCGTCTGCTAAAATTTTAATCACGTGATTACGGTGTAGCATCAATAAAATAAACCATTAATTCAAGTGCCGCTTGTTATGGATTTAGCTGAATACGATATTAAAAATCACTTTATTGGTATTTATGCACTTATGTTCCCAGGCTGGCGGGTGTTTTGTAACTATTCTGTACTTTCACCTAGCAATTTAATAAGCAAAAAGACATCGTAAAATTTGAAGGACCGTTTGGATACATTGATTTAAATTTAAAGTGGTGTGTAATTATTAAAAAAGAAATTCAGTTGCTGTAGTGAAGTAGAAAAAAAAAATTTTTTTTAAATATATAAGACACAGCTGTTCCTTCCAAAATGTCGAGCTCTTCAACGTCCAAAAATAATTCACTGTCACAAAAGGAATTCGCCGTCACTTCTTCCAACCGTCGTTTCACTCTCTGCACTTTTCGCACCTGCTTTAAAAAAGTACCGTTTATATGCTGCCCATTTCTCCACTTATGTAAATTGACTATCAACCAGAGCCATCTAGTTTTCCATATCTCCAAACAGCCAATTTGCAAAGGGGGACAACTCAAACCACACAGAGCCATCTAGTTTTCCATTTCTCCAAACAGCCAATTTGCAAAGGGGACAACTCAAATCACACGCCCCCTTGATCTACACGATCATCACATGTCAACCCATCACGTAGGCGCTCGACCAACATGGCGGCCGTCTCTCTCGCTGCGATCTCTGCGGAGCCTCTTTGTGAACGTCGCTACTTGGCTCGACGTCGCTGTCTTCCTCTGATGACACCACTACCGGCCGCCATCAAGGATGTGTCGAGGGATGCCGTCGATAGATACATTGTTCGGGGACTGGACACTTGTACCAATGCCCCTCCCCCAGCGTGTGGTACAGCGAGCATCAGGCGGTTTGATCCACACTTCCTCTCCCACTCGCACAGTCGCTCGCTTCTCGCCTTCCTCCGCGGGTACCTGTGCAGTTCGGGGACGCCGCCACTCGTACATGAAGACTGCCCTCTGTGGCACTGAATCCACTTTTTGCCCTGACTTTGGAGCCATATTATACCAGAAGACAGCTTCTGGCAGCGAAATCTGGCCCCTTTCACCTATAGCCTTAATGGTCCTGTGATGCCGCTCCACAATTCCGTTTCTGCCTGGTCTATATGCAGCCCTGAAATAGCGCCGCACTCCCCACTATTCCAACACATTCTCCATGGCAGCTGAGCGAAAGGCAGTCCATTAGCACTTCCGTCACTGGATCCCTCTCCAAAAACACCTCTTCCAAGACCTTTGCAATTTCACCTGCATTTTCCTCCTTGATTTCCCTCCACATGGCTACTCTTCCTGGTCCACAGTCGACCATTGACAGATACGGTCTCTGTCGATAGTGCGTTACATCTATTGGCAACCTGCTCCAGTTCTCTGCCACCTGAACCTCACCAGCTTCGTGTCTACTCGGCACAGGGTCGATTGACTGACACCGGCTGCATCTCTCAACCACTGTCCTAACGGCCTCCTTTGTGATTCTGGAGTCCACCTTCCTGGCCAAGAACAAGGTTCTATCCACTCCAAAATGTTCTTCGCTGAAGGAACGATAGTGACCCTAAGTTGAAGATCAAATTCCCTAATCAGCTCCCTTAACATCATCAATCGACGCTTTACTAGCATCTCGGCAGTGCCTTTCGTCTTCACCCTACTTTTTCCTGTAGCTTCGGACTGGATCCAAGAGAACACAGTGGCTGAGTCGGTCCTCACCTCAACATTCTGTAACCCCCATTTCAAGGCTAAGTTGATGTCCTTCATAACCGCATTCAGTTCCGCCACATTTCTGTGAGCCACGTCGTCCTTCTTCCGCAACCAAGCAACATCTTCTGTAGTAACATCACCTATCTCCAAGGTGACCGCCACTGCTATACAGCTTGCATCACACCACACAACACCTTCTGCACTGTTGGGTACATGCCAAACACCTCTCACTGGATCCTCCCTCTTCACCTCTTCAATAATCTCTCTCATAATGTCCACAGACTCTTTATCAACTCCATCCTCCCACTTCGCTCCACTAGCTAGCCTTTTGATATAACTACATGCAGTCCGTAGCCATCCTGCAATAGGGTAATGGCCCACCAATCTTCTGCATATTGAGAAGAGTTCTCGCCTGCTCAATTTTTCCGACACCTCCGGGATCTCATTTCCCCTCCGGAACACTAACCGTCCTACCTGGTCCTTTCTTAGTTGGAGCCCTAACACAGCTCCTCCCTTCAACGATTCCGGGCGTTTTGCAATTAGCCCAAAGCTGCTGAGGTGTTTTACTACGTCCTCCGCAGTTGTTACCGTCTCATCCACCAAAATATCATCAATGTAGGAACTGGTGACTCTTCTGACTACGTCCTCCTTGCTTAGCACCGTTTTGAGGATCGCTGCCATGATTTCTGGTGCAGAATTCAGGCCAAAACCCAACCTAGTCAGGCAGTATGTTTGGCCCTTGTATCTGACCAGCTGGTATTTCCAGAATTCCTGTGAAATGTGGATCTGTAGGTATGCAGATTTTAAATCCACAATCGTCGCAGCCTTCTGAATCTGCCTCCACTCTCGCATGGTCTCTCCGCACACGTCCATCACATCGCCTCCCGTGTGACATGCAACGTGTACGTTCAGCTCCCTGAAGTTCAGTACTGGCCGAACTTTTTGTTTTGTGGGCTGAACAACCGCCATTAACAGCAGCACACCTTTCACCTTCTCCGTCCATGGTCTTAAAATCCCCTCTGAGATCCATCGGTCCACCTCCTTCTCAAATTCAACTCTTGTGCCTCCTCGCAACGTATGCTCGTAGCATTTCACTGTTGTTCAGTATGGGAGGTTCTCCCTTCCATGCCCACTTGACTGTCCAATTCTTTCCATCAAAGTGTACAGAGAAATCTTGGTCCTCCATCATGCAACGTTTGTCTAACCCGGCCGTTCCTGTGTCACCTTTTTCGAATTGCACACCTGCAGCCCCTTGATGTCCTCCAAATATCACGGAGTTCCTATATACCGTAACGCCCCCTAGTCGAGCAATTGCGTCCATCCCTAGCACCACATCGACACCCGTGACAATTTTGTTAATAACAATCGCCTGGATTGTTAGTGACATCCCACGTACCATCAACCGAACGATACTTGTGCCATTGCACTTCACCTCTCTGCTGTCAACTGCCGTAATGCTGCTGGTTTCATTGCATGTGTCAACCATGTCTTTGGTGACAATTGTTGAAGTACAGCCCGTGTCGACAAGGGCTTTTGCACTTCGTCCATTTAGGGTCACCTCTACTTGTGGTGACATACCCTGAAGCGCCTTCATCGAATAAGTGGGGTAGCCACCGGCGCAGTGGCTTCCCCCTGTTCGTTTCCCTGGGGGCAGAATCTGCTGATGTGGCCGACTTCCCCACAGCGGTAACACGTGACTTTGGCTTTGGCTCCCTGCACTCCCTCGCCATATGGGGGCCTTGGCATCGGTAGCATCTGCCAGAGAACCTGGGTCTCTGCCACAGTCCTCTCTGCTTTTCGTCCTTCACAATTTCCTGCTGCAGTTTGCTTCGTTAAGTGACAGCTACGATTCCCTGCTCACTCTCTTTTTTCCTGACCAGCACCCTACCCTGTGTAATCAACTCTGCCACCTCCATAGTATTTACACCGGGCAGTTGCTGCAGAGCTATAGAAATATGGTCCAGGAAGCCATTGATAAAGGCCATCTTAACCATCTGTCGACGGCCTCCTTCATTGAATCCTGCTAGTCCCATCAACCTCCTGATATTGTTGGCGTAAACATCGACAGGCTCTCCGGTCCTCACCATATGGCTTAGTCTGCCATATGCCACAAACGGTCCTTCGGTAAATGCTTCCTTCAACTTTTCCTCAATCGCGTCAACAGACAGTCGATCCTCCTCCCGCATCTCAAGATATAAGGCCAGAGCATCACCATCAAGATACAGCAATCTAAAGCTGGCTACATCCGCGATGTCCCTCAACTTAGCGACAAGTTTAACCTTGGTCAGCCAGGTTATAACATCTCCCTCTCCAGAGAACGTCTTAAGCATTTCACTGCTGATCCTCTTTGCTTCCATAGTTCCCACCGAAATAGCTTGTAGTGAAGTAGAAAAAAAGAAATTTAAAAAATATATATAAGACACAGCTGTTCCTTCCAAAAAGTCGAGCTCTTCAACGTCCAAAAATAATTCACCGTCACAAGAAGAATTCGCCGTCACTTCTTCCAACCGTCGTTTCACTCTCTGCGCTCTTCACACCTGCTAAAAACAAAAAAATAAGTACCGTTTATATACTGCCCATTTCTCCACTTATGTAAATTGACTATCAACCAGAGCCATCTAGTTTTCCATTTCTCCAAACAGCCAATTTGCAAAGAGGGACAACTCAAACCACACAGAGCCATCTAGTTTTCCATTTCTCCAAACAGCCAATTTGCAAAGGGGGACAACTCAAACCACAGTTGCACTTGTGTTTTATTTCTTCAATTTGAATAATTTCACAATTATGAATGAATTCGCGTGTACTTTTAATAAATTTAAATCATAAGTACCAATAAAGTGATTTTTAGTATCGTATTCAGCTAAATCCAAAACAAGCGGCACTTTAATTAATGGTTTATTTTATTGATGCTACACCGTAATCACGTGATTAAAATTTTAGCAGACGAAACTTTGGGAGTCAAAAGCGTAAGGGGAATCAGGAAGCTTTAATTCAACAAGAAAACAAAACTGAAAACGAAAGGAAAATAAATACATATTTTTTTTTTTTTTGTGTGTGTGTGTGTGTGTGTGTGTGTGTGTGTGTGTGTGTGTTTTTAGTACAGTTTTTTTTGTGTGTGTGTACGGTTTTTTTGTGTGGAAAAAAAACAAAAGGTAAACAAAGCATGAGATTTTTGTGATTTAAGTAAATGAGAAACTTTTATTCAAAAAGAAAAACAGAAAACGATTGAATTATAAAAATAAATATGATGTTTTCTTTGTGTACGTACACTTATTTTTTTTTTTGAATAACAAAAACGAACAATGAGACTATTTTCGTGTTTTTTTCGTTTTTGTTTTTTTGTTTTTTGTTCTTTTTTTTGGCCATAGACTATAATTATATTAATGAGACATTTGTTTCCGTAAATTTTTTTGGTCACCAGAAGTGTTTCTTTTTTGTGAACATACTATGCAGCCTTTTTTTTTTTTTTTTTTGCTTTTTTTGCTTTTTTCGAGGATGGTAAGTGTTGTGGTTGCAAGGTTGAACCATAATTAGTAAGGAAATACAATGAAGACGCAACAACAAGATAACGCAATAATAAGTGTATTAAAGAAAAGGTATATTTACAATATGTACAAATGACGGTGTCGAGTCAGAGAGTCTTGGTGGGAGGACATGTATGCTCTTCGGCGTCACTTCTGGTGGCATTTGAGTACGACACATCAAGGCCAACCTAGGCTTGCCATTTATAGTGTTATGTTATTCGCATATGCAAATAAGTGGTTGCCACCACAACACCCCCCTCCCAAGATTTGAAGTCACACAGATTTCAATATCTTTTTCTTTTTGGGTTTACCATTAATGGTTCATTCACTTTTCTTTTCCTACCTGATCTTCGGGGTTCAGGTGCATTTTGAGGCGGTTCCAAATTAAAAGATTCGTATATGATATCTATGGTGTCCTCCTCTTCGACTGTTGTCGTATCATCATCATCTTGGATATGACGCTTTTTTATCTGATTTAGGTGCCTTTTATGTATATTCTGTGGACCTTTAATCATGTATGTACAATCACCAATGCGTTTATCCACTACTCCACATTCCCAGTAAGATGTGTTATTTCTGTAGCACTTAAAATATACTCGATCTCCCGAGTTATATTTCTTTCTTCTCGTGTGTGTAGTGTTTCGGATAATTGCCTGCCTTGGCAATAGTTTGTCAAACGCTGATTTTACCTTTCTGGCAAACATTAGATCAGCTGGTGATATGTTTGATGGTGTACTAGGATGTGGTGTAATCCTATATACTTGCAAGAATTGTTGCAAAGCTTTTTCTGTTGGTGTTCCAATGGATTTCTTTAACGCTCGTTTTAGCGTGTCCACGAACCTTTCCGCGAGGCCGTTCGACCTTGGATGATACGGCGGAGTCGTGGTGTGCTTCACTCGGAACGTGTCGCAAAATTCCTTAAACTCTGCGGATGTGAACTGCGTTCCGTTGTCAGTGACCAGTGTGTCTGGTACACCGAATCTTGCAAACAACTCGTGTAGGAACCCTATTGAGTTGTTCGTTGTTGGATTCCTGCAACGCATTACCTCCGGCCATTTTGTGAAACTATCCACTACAATTAAATAATAGTTTTCACCTACTGGACCAGCGAAGTCCATGTGGATTCTCGACCATGGTTGGTCGGTTTTCGGCCAAGGTTTGTGTACTATAGGTGGAAATTTTACCGCTAACTGGCATCCTTTACATTTATCAATTGTTGTCGCTATGTCAGTGTCCATGTTACGCCAGTACACGTAGCTTCTCATTAACGACTTCATTCGATTTATCCCCGGATGTCCTGTGTGGAAATCTCTTAACATCCTATTCTGCAATGTTTTGGGTATTACCACTCTCTCGCTGTACAGTAACATATCGTCACATATGGAGAAAACTTCCTGCACCTTTGTGTCCGTTATAATTTTCTCTTTTATGTCCTTTATATATTCATCTTTCTCGGCTTCCCTTTTAATGTCCGACAAAGTTACGGGTAGTTCCTTAATGATGTTTGCTACCATATTTTTTACTTCAACATTTGTCCGAATTGCTGCAATGACTGATTCTTCCAGATTGTGTTTCTGTGGTATCAGTCTTGACAGTCCATCCGCATGGCAAATCTTTTTTGATGCTAGATGTTGTAGCTGGAAATCGTAATTAAGTAGTATTGTACCCCAGCGCAGCAATCTATTTGCGGTGTATACCGGCAATCCTTTTTTTGATCCATAGATCGTGACTAACGGTTTAGGGTCGGTTTCAAGTATGAATTGTCTACCATATAAATATCGGTGAAATTTAGTCACGGCAAAGATTATGCTCAACGCTTCTTTTTCGATTTGTGAATATGCCCTTTCGGCTGGTATCAGCGTTCTCGAAGCGTGCACTATTGGTTTTCTAGACCCATCCGGCATAATATGTTGAATGCATGCTCCTAAGCCGTAGGAGCTAGCATCACTAGCGACGACTATTTTTAAGTTTGTGTCAAAGTGCGTTAAGAATAATTCGGATGTTAGTGCGCTCTTTATTTTGTCAAAAGCGGTTTGACATTCTTGCGTCCAGTTCCATGGTGTATCCTTTTTAAGCAGATTATTTAAGGGGGCTCGCAAATTATGCATTCCTTCAATAAAAGATTGGTAATAATTTGCGAGTCCTAAGAAACTCTGCAAGGTTGTTACATTATCGGGTACTGGCATATTTTTTATTGCCGCAGATCTGTCTGGATCTGGACGTCGTCCATGTTTGTTTATTATGTGTCCAAGATACTTAATCTCGCTCATACAAAAGTCACATTTACTTTCTTTTACTTTAAAGCTGAATTCTTGTATTCGAGTAAATACTTGTTTCAAATGTTCCTTATGTTCTTCTAGGGATTTGCTCCTGACAACAATGTCGTCCAGGTATGCACATGTGCACTCAATACCACTTAGCATGGTGTCCATCGCTTGCTGAAAGATGGCAGGCGCTACTTTGATGCCAAAAGGCAATCGGTTGTATTTGTATAATCCCTTATGCGTATTAATGCATAGTATTTTTGAGCAATTCTCCTCGACCGGTATTTGCAAATACGCGTCGCTCAAGTCTATCTTGGAAAAGATATTACCCCCATTCAACTTCGTGAATATTTCCTCTGGGCTTGGTAGGGGGTAATGGTGATCTTTTAATAGGGAGTTGACCCCGGTCGAAAAGTCTGCGCACACTCTAACTTCGTCATTCTTTTTCTTTACGTATACGGTGGGGGCTGCCCACTCGCTGTGTTCTATTTTTGATAGAATTCCCGTCTGTTCCAATCTCTTTAATTCTTTATCAATCTTTTCCAACCCAGCGAACGGAACATTTCGCTTTTTTCTAAAAATTGGGCTGGCGTTTTCTTTAAGTTCAAACGAGGCCTTGAATTTATTGCAGCGACCTAAGTTAGTCGTGAATGCCTCAGGAAATAATTCTTTTAGATCGTCTTTTATATTTACTGTTGTTGGAGAAGAACATTCTAATTTTTTACAGAATGTATTGATTGGCTTATCCCATAGTCCGAATTTCTCAATTAAATCTATTCCAAACAGATTTTCACTATTTTTTAGTACGAATATTTTTAATTTCTTCGAAATCCCTTTCAATTTTATCAGGAGGACAACTTCTCCTTCAAATTTTATACCACCACCAGTTACCGTCCGGGCTGCTTTACTAGTTTTCATCATGGCCGGTTTTCCCAACTTTTTCCACGTATTCAGGTTTATTATAGAAACATCGGAGCCGGAGTCGAGTTGTAACTTTATTGATGTTTTAAATATTTCCACTTTTACGTATTTTCGCCGATCTTTGTCTAATTTTGTATTTGATTTTGTTTGCTGTACTCTCTTTCTGGTGTAATCTTTATATCTGCAGCAATCGCTTTTGTGTCCCACCTCCTTACAAATCTGCACATCTCTTACAGTTATATCTAGGAAGAGGCTTGTTATATTCTGTACTATATTTATGGTTTTTATCTTTGGAATATCCCGTTCCATTGCTTTTCTTTGTAAAGTTCTTGGTTGGTGCGTATGGTTTTCTAACTTTTCTTACATATGCCACTCCGGATTCTTCTATATTTTTTTAATCCTTTTTTAGTGTAATGGCCCTTTCACAGTCCTCTGCTAGTTTCTGGAGGGTTAAATCTTGCTCAGATTCCAGCTTAGACAACACTCGTCTGCGTATTTCTGCATTTTTCGTGGAAACTAACCCTTGAGCGAAGATTAGACATTTAAAATCTTCTACCGTTAGTTCTGCAAGTTTAAAATTATCGCAGTTTTTATTGACAACTGATGCATATGTCAAATAATCTTGGTTGTCCATCTTTCTTAGATTCATGCACAGCCATCTTTTATGAAAAAGAGATATATTTGGATTAAATAATTCTTTTAGTAATTTTACAGCTTCCATGAACTCTAATTCCGCAGTTTTTTTAGGTAATATGTAATCTACGAATTTGCTGTGTTCTGATGTACCCAATTTTCTGAGTAAGAGGCTCACTTTCTGACTATTTGGCCAATTTTTACAGTCCAGTTGAAAAACATCCTCGTATCTTGTGTAGTATGCTTCAAAATTCTTCTCTTCCTCAGGCACATAATGAAATGTGTCCATGCTATTAAAAATAGTTGCATGGGAGAAATTAACACTATCAACATTTTCTCGATTACTCTTTAGTAGTTCCAGTGTTTTAGCAAAACGTTCCTCTTGTCTTTCTTCATATTCCAATTGTAGTTTCTATGCCTTTCTTCCTGTTCCAATTGCAGTTTTTTCTGCTTTAACTGTGCCATTTTCTGTTTTTCTTCTTGTTCCTGCTGCCATTTCAATAATCTGTCCTCTCTCTTTTCCTCGCGGTCAGCCTGTGCCTGTATTTGTGTTTGCAAAAGCTCGTTTTGTGTAGCTTGTCTACGTTCATCCCGCTCAGCCTGTGCTTGTAAAAATTGCATGAACATTTTTGATAAGTCTTCCATGTTTTTTTTTTTTTGTTTTTTTGTTTTTTTTTAGTGTGTAGTTAAAAAAAATATTGTACCATGTACCATATACACCGGTTTGGGTTACAACAAAAAAGCAAATTGCTGTAAGCTCCTGTTTTCAATAATAATATCGCTGCTTGCAATAATATATTCTTTTTGCGAGTCACGCTGCAAAAAAAAAAAAATAAAACAGGTTTATCTGGAATCACGAAATGGAATTGACTTTCCGTTTTTAGGCACTTACTAATAAGTAACTCTTTCCACAAAATAAAAGTTTGGGTTTTTTTGTTTTTTTTTTAATCGAGTCACAATTGAATAAATGTATGCAGTACATCTAGTTCTTTGAGTTTTTTTTCTCTAGTATTTTAGTAATTAAAATACCTCTTACATTGAGATTACCTTTTTTTTTCCGTGACGTTTTACTGTATTATCCGTTATTCAGTGACAACTTCAAGAAAAAAAATCCTTTCCTTGAATTTTAATTTTAGCTGTGGTATTTCCTTTTAGTACCGACGTCAACCAAAACATTAATTAAAAAGTCCTTTAGTTGTTGTTTTGTTTACGGAGAACAGTAATTAGAATCCACTGGTGAACTTTTTTCGTAGGTTACTTCCTTGCTTTTCGTAATACGGGTCTGACCTGTCGTTTTTGCGACAGAACAAAGTTTGCTTTTCGTTTGCAAGTTGGTCCTTTAGTAAGATTTGTCGTGTAGCGACAAACAAAAATTCACTTTTACATTCGTTTGCAAGTCGGATTCCCAGAAAACGGCGTAAATTGTCGCTTTTGCCACGTTAGAGTTTTTTTTTTTTTTCACTTGAGTTGAAACTTCTCTTTAGCGTAAAATCCGTTTGCTCGTCAACACTTTGCATTCCTTAAAAAAAATGGTCAACCTTTGCGTTGTACTTTAAAAAATTTTTTTTTTAAATAGTTCTTCGTCAAACTGTTATATTTGACGCTTCATATCTCGTCACCAACTGTTGTGGTTGCAAGGTTGAACAATAATTAGTAAGGAAATACAATGAAGACACAACAACAAGATAATGCAATAATAAGTGTATTAAAGAAAAGGTATATTTACAATATGTACAAATGACGGTGTCGAGTCAGAGAGTCTTGGTGGGAGGACATGTACGCTCTTCGGCGTCACTTTTGGTGGCATTTGAGTAAGACACACCAAGGCCAACCTAGGCTTGCCATTTATAGTGTTATGTTATTCGCATATGCAAATAAGTGGTTGCCACCACAACAGTAAGGTGGTAGATAGTAGGTATATTTTCTATAGGCTTAAGAGCAGCAGACGATAACAGCGGAGGTGGAGAAGAGGCGTTAGAGAAAGTGGAAGGAATCTGAGGGTACAAGTTTGCTTCCTGGTCCAATATGAGACGAAGTGATCTTCTTTGAGTTTCTGTCTCCACATGAACTCTGTCAGATAGCTTTCTAGTAGTTCTCACTTGGTCCCATACTCCACTTTAAAGCCGGCCTAATGGTTATCGTACTTGACTTACTGTCTTTAGATTTTGGTTTCGTTCTCAGCTTGATATGCTTTTACTTACAAGTCTCCTATATAATAATTTGACTGCAGAAATCTCCCTCTGGATCAAAGTGTCGTAGGTTTGCAATAACAGATGCCACATACTAATTCATTATGTCTAAGCTGTTAGCCACTATCTTACGTAATTTTCGAACATAATTATAGACACATTAAGTAGGGTTGTGTAGTCGGATGATAAAAGTCTGACTCCGACCCCGACTCCTAGAATTCCTATGATGCCGACTCCAACTCCTGACTCCTTAACCCCTATATGGAAATCTATTCTGCAGGTCCATATACCAGCAAGGATTTTATAAATACTTTTCATGTATATTATTTTTTACGTTTAACATTCACTAGTATGATAAATATACTTACATATACACTCAAGCAGCTTTATAGAATAAGTTAAGATAACAAAGGGACAAAAAATTTACAATAAATTTTTATTATGCTATCAGTTCAAAAGGGAAACCAATATTTAGGAATAGAGAAACATCTTCAGGCCATGGTATTTCGAAACCAAACGCTTCTCATCATAAGAGGGATGTAAAAAGACATATTATATAGAGAATAACTTTCTTAAAAGATGATACTGCCTTTATGGTAAGAGGATCAAAGGAAAAACAGGAAACTGTCCGTTAAGTACAAAGTAGCTGAGAAGTTGCTTGGTTCCATATATATATATATATATATATATATATATATATATATATATATATATATTGACATATATAATTATCCTCTGTATTCAAGGGATTTCCTTAATATTTTAGCCGTTTTCATTATTGTTATCCATTGTATCTTCTCAGCCATCCTTCTGATTCCAATCTCTCCCATTCCTTTTCCAAAGTTTCCTAGCCCTCATACTATTAGTGGTTTTATCTTGCTTTTCTTCATTTGGCTAACACACAATTGAGCCATCTTTGATTTTGTTGCACGGAAAGCTGCAACGAAAATTCTACCACGAACAATAAGCTTCGAGTTATTTCAATTGTTGTTTCCATCTTGGAAATGTTGAACGCTGATACAGTCCTGTCTACATCTAAATTATCGGCCTTGCCTTTGCTGGGTGGTATTCCGTCTGTCGACCGTCTCTCTCAGCCGCCCGTTACAGACTGCATGCTAACTAACTATCGAAGGTGTCTCTAAACCCGTATATATAGTATATCGGCTCCCTGGAATAAACTGCCGCTTGAGGTTGTCACTGCACCAACAACGGATCAGTTCAGGACGAAGTTGGACAGTTGCTGGGCAATTGTATTTCCGACTGTCTAAATTCACAGTCTCCCTTCCTCCCTATTTATTCGCTTTCTTTTTTCTCTTGCTTACTTCCCGCGCATTTTTAATGGCCATGAAACATCAAATGTATTAACCCAAGGCAAACAAATATAAACAAAACTAAAATAAACCACGACACCTACATTCTGATAATTTATAGAACCACGACACCTACATTCTGATAATTTATAGAACTAACGATATTATCATTGAATTAAGCATTGCTTATTCAATATTTTCACACAAAAAAATTATAATTGCAAAACATATTTCCTGTTTTTTTAGGGTTACACTTTTAGCATAATTTTAATGAGTAAGATTTTAATATTTTCCTTGCATGAATGAAGGTGCAATCTTCAACGTAACATAATTTTTATATAATTTTGAAAAATCTCCCCTCCCCCAAATTTAAAAGTAGGAAACACACAAAAATAATTAAATTAAAAAATGGTAAAAATTATACATAAGTTCACGATAGGAATGTATGGATGCAGGGATGGGAAAAGAAAGAAAATCAGTCGGTTTTGCACCTCTTCCCTTCCTCTCTTCAACCACCTGACATCATTTTCAGACAGCCTTTTGACTTTCTGACATTTTGGGCTTCCGTAGAACTTATGCTAAACGATTTTTCGTTTGTTCTATTTGTGCGAAGGCAGAATCTACTACTTCTAAGGGACTAATTAAGTTCTTTTTTTGTACAAACAAGCTTATTTTTAAAAAATGTAATTCAATATCTTAGAACTTTACTAATTATCTTTGCGGGGCCGGTCGTCCGGGGACAATCGATCCAACAACTAACAAGGTAGATACAGGCAAAAAGTAAACAGCAAAAAGGCAAAGAAGAATGACAGACACAGGTTATTTGGTTAAAGAATAGGGTTTTATTTGCAAATGAAAGCGAAAAATCGTATGATCTGGATGCTGGTCGCCTGGAAGGTCGCACGTCACTGGAGGCTAAGGTCTGGAGGTCTGGAACAGGTATTCTGGACATAGCATTGTTCAGGATTGCTCGCTGGGTCTGGAATGATCGGCTGGACGTCAAGGCGATCCAGAATGGACGGTGGACACTGAGAACTGAGGTGGTCAGTGTTAAGGAATGGATGACCCTGTTAATGTAGGAGTCAGTGTTAAAGAATGGACGACACTGAGAACGGAGGATCAGTGTTAAGAAACGGACGACACTGAGAACAAAGGATCAGTGTTAAGGAACGGACAGTCGGTAGGGAGCCAGGTGCGAGCGAGGTTGCAGACCGGAGGAACTAGGTGCAAGTGAGGTAGCAGACCAGAGGTGCAAGGTGCATGAAAGGTTGTAGGCCGGAGAAGCGAGAAGCGAGGAGCAAGCAAGGTTGCAGACCGGAGGAGTGAGGTGCAAGTGAGGTTGCAGGCCGGAGGAGCGAGGTGCAAGCAAGGTTGCAGGCTGGAGGAGCGAGGTGCAGGAAAGCTGCACGAGGAAGCTGGAGGTGCTGGAACGAGCTGGAGGCACCAAGGGCTGGAAGGCTGTGGGAATGAGCAGGAACCCGCTGGAGTGAGCTGGAAGCGCTGGAGACTGGGAGTGAAGTTCACTGCTGGTGGGTCTCAGGAAGCAAGCAGTAGTGAATCACATTTGTTAAAAAACTTATTAGCCCTTATAAGGACTGGTTGTTTAGCCCTGATAAGGGCTGATTGAACTGCTGCTGAGACGGTTGCTGTCGCTGCTGCTGCTGCTGTTGGAATCCTTCGGCGCTGGTGGATTCGGTCGACATGACTGGTAACGTCAGTTATCACTTCAGGACCCTCCTGTTACTCCCCAGCGGAGTTAGCTTTATTTATCATGAAAATTATAATACATATTATTGGGTAAATAACCCTTGCCAGGCAGGTATTATACAATACAAATGTTACAATTTTATGATTAGGCATGAAACACAGAGGGAATCTGGGGGGAAGGGGTGTCGGGGGTCGTCCACTTGGTCTATTCCCTAAAACTAGTTGCAATCACCACAATAGCGCATTCATGCTATGAACTTAAGCTATTTAAAATTTACCCAGATGAGATGAAAATGACATATTTACTATATTTACAATGCTAATATATATATATATATATATATATATATATATATATATATATCTTAGGGTTTTTTTTTTTTGAACATGAATTTTAATGAGATAATAAACGGGTGATTTGTATGAAATATGAAATAATGTAATTGTGATGTGTATGATATATGAGGATGATGGGGGAGGGAATGAAAGCCTTAAATACACGCCAAAATAAAGAAAAATAACAGTAATAAAAAACAAAGAAACCAAATAAAATGCTAATGGTGATGTGTTAGCGGGAACCCTCCTTTCCTAATCTAATTCTGAAAGTCTTCCTGTTTTCCGATTCTCGACCGAAAACAAGGGAGTCATTTCCTAAGTGGGAGTGGGCAGTCTACAGACAAAACAAATGGGTGGGGTTTTCGGGGCTGTTCGGTGACTTCCAAGATGTGTACCGTGGGAATGGATAGGGTCAAAAAATAAATTGTTGGGTGCGGCCTTCTTGGAGGTATTCTAACACCTTGAAAATAAATGGTGGGGACGTGAGATTTATTCATACCAACTAGCTAAGGAACTGATCCACTATGATCGGATTTTCTTGTTCTTGTAGTCAGCGTGTGCCATGTCTAGGCAGGAAACACGTACCTGAGCCTGTTTTGTGTGAACGCACACAAACTAGTAGTGTATATCCACCTACGACTAAACTCCGAGTGGGATAGCCTCCTTCTATCACATCTGATTTTGATTTTAAGTTGATGTTTAAAATGCGAAATCAGATAGTAATGAGCGATTAGATCCCCCCCTCGCCCTATCTCTAAGCGTGATGCCCACACAACTAGTCTAGCTACACCTAAGATCACTAGGAACACCATTCGTTCCTCCCTAAGCCACGGTGGATCTGCGTTGTAGACAACGGATGCTAAATCCAGGCACATCATCTGGTCAGGATGATGCGAGCTGTGACATCGCTGACATAAGTCCAGTATTCGCGGAGCTTGGAGCACTAAAAAAAAGCGTGTTCCACAGTTTCCTTGTGATCCTCCTCGCACCGAGGACAAGTAGGGTTGATTTCATTGTTGATACTGTGACGCCTGCCATTAAGGACAAGCACATTCCTAACCAGTCGCCAGGTCAGGGAAAAAGTAATTCCACAGAGAGGGCACCTCCCCATCCGACAGCCACAGCCACTCCCCTAGTGGGTCCGACGTGGTCCCTCCACTAGCTCCCTGTAAAATGCCCTTCTAGGCCGGGCGAGGTCACTGGACCCCGGCAACACTCTGAGCACCTCTTGGGATTCGTCATAGAACTGCGGTTGTTTTCTCGGTCTACGTCTGCCTTTGATTGTGAGATCGGGGATGAGGTCAGGAAATGCTCTACTGATCACAGAGCCCCATGCAGATTCTTCTACCAGAGTTCTGCTCAGGAACGCCAGTCTCTCGGCACGTTTGTGACTCATCAAATCTGACATCCCCAAGCCCCCATCAATCGGATGTTGAGTACAGACCTGTCTACAGATGAGCGGCTGCCTCCCGTTCCACAAAAGGGATAAGAGCAACTGGGTCAAAGCTGCAAGACGACCCGCAGGCAGGGAAGTACAGCCAGCTTGTAAGCTTGTAAAGGACGAGCGGAAAGACATATGAAGCACACGCCTCCGCTCTACCTTTAAGGGACAATCCCCTCCGAAGCCAAGTCCTCACAGATGCTCCAACCTTTGCCTGTACCTCTTTCCAGTTTTTGTTGAGCTGGAGGCCTGGTCCGAACCAAACTCTGAGTATGCGAACCGGTCCGTCTATCCAGACAAAAAAGCTCGGCAGTGTTAACGAGCCCTGCCTGGCGGCCAACCTCAGGCCAACGAACTTGCTGAGATTGACAACTGCCCCTGTGACTTGTTTGTACTGCTTGAGTGCCTTAATCACTGCATAAATGTCATAATGGCTCGAAACGCTCACAGTGACATCATCGGCAAACGCAGAGACCATAGCTCGCGCACCACCAGGCAATTCGATTCCGTGTAGTCTCCCCAGTCCTCAACTTGCACAGGACAGGTTCTAACGCGAGGATGTATGACAGGGGAGACAGCGGGCACCCCTGGCTGACTGACCGGGAAACAGCGAATTGATTGGTGCGGCTTTGGTGTCGTCTTCTAAATTTTCTATGATCGTGCACATCAAGTGCAGATTGCAGATCACGAGTTAACTGTATATATTTGCTTCCCCACGAGAGCAAATTAGGCATGAAGCCGTTTTTTTATGTGGAGAGGGGGGGAGGAGAAGAGGAATGGGGACCAGCTTCCGAGAGGTGGGAAATGGGAGCTGGATAGGGTTTCCCCTACATGGACCAGAAACTCATTGCTACAAGGGCAATGGTCTTTGCTTGCAGTATCTGCTAGAACGAAATTTATGCAATCAAAAGTAGGTTGTGAGTTTGTTGATTCCATTTAAATTAATTTTGTCTAAAGGGTAAAAAGTCTATCGCCTGTTTTATTGTTTTTTTGTTGATATATTTAAATTCCCACGTGCATAGCGACGTTGATGATGAAAAGAGAAAGGGTGGGTGTGGGGTATATGGTTAGAAAAGAAAAAAAAAAAAAGAAATGTACCGGGTGTATCTGCATCGCTCTTTGGGAAAGAAGAAGGAAAGGATGGGACAGCAGAGAGATAAGAGCCGTGAACATCTACTCTTGAAAAGAATTTCGTATTGCTGACGTTCGGATTGTGTGGTGTGACATTGGTGGCGAGAGGCCAGGTGTGGTCGATTGGAAAAGAAGAGGACAGAAACGTGCTGTTGTCGAGAGAGTGACTCACTCTTTCCCGACCCCCAGAACCGAATCTTGATTATAACGCTAGAAGCTATTTCGGCAAGTCAAGCAGGTTAACATGGCTGACTGGAGACTCTCAACTCAGATGTTGAGACCCTTCACTGGGGAGGGTGACCTAATTAAATGGCTGGAAAAATTAAAGATGGTGGCAAGGTTGCAAAAAATTGAAGACGTGGTCATCCTGCTGCCGCTCTACTTAGAGGGGAAGCACTCACTATTTACCAGCAGATGCACGATGAAGATAAGGGAGACCTTGCCTCAGTGGAGCAAAGACTGAAATTAGCTTTCACCGAGAGTTCATTTGAAGCACTCGGCAAGCTTGCAAGTTTGAGGTGGACCGGCGAGTCTGTTGACGTCTTTGCTGCGGAGATCAGAAGACTGGCAGGATTGGCTGGTTACATGGGGAGGAGTCTGGAGATGTCGGTTAGTGAATGGCTTCCCAGAAGAAATCTTTGCAAACATGTAGAGAATCACTAAGATCAATACGATGGAAGTGGACGATCTCTTGGTCAACGCCAGAGTCCTAGTCAAGAATGTCAAGGACCCAATCGTGGCTGCAGCTGTGAGTTGAAATAAGTTCATGAGGCCCCACTTGAATGATCAGAGACAGGCAGCGACGCGACAGGAGGGGAGGCCTGCCATCAAGTGCTTCCGGTGTCAGGGTCCTCATCTGCTCAAGGACTGCAAAGAGCCGAGAACGGGGGACATCTGCTACCGATGCGGACGAGTGGGGCACATTAGCCACTATTGCGTTGCTGCATGGGACCAGGGAAACGAGTGAAGGGAAGCTATTGCGCCAGTGGTTCCCCCTTCTATGTGGAAATGGCACACAATGAAACGTTGCGTCAGTTACCGGTAGTAGTCAATGGGAAAAGAGCCATGGCCCTTGTTGACTCAGGTTGCACCACAACGTTGGTAACAAAGAATGTCGCTAGGTCATGGAGCAGAGCCAGGAGTATTAAGATCGTGGATGGCAGGGAGGTGAAATGCCTGGGAGAGACAACAGCGGAAGTACTGGTGCAAGGTGTTGGATCGTCTGGTTGGTGATGTTGATGTGGTTTTAGGTGTAAGTGCGATCAACCAACTGGGGGGTGCTATGTTGAGAGCGGGGGCCAAGTAACTTTTGGACACCTCGACACAGTAGGAATGGCAGGAGTGAAAGGAGATAGAAATATCAGAACACAAAAACCATAGGCATACTACATCGAGGACGAGGATTTCCTGGCGAAGTTCGATGGTGAGAGGTGGACAGTGGAATCGAAATGGATCTCCGGGCCTCAGGAACTACGAAACAAAGTAAGCTGCTACGAGAAAACACTACGAGGAGAAATAAGAAAAGGATTCGAGGAAGAAGTGGAGAGGTGGATAGAGGAGGGAATTCTGAAACCGTGGACAGGGGAAGAAAAAGGAGTGCTACAATTACTGGTGGTTGTTCAACCGACAAAAAATAAAGTTAGACCGGTACTGGATTTCAGAGAATTAAACAGATACGTAGCCTGCCAAACTGGAAAGGGGATTGATGTATACGAAGAGATGATGAGGAAATGGAGGAGGATGAAGCAGGCCACTAAGATTGTCGATCTGAAGTCGGCTTATCTCCAGATCTGTGTAGATGAAAAACTCTGGAAACATCAATTGGTCCGGTACAAGGGGAAGTTGTATTACCTGACGAGGTTAGACTTTGGGCTGACCTCAGCCCCCAAAATTATGAGTGCCATGCTGAAGACGGTGCTGAGTAAAGACTGTACAGTGGACAAGGCCACTAGTTCGTACATTGACGACATTCTTGTGGAGGAAGTAGAAGTGACAGCAGAGAAAGTGAGAGGCCATGTCGCGAGGTATGGGTTGACTGCAAAACCGGCGGAGTCCTTGGATGGAGGAGCAGCGTTGGGGTTGAAACTATGCCGAGATGGTGAAGGAAGCCTTGTCTTTAGACGAGAGAATGCAATACCCGAAATCGGAACCGACCTGAAAAAAATGAGAACTCTTCTCAGCTGGCTCAGGATAGCGTGCAGCTTTATTAAACGATAAATGGGCACTGATGGCTGGGAGGGTTGTGTGACGAAGGAGGTCACGAACATGCTACAAGAAATCATCGCGAGAGTGATGAAAGAAGACCCAGTAAAGGGGGAATGGTACGTCAGTGGTGGAGATGCAAGGGTGATTTGGTGTGATGCCAGCAGTCTGGCATTGGGCGTTGTATTAGAGATGGGAGGCGTAACTGTGGAAGATGCGGTGTGGTTAAGGAAGAAAAACGACTATTCCCATATCAACATAGCCGAACTGGAGGCCACTATGAAAGGAATCAATCTGGCCCTGAAGTGGGGATTGAAAACGATTGAAATCAAATCCGATTCGGCAACAGTAGTTTCATGGATCAGGTCAACAGTGACTTGCGATAAGAGAGTTAGGACCAGAGGTGCTGCAGAAATGCTGATCAAGTGTAGGCTTGGAGCACTTGCAGATTTGATAGCGGAATTCCAGTTGAAGGAATCTGTAGTGCTGACTCCATCAGAAAAGAACAAGGCGGATTCGATGACATGGGTAAAGAATACCTGGTTGCAAGAGAGGAGGTTTCTTCAGTATGCTGTGCAGGGGAGGAAGTTAAAAAGTTACATGAAATGCACCACTTTGGTCAAGAACGGATGTTATTCCTGGCAAGAGAGGTCTACCCGGAAACCACCGAGAAGGAGGTCAGGGAGGTAGTGGAGCACTGTCAGGAGTGCCAATTGATAGACCCCGAACCATCCAGACACGGAGCAGGAGAGTTACACATTGCAGAGGATTGGAAGCGATTGGCCATTGATGTGACCCATTATCGCCATAAGCTGTATCTGTCGATGGTTGACTGTGGACCGGGGAAGTTTGCCATATGGAGAGAGATAAGAGCAGAAGCTGCATGGGCGATCGGAGGGGTCATCGAAGAAATATTTTTGGAAAGAGGGCCGGTTGAGGAACTGTTAATGGACAATGGCCCCGCTTTCTGATCAGAAGCTTTTAAAGAGGTGTGTGATAGATGGGGAGTAAGGCAATTTTTTAGAGCAGTATATCGGCCGAGTGGCAATGGGATAGTGGAGAGGAATCATCTCACCATCAAGGCTGCTGCGGAAAAAAGCAACATTTCACCCATGGAGGCGGTGTTTTGGTACAACATCTCACCGAAAACCAGACAAAATGAGACAACTGTGCCTCATAGAGCCATCTTTGCATATGAGTGGCGGCATCCGTGCAACAAAACAGTAGGAATTGAGGGTAAAGAAGCTACCATTAAAGTGGGCGAGGAGGTGTGGGTAAAGCTCCCCAATGAAAAATATACCACTCACTGGGGGAGGGGGGTCGTAACAGGAACGCAGTCAAAGAACAACGTAATGGTGAATGGCGTTCCCCGGCATATCCTAGACCTGCATTGTGTAACCCTGCCGGTGTGCAGTGATGGCAATGAAGAGGAGGAAGTCGATATCCACCAAGAAGCTAACGATGCACCACAATTCGCCTTAGCCCCACATTGTGGTTCTTTACAACTGGACGAGAATGTCTGTAGTTAACTTGAAAACGTTAACCCCCAGGAAGTTGTCCCCCAGAGGCCTCAACGTGAGAGGATGAAGGATTATGAAGCGTCTTATTGATCTCAAAGATCAGAGGAGCGTGTGTGGTATATGGTTAGAAAAGAAGAAAAAAAAAAAGAAAAAAAAAGAAAAAAGAAACGTACCGGGTGTATCTGCATCGCTCTTTGGGAAAGAAGAAGGAAAGGATGGCCAGCGCATTTGTAAACGCGAAGGGCATCTTGGGAACGCAGAGCATGATAGGAGAAGCTATGTTTTTCCTGTCTCTTCCTTTTTTTTCTAGATAGGACGATATAAAAGATGGGAAAAATTCCTTGGGGCAGCAGAAAGAAAAGAGTCGTGAATATCTTCTCTTGAAAAGAATTTCGTATTGCTGACGTTCGGATTGTGTGGTATGACATTGATGGCGAGAGGCCAGGTGTGGTCGATTGGAAAAGAAGAGGGCAGAAACGTGCTGTTGTCGAGAGAGTGACTACTCAGCACTGACTCACTCCTTCCCAAACCCCAGAACCGAATCCTGATTATAACGCTAGAGTGGGTGAATGAATGAATTCACTAAGCCCAGATATGTTCAACGCGCTTCACTCGTAGTTAGCCGATGATCGCGTACTTTGTTTAAGGCAAGGGAAGCAGCGAGGGCGAAGAGAAAAAGAAAAAGAAATGAAGGCGGTGATTTGAAACCGCGACAATAGTTCCAGAAAACTAATATTTATCTTTCAAGGGATTTTCCAACGAATTTATTTAACTTCAAAATTTAACTGAATTTGTCAGTTTCCGAATGACGCTGTAAAAACTATTTCCATTATAACTTTTTTTTTCACGTGTAAATGCTTTTTTTTTCTTCGATATCATAACAAATTGTTTTTTTTTTCGCTGTAAAAAAATAAAAATAAAAATAACTACTGGATGAAATTAAGTGAATTTTTTTCTCGGAGAACTTCATTCCGTAACGGATGCGTAAAATAAAAACTTGTTCGATATTTTCATTTTTTTAATGTCTTGATTAAATTCTAGAAGGACCTTAAATGCCAGTTATCTCCTTTAGATAAAGACCAAATCCTGGATAAGCGCCGGAAATCGATCTTTGCGCTTTACTTTGTGCTGTTGAGAAAACAACAAAACAGGGACAAATTTCGGTTAATAAAAGTTAAAATACGCGAAAACATTATTCAATCAATTTTTAGAAATACTATCACAATATGTATTTCTCTAAGCTATTCGCCTTGCAAAAGTTAAAAAAATAAAGCTTAAATTATTATTTTTTTTATCGCTTTCAAGGGGAATAACTCTCATCTTATTAGTAAAAGTTATTTCCCTTGAAATTTTCTGGATTTCTTACGTTATCTACACTTGGCAAATACATTTTTGTCCCTTTTGTATGAAAAGTAATCGATTAATGGGAAATAACTCTGGATAAATATGAAGAATTACTCCACCCTCGAAAATTCCTTTAAAATTACCACCTTTATAGGTTTTCGGGGTCGCTGAAAAGGAAAATAACGTTGAAAACTACGGCAAACGAGTAGTTTCCAAGATATGAAAAAATGTTAGTTTTAAAAAAGTGGGAGGGGGGGGCGCTCACTTTTCTATAGATACCGCCAAAAATGGCCGAAAAATCAAGTTGTTTTTCAAAACGATATTACATTTATTAAAATCCATTATTTCTGAGTAACTTTTTTTTCCAAAAAGATAAAACGCTGAATTTTATCATATAGAAAACAGAATAATATAAAACTTTTTCTACTATTTTTAATTAAATTTTAAATGTTAAATTTTCCCAAAAAGTTAACAATTGACATTTTTTGTCTTGCACAAAAAACGTATATAAATGATTAAAAAAAAGAAAAAAAAAAGGTTTTTGAAATAATTAATTTATTTATTTGTTGTCTAACTAAGATTTAGGGTGATTTTCTATGAGAATATGCAAAAATATTATAATATAAGTACCTTGATTTCAAATAATTCCACTTATTCATAGAGGCAACCAGTTACTTCGCGTCGATCTAGACAATGTTTACGTTTGTACTATGGAAGCCCAAACAGGCAAAAAAGAACCTTATTTTTCAGTGACGAACATTTCAATGTATTATTAACGCTGAGGCTGGCCAGTACCAGATGGGTGACCATTTGTATGAGTTTGGTTTTTAATGTGTATGTGTGTGGGGGCCAGGCTCCCCAAAATGGGGGGGGGGCAATTTAAAGCAGAATAAAAAAATATTATTTCAGCGCGTTTGGTGCATCGTAATCGAAAGGCGGCAAACGTTTTCAAACGGGATTGAAAAAATGATGCTATTTTTAACACAAAGGGAACAATATTTATCGAATTTTTTTTGTATCGATTCTTCAAAGCATGCCCTGTTTAATAATGGTCATGAATTATTAGGCTCGGTAAAAAACATTGTTAATTTATTTATCAAAGATTTTAAAATGGCTTTTTTGTATAAATATTAAAAATTGTTTTTTTTTTATTTTGCTTAACTTAAATTAATTATTTTACTTAACATATTCACTGAATTTCACACTTCAAAACTCAAAAGCGGGATAATTAAACACAATCGAAGTTCTGATATTCAGACGTCAAAATAAGGTATGCAAACAATTTTTTTTTATTTTTTTAATCTATAATCCTGTCCCTTACAACAACACAATATGTTTTGTTCAGTTTCAGATGATTATTTCAAGCATATTTGGAACCCCCTCAAAACAAGGGGGGGTTGTAAGCAAAAAAAAAATATATATATATAAATATCGTTTATGAAAAATAAGTACATTGTTATAAAGTTCATTCTTCTCTTAATAATCGCTGAAAATTTCGTATTGATTGGATAATTACCTGATGTTTTGTAGATTTTTAAAAAGACGGTCCATCAAAAAGTACTTACCTGCCCCCCACCCACCAGTTTTTGCGGTGCCTACTTTTCTATAATAATTTAACGTAAAATAAGCACCCACTTTGTTCATATCTTGGAAACTACTCGTTTGCCGTAATTTTAAATGTTATTTTCGTTTTCAGCGACTCCGAAAACCGTTAAGATTGGTAATTTTAAAGCAATTTTCGAAGGTGGAGTATACTTCTTCATATTTACTTAATTCTGACTAAGAGATTCATAATTTTTGTACCTAAGAGAACGTCGAATGATGAAACACGCTTTTATAAAAAAAAACAAAAAAAACAAAGAAAAATAGGTAATTATGCAAAAGAGAGGCCGTTCTGAAATAATCATTTTATCATTTAGAAATCCATTATTTACATTTTTGTTACTATTCTCTTCACAGTTTAATGAACAAAACATACCATAAAGATTGAATTTAATTTGAAAAAATCAAATAGTACGGTTTTTATTCTTTATAAATATCAAAACATGTCAAGATATTTGATGTAAAAGAAACAATTCAAGTGCGACGATAATTGGAAATTTTAATTAGCAAAATTGGAATGACTGTTTTTATAATATAATTCAATAACAAAGGCCCCATCAGATTTTTATCTATTTTATGAATGCACATGTGTGAATCGTTCACGTGACAGATTACTTATGTTAAGAATAAGTAGGTTTGAAAACAATTTTTAAATATCGTGTCAAACTGAGCTAAGGGTTATCGTGTCTTCAGATTTTGGTTTCGATTTTTTTTCTTTTACATGGGGGTCACCAATTATCAAGGCCCGAAGGCCATTCAGGGATAAGGGTTATTGCGTGTACAGTAATCAATGAGATAGTATTGTAGTAATCATTAGTATTGGGGTTTTTGATAGAGTGTCTTACTTAAGGGGGCGGTTTGTTAGGAGTTTGTTTATGTTGGATTTGAAGACGTCCAAGTTGTAGTCAGGTGGGAAACAGGCAAGCGGCAGAGAGTTCCACTGGTGTGCAGTTCTAAGAAAGAAGCTTTGCTCATGGAATCTACGTTTGGATTTAGGCACAGATAAAGAGTGGGAGAAAATCATTGACAGTAGTTTCAGTCAGACGGGTTATCTATCCTTGACCCGAGCTCTCTACGAATGAAGGAAAGGAGTACAGCTGTCATAGCAGAGTACCTATTTACAATGCCTCCCCACGGGACAGAGTTAGACACCAGGGTCGTTTTTTAACGTGGAGAAAAGGTACAAAAATAAAAATTGTCTCAGTCGTGAAGGATTTCTCCTCCACTGAAAGAGAACGAGAAATAGAAGTGCCGCATCTGAAGCACAGATGGTATTTATTTGCTCCCCCACCGAGCAAATTAGGCACAAGGCCAATTTTTAATGTGAGGAGTGAAGGGAGGGGGAAGGGAAAGGGGGGACCAGCTCCCGAGAGGTGGGAAATGGGAGCTGGTTAAAGGTCAGGCATGTGGGGTTGCCCCCACATCTGGTCTTTGCTAGTCATAGCTAGTCATAGCCTACAGTATCTGCCGGAACAGATGGTATTTATTTGCTCCCCCACCGAGCAAATTAGGCACAAGGCCGATTTTTAATGTGAGGAGTGAAGGGAGGGGGAAGGGAAAAAGGGGACCAGCTCCCGAGAGGTGGGAAATGGGAGCTGGTTAAAGGTCAGGCATGTGGGGTTGCCCCCACATCTGGTCTTTGCTTGCAGTATCTGCCGGAACAGATACATCACTTTAATCTTGGCCAAAAGGCCAAGTAGCCTAGCAGAGTACTTATTTACTATGCCTCCCCACGGGACAGAGTTAGACACCAGGATCGTTTTTTAACGTGGAGAAAAGGTACAAAAATAAAAATTGTCTCAGTCGTGAAGGATTTCTCCTCCACTGAAAGAGAACAAGAAATGGAAGTGCCGCATCTGAAGCACAGATACTACACTTTACACTTTGATCTTGGCCAAATGCCAAGTAGCCTAGCAGAGTAAATGAAAGATGTTGTGTTCATCGTAGATGAATAACCAAATGTTTGTGTCCTGTTGTCATTCCCCGTTATGTAATATTTCTATATAATAACTATACAATTATAAACGTTGTTACATTAAAAAAAACAAAAAAACAGTTGTTGCTGCTTTATTAAAAATTACAACCTTCCACGCCATCATCCTCACCCAAAATCGTTTTCAAGGGGAATAACTCTCATATTATTAGTAAATGTTTTTTCGGTTATGGTTAACTTTCGCCACCCGTTGTTTACAAAGCCATTTGCCGGAAGTGACGTTTTATCTACGGATGATCAAAACCGTATAGAATGAACCTTTTTTTTTATATAAGTTTTATTCAAACAGGCTTTATTTGAACTTAATGGACTTTTTTTTGTATTTATTAACTGTTTTATTCTTTTTATCAAACAAAAATAGAATTTTTATATTGACATATTATGGACTGTTTTTCGAACATCGAAATTTTAAAATTAGTTTTATTTAAAAAAAAAAAAAAAGAAAGGCGGTGTTTTTTTTTTAATTAAATTCTAAACTTTATTTGAATTTTTCAACAAACTTTTACAGACATAATGGACTAGGCACCGCCAAAACTGGGGGGGGGGGGCAGGTCAGTACTTTTTGACGGACCGTCTTTTTAAAAATCTACCAAAAATCAGGTAATTATCCGATCAATACGAAATTTTCAGCGATTATTAGGAGAAGAATGAACTTTATAACAGTGTACTTATTTTTCATAAACGATATTTATATATATATTTTTGCTTACAAACCCCCCCTTGTTTTGAAGTGGGAACAAATATGCTTAAAATAATCATCTGAAACTGAAATCAACATATTGTGTTGTTGTAAGGGACAGAATTATAGATTAAAAAAAAAAAAAAAAAAAAATTGTTTGCATACCTTATTTTGACGTCTGAATATCAGAACTTCGATTGTGTTTAATTATCCCGCTTTTGAGTTTTGAAGTGTGAAATTCGGTGAATATGTTAAGTAAAATAATTAATTTAAGTTAAGCAAAACAAAAAAAAATTTTTTTTAATATTTATACGAAAAAAGCTATTTTAAAATTTTTGATAAATAAATTAACATTTTTTTTTTAGCGAGCCGAATAATGCATGACCATTATTAAACAGGGCATGCTTTGAAGAATCGATACCAAAAAAAAAATTCGATAAATATTGTGCCCTTTGTGTTAAAAATAGCATCATTTTTTTCGATCCCGTTTGAAAACGTTTGCCGCCTTTCGACTACGGTGGACCAAACGCGCTGAAATAATTTTTTTTTATTCTGCTTTAAATTGCCCCCCCCCATTTTGGGGAGCCTGGCCCCCACACACATACACATTAAAAACCAAACGCATACAAATGGTCACCCATCTGGTACTGGCCAGCCTCAGCTTAATAATACATTGAAATTTTCGTCACTGAAAAATAAGTTTTTTTTGGCCTGTTTGGTCTTCCATAGTTTGCTTTTTATCAAACGAAAACGTAAACAGAGTCGATCTGAACTCTACGTCAACGTGAAATATCTGGTTACCTCTATGAATAAGGGGAATTATTTGAAATTCAGGTACTTATATTATAATATTTTTGCATATTCTCTTAGAATATCATCCTAAATCTTAGTTAGACAATAAATAAATTAATTAATTATTTCAAAAACCCTTTTTTTTTAATATTTAAATACGTTTTTTGTGCAAGACAAAAAATGTCAATTGTTAACTTTTTGGGAAAATTTAACATTTAAAATTGAATTAAAAATAGTAGAAAAAGTTTTACATTATTCTGTTTTCTATATGATAAAATTCAGGGGTTTATCTTTCTGGAAAAAAAAAGTTACTCAGAAATAATGGATTTTAATAAATGTAATTTCGTTTTAAAAAACAACAACAACTTGATTTTGCGGCCATTTTTGGCGGTGCCTATAATGGACTGTTTTTCAAACATCGAAATTTTAAAATTAAAGTTTTATGACCCTTCTAGAGTTATCGAACTTACTTTCGAATTTGCAAGACTGCCAAATTGATTTCCAAATTGATTTCCAAATTATGAACATTTTAGCAAATACAGTAATGCCAGCGACAGAACTAGCAACAACAAATATAGTATTCAGTGATGTGATTAAAGAAACGTCCTCTGCAAATACACTGAATATCATGAAATGGTTGGCACGACGTGGCCTAATTGCCAACCAACACATGTGTACAAAATGTACTGACCCATGTCGAAGTATGAATCTCCAACATAGAAATGGAAGGCGCATTATTGACGGCTATTGTTGGTCTTGTTCCAAATGCAAAAAAACAATAAACATTAGAGCTGGTTCCTTCTTTGAAGGTAGCCATTTACGGCTACAAGACTTGATACAAATTTTGTATTGGTGGTCGTTGGGGGAACCAATAGTGACTGTTTGCAAAGAAACTGGCGTCTCTAAAAAATCTGTAATCGACTGGTATAATTTCATTCGCGATATATGCGCGATGACGATGCTAGAAAATCCAATACAATTAGGTGGTCCTGAACGAACAGTAGAAATTGACGAAAGTAAGTTCATGCATCGAAAATATCACCGAGGAAGATTCCGTCCAGGTCAGTGGGTTCTTGGCATGGTAGAACGAGAAACGAACTTGACAATGATGGTGCCAGTCGAAACGAGAGATGCTGCCACCCTATTACCAATCATTTCCCATACGTGAGACCAGGCACACGGATTGTGACAGATGGTTGGCGCGCCTATAATACATTACCGAACCATGCTGTGGTAAACCACCGGTATAACTTTGTGGACCCAAATGATCCTACTATTCACACAAATCGTGTGGAAGGTAGCTGGAGTCTTTGCAAAAATAAATTCAGGTCCATGAGGAGGACTAGCGATGCAAATTTTAATAGTCATCTACAAGAATTCCTTTGGCGGCGGCGAATCAAAAGCAATTATTTTGGGAATATAATGTATTGGATACGATTTTTTTATGATGTATGAGTTAACTACATTAACAATGAAAAAAACAAAACTTTTTCTTTAAAAATTTTTTAAATTTTATGTTATAAAAGATCTATAAAGTCTATTTTTTTATATGAATGAAAAAATTTGTTAAAGAGTTAAAATAAACAAAGACTTTTCATTAAATATATTTAAAATAAATTATAAAATATCTATAAAGTCTATTTTTTATGTCTGTAAAAATTTGTTAGAGTTAAAATAAACAAAGACTTTTCGTTAATATCTATAAAGTCTATTTTTTATCTCTGTAAAAGTTTGTTGAAAAATTCAAATAAAGTTTAGAATTTAATTTAAAAAAAAAAACACCGTCTTTTTTTTTTTTTAAATAAAACTAATTTTAAAATTTCGATGTTTGAAAAACAGTCCATAATATGTCAATATAAAAATTCTATTTTTTTTTGATAAAAAGAATAAAACAGTTAATAAATACAAAAAAAAGTCCATAAAGCCTGTTTGAATAAAACTTATATAAAAAAAAAGGTTCATTCTATACGGTTTTGATCATCCGTAGATAAAACGTCACTTCCGGCAAATGGCTTTGTAAACAACGGGTGGCGAAAGTTAACCATAACCGTTTTTTCTTGTATAAAACTATTTCCTGGATTTCTTATGTGACTTGGTTGCAAGTACGTTTTTGGTGCTTTTGTATAAAAAGTCATCAATGCAAGGGAAATAACTCTGACTAAGAGATGCATATATTTTTACATAAGAAAATATGGAATGATGAAACCAACTTTGAGGAGTTTTACTTCTTATAAAAGACTAGCCTGGGTGCCCGGCATTGCCTGGGTGTTTGGAGGCGTGTGTTGAGAAAAAAAAAGTGGTAGTAGGCAGGCTCGAACCTGTATTGTGAAGGAGGAAAAGAATGTGAAAACAAAAAAACGTGACATCCTTGCTGTTGTGTCCTTCACTAAACTGGAAGTGACATAGGTTTAAATTAAGGCTAGATATTCGAAAAGAGTGGTGACTTTCGAAAATATTGGCGAAAAAAGCGACCCCTCCCTGCAGAAAAGTGCCTTATTCAGGGTGAAGGAATTAATGATTTTGACCAATTTTTTTATATTTGTCATCCGAAGGGTCAATCTTACAAATGATACTAATCTCGTGAAAATCAGTCGTTTCTGGCAAAAGTTTTAAGCAGACATACAAACATACATACATACATTTAAACAGACAGATAAGATTTATATTACAGATTATCGTCCCATTAGCCTCCTCCCACTTTTCGCCAAAATATTTGAGTCCATAATAAATCAAGCTATAGTCCACCACCTTACAGTTGCTAAACTTCTATCCAACCATCAATATGGATTCAGACAAACCCATTTTACTGCAGATATTCTAACTGTAATCGCTGAATGTATATACCATGCAGTGGATAAGGCAGGTGAGGGGAGGGCAGTATCCCTATATATATCTAAGGATTTAGACAGGGTAGAAAGTTACGTACATCTGAAAGTATCCTGTTCTCTACAATACCACCATTTGCCCATGTACGGATTATTGTTGTCACATCTGGGCTGGTGCATTTGCTGCTGGTCTCTCCCACCTGGGTAGGGTACAAAAAAGAGTCGCCAACCTGATAGGTCCTGAACTGTTATCTAAGCTTCAACCTCTGTCCAATCGACAAAATGTTGCATGTCTCTGCCTGCTTTACAAGTATTTTAATGGTGAATGCTCTGATGAACTTCAAGTCCTTGTGTCCCCTCGACAAGCAGAAAAATCCCACTCCTACACAGTAGAGATCCCTAGATGTAAGAACGTCTTCTACGCTAATAGTTTCTTCCCTAGAACTGCTAGACTTTAGAAACCACTTCTGGGCTCCTGTTTCCCTAACTGCACTGTCACGTAGAAGTTAAAGTGTAATGTAAACAAACATTTTGCTGCTCAACTCCCTACACAGTATCCCTGCAACTTATGTCCCTGATAGTAACACTCTACATAAAAGTGGCATTATGTCTTGCTTTAGATGAAAATGTAAAAAAAAAAAATGAACTTATGCAGAAAACAGATTGTTGTGAAATAATAATTTTATCATTTAGAAATCCATTCTTTATATTTTTGTAACTATTCTCTACTTTCAGCTTACAATTCAATGAACAAAACCAAAACTTAATGGAATTTAATTTGAAAGAAATAGTACGGCCTGTATTCTGCATGAATACAAAATAAAATGTTAAGATATTTAACGTAAAACAATAAAATTCAAGTGCAACAATAGTTGCAAAGTAATTGGAATTTTTATTACCAAAATTGGGATGACTTTTTTTTCCCTCCAAGTTGTGTTGGTTTCAGCTACCAAAATTCTATTGTGAAAAATGAGTTACGTCCCTTTAATCGGTGACTTTTTACACAAAAATTGATTTCCAAGTCTAAAATTAAAATGTTTTAGTTTATTTCCTTAAGATTTAACATGTATCTTCCCCATCGTTGGTTTTTATTTTTTCATTTAGAAAAAAAGAAAGTAGGAATATTTGACTTCCCATGTATTTCCCCCTCCAGTACAGGATTTTGCCCCACTCTCAATGCTCATACATTGGAGGTAAAATTCTTCATTCAAAAACCTTCGTCGCTTACAGTGGACGATATAGATTTATAGTAACCTTCCCCTCCATTTCCTCATCCGAAAAATGTACAAAGGACAAAAAAAGAAAAAAAAATGACAAATCGTTGAAAACTCTATTGTTTTTAGAGTTTTATTGTACACCTTCCATCATCATTGCTTTTTACCAAAATTTCTTCCTTGTTCAAAAAATATGTAAAGTATTTAATACAAATCGTTACATTTTGATCGATTTTTTATTTTTATAAGAAGTGATAGAAGGAGACAATTTTGCTGCATGTTTTTTGGGGTGATCTGATTCTGTCAATTTCATTTCTTGTTAGTTAAATGTTTTTTTTTTGCTTATCATCCCCACTGAAAAAAATCCATACAAAAAAACAATTCTGGTTAAAAATCACAAGTATATTAAATATCTTGAGTAAATAAAAAAAGAACAAGATGAAATTTGTTTCGATGAGTTTATTTCTTTATTTTAACGTTTTTACAATAGAATCAGAAAAAATTAACTTTTTAACAATAGCAAGAGAATTTAAACTTTTTAACAAAAACATAATAAACTTTTAACTTATTTACAACAGCATAATAAAACTTTTCACTTATTTACAACAGCATAATAAAACTTTAACTTATTTACATAAAGAATTTTTAAATTAACTCCAAGATGTCTTTTGGGTCCTTTCTTAACAGAAGTTCAGAAAAAGTTTCGGTTGACTAATGTAGATGCCCGTTTTACAAATGAAAAATCAACGAATCCGAGTTACATGGAAAAGAAATAGGAAAGTTTGTGCTTATATTTTGACCAGACATTTTATGACTAGAATCTTTGGTGGCGGCAGATGTAGGCAATGTTTAAGGTTTCCTTGGAGACTTGAAAAATGGACGTGTCCACGAATTTGATGCTTGATGCGTTCCAGGCATTAGATCTGAAAGATTATAAGCAAAAGAAAAATTGGTATTTTTTAAGTAATATAATGAATAAACAGAATGGGAAAGTAGAGAAAGAAAAGGAAATAAAATATCTAAAAAGAAAGAAAGAAAGATAGATAGATAGATAGATATAGAGAGAGCGCAGGAGAGAGAGAGAAAGAGAGCAAGAGAAAGAAAGAGAGAGAGAAAGACAGAGAGAAACCAAGAAAAACAAAAAGAGAAAGAAAAAGAAGATGGAACTAGAAAAGGAGAGAATAACTATGCAAAAAAAGAAAAAATAAAGAAACTAGTATGAAAGACAGAAAAGGCACACACAGGAGAGAGATATAAAGAAATTACCCGCAAGAGAGAAAATAGAAGATAAAATAACAGAAAAGAGAAACCGAGACAATTTCGAGAGCGTGATAGAAATTTGTGAAGAATGGATTGAATCTCACCTGTTGAAAAAGGAAATCTGGATGGGAAAATCTGTGATGAAAAATAGAAAGAGATTTCAGTTGAATTTTATGATGCATGAAATAAATACTCGTTTATTATAATTATAGAATGACAAATGGATCAAAACCCAGTACGAATTTGTGGGAAAAGCGGCATTTCTTTAATGAGTATAACTTGGCATGTCTTCTCATAATTTTTTTATAAATAAAAACAAGAAACAATAAGCAAAAGACACAAAAATTCATTTTTTTTTTTCAAATGTAAAAACTAAAAAAAAAAAAGAAAACTTACTGAACACGAAGATGGATTTTCAGATGAAACGTTGACAGTGTTTTTACTTTGACCAAAGAAATTGAATTAACCAGGAGGTGTGGGATTGGCAGATGGTAATACTGTAGAATTTGTACTTTGATCAAACGTTGTATGACAAGGAAGTGTAGTAGTTTCAGATGTAGGAAATGTAGATGTTTTGCTTGAAGTTTTGAGAATTGAACGTGGCCACTTTTTTGATAGGTGAGTTCCAGGCGATTCCATTGCAACTGAAATAATTTTATCAAAAGAAAAATTGGCATTTCTTTAATGAGTATAACAAGAGTAAGAGTGAAATGAGCGAAAGAGTAAGATATAGATAGATAGATAGATAGATAGATAGAGAGATAAAGAGAGAGAGTGAGATAGATAGATAGATAGATAGAGAGGGGGAGAGAGAGAGATAGAGAGAGAGAGAGAGAGAGAGAGAGGGGGAGAGGGAGAGAGATTGTCAAAAGAAAGAGAAACTAGCAGGAAAGAATAAAGAGAGAAAATATCGATATAAAGAGACAGAAACGATTAGAAAACATGAGAGAAACGGATGAAAGAGATAAATTGATTAGAGAAAGTTGTAAATCTCACCTGTTGAAGGAGGCATTCTGGATTGGAACATCTGTGTTAAAAAATAGAAAGAGATTTCATTGTAAATTTTACAAATTGTAAAAAAGTATGGATGGCGAGATTCATACTAATAACATTAAATCAACTTCTCAGCATCAATCGTTTATCCATCTATCTATCTATCTATCTATCTATCTATCTATCTATCTATCTATCTATATATATATATATATATATATATATATATATATATATATACATCTCTCTCTCTCTATATATATATATATATATATATATACATCTCTCTATCTCTCTCTCTTTCTCTCTCTCTCTCTCTCTCTCTCTCTCTCTCTCTATATATATATATATATATATATATATATATATATATATATATATATATATATATATATATATATATATATATACACAAACGAAGGGGCGTTCTAAAACAAATGCCTAATATTTTTTATTCTGCCCGAATGGTTTAGAAATGATTGCAAATCTCTCAAGTAATTTTTAAAAACTGTTTTCTCCCTGTGTTTTAAATCATTTAATGTTGTTGTTGAGTAAAATTCAAATGCATTTTTTTTATGCATTTAAAAACCATTTCTTCAGCGATTATTCAAAGGATTTAGTTTTGTCTGATTATTAATAAATTATTAATTGGCTGGTTATTAATTAACTATTAATTGGCTGGTTATTAATTAACTATTAATTGGCTGGTTATTAATTATTTATTAATTGGCTGGTTATGAATTACTTATTAATCGTGCCTGTTTATTAATTAATTATTAATTGTCTGTTTATTAATAAATTATTAGTTGTCTGCTTATTCATTAATTATGAATTGTCAGCTTATTAATTAATTATTAATTGGCTGGTTATTAATTAATTATGTATTGGCTGCTTATTAATTAATTATTACTTGGCTGCTTATTAATTAATTATTAATTGGCCGGTTATTAATTAATTATTAATTGTCTGCTTATTAATTAATTATTAATTGTCAGCTTATTAATTAATTATTAATTGGCTGGTTATTGATTAATTATGAATTGGCTGCTTATTAATTAATTATTACTTGGCTGGTTATCAATTAATTATGAATTGGCTGGTTAATGATTATTTATTAATTGTCTGCTGTTTTATTAATTATTAATTATCTGCTTATTAGTTAATTATTAATTGTTTGCTGTTTTATTAATTATTAATTGTCTTCTTATTAATTATTAATTGTCTGCTGTTTTATTAATTATTAATTGTCTGCTTATTAATTAATTATTAATTGGCTGGTTATTAATTAATTATTAATTGGCTGCTTATTAATTAGTTATTAATTGGCTGGTTATTAATTAATTATTAATTGGCTGCTTATTAATTATTTATTAATTGGCTGCTTATTAATTATTTATTAATTGGCTGCTTATTAATTATTTATTAATTGGCTGCTTATTAATTATTTATTAATTGGCTGCTTATTAATTAATTATTAGTTGTTTGCTTATTCATTAATTATTAAGTGGCTGGTTATTAATTAATTATTAATTATCTGCTGTTTTATTAATTATTAATTGTCTGCTCATTAATTAATTATTTATTGTCTGCTCATTAATTGATTATTAATTGGCTGGTTATTAATTAAATAAGAAGGTTACTGTGTTACTGATGTCTACACAGAATGTAGTCAATAAAATACAGATTCCTATGCAAAACAAATCAAATTAGCAAAACTAATATCCATAAGAAAATCATACAAGCAAAAATGTGTTTAGAAAAAGAGGAAAACTTACCAAAGTTGAACTTGGAGATGCAACATGATGAGCGTTTGTAATCGGGAAGTTCAACAGATTATGGGATGCAGTGGCTAAAGCTGGCACTCCTGTATCAGTTGGATTTGAAGAACTGGAAGGTAAACATGTGAACGATGTTGTTGTTGGAGACATGTCAGTGTATTCCTCGGGAAAAATAGAATTTAAATTAAAGCTAACTGATTTTTTCTTGGACTTCTTTGACACATTAGAAGTTTTCTTTTGTACAAGTGCCTTTTTCTTAGGCTTCTCTGGCAAAGTAGAATTTGTCTTTACTTGAACTGATTCTTCCTTAACCATCTCCGACAAAACGGGTTTTGTCTCATATTGAACTGACATTTTCTTTGGCATTTCTGACAAAATCGCTGTTTTCTCAAGTTGAATAGACTTTTTCTTGGGACTCTCTGACAAAATAGACTTTATATCAGTTGGAGATAACGTATTCTCATGCATATTTGGCAAAATAATTTGTTTCTTCTTTCGAATTGCTTTTTTTATTGTTCTCACAGGGGAAATAGAAGTTTTCTCGATATTAGTTGACGTTTCCTGTAGCTTCTCTGGTCCAAAAGAGTTTGCATCAAGTTGAGCTGTCTCTTCAATGGGCTTCTCTGACAAAGTAGCTTTTGTCTCAAGCTGAGCTGCCATTTTCTTTGGCACCTCTGACAAAATAGATTTTGTCTCAGTTTGAGATAACGTTTTCTCAGATATTTTTGGCAATATAATTTTTTTCTTCTTTCGAATTGCTTTTTTTATTGTTCTCACAGGGGAAATAGAAGTTTTCTCGATATTAGTTGACGTTTCCTGTAGCTTCTCTGGTCCAAAAGAGTTTGCATCAAGTTGAGCTGTCTCTTCAATGGGCTTCTCTGACAAAGTAGCTTTTGTCTCAAGCTGAGCTGCCATTTTCTTTGGCACCTCTGACAAAATAGATTTTGTCTCAGTTTGAGATAACGTTTTCTCAGATATTTTTGGCAATATAATTTTTTTCTTCTTTCGAATTGCTTTTTTTATTGTTCTCACAGGGGAAATAGAAGTTTTCTCGATATTAGTTGACGTTTCCTGTAGCTTCTCTGGTCCAAAAGAGTTTGCATCAAGTTGAGCTGTCTCTTCAATGGGCTTCTCTGACAAAGTAGCTTTTGTCTCAAGCTGAGCTGCCATTTTCTTTGGCACCTCTGACAAAATAGATTTTGTCTCAGTTTGAGATAACGTTTTCTCAGATATTTTTGGCAATATAATTTTTTTCTTCTTTCGAATTGCTTTTTTTATTGTTCTCACAGGGGAAATAGAAGTTTTCTCGATATTAGTTGACGTTTCCTGTAGCTTCTCTGGTCCAAAAGAGTTTGCTTCAAGTTGAGCTGTCTCTTCAATGGGCTTCTCTGACAAAGTAGCTTTTGTCTCAAGCTGAGCTGCCATTTTCTTTGGCACCTCTGACAAAATAGATTTTGTCTCAGTTTGAGATAACGTTTTCTCAGATATTTTTGGCAATATAATTTTTTTCTTCTTTCGAATTGCTTTTTTTATTGTTCTCACAGGTGAAATAGAAGTTTTCTCGATATTAGTTGACGTTTCCTGTAGCTTCTCTGGTCCAAAAGAGTTTGCCTCAAGTTGAGCTGGCTCTTCAATGGGCTTCTCTGACAAAGTAGCTTTTGTCTCAAGCTGAGCTGCCATTTTCTTTGGCACCTCTGACAAAATAGATTTTGTCTCAGTTTGAGATAACGTTTTCTCAGATATTTTTGGCAATATAATTTTTTTCTTCTTTCGAATTGCTTTTTTTATTGTTCTCACAGGTGAAATAGAAGTTTTCTCGATATTAGTTGACGTTTCCTGTAGCTTCTCTGGTCCAAAAGAGTTTGCTTCAAGTTGAGCTGGCTCTTCAATGGGCTTCTCTGACAAAGTAGCTTTTGTCTCAAGCTGAGCTGCCATTTTCTTTGGCACCTCTGACAAAATAGATTTTGTCTCAGCTTGAGATAACGTTTTCTCAGATATTTTTGGCAATATAATTTTTTTCTTCTTTCGAATTGCTTTTTTTATTGTTCTCACAGGGGAAATAGAAGTTTTCTCGATATTAGTTGACGTTTCCTGTAGCTTCTCTGGTCCAAAAGAGTTTGCATCAAGTTGAGCTGTCTCTTCAATGGGCTTCTCTGACAAAGTAGCTTTTGTCTCAAGCTGAGCTGCCATTTTCTTTGGCACCTCTGACAAAATAGATTTTGTCTCAGTTTGAGATAACGTTTTCTCAGATATTTTTGGCAATATAATTTTTTTCTTCTTTCGAATTGCTTTTTTTATTGTTCTCACAGGTGAAATAGAAGTTTTCTCGATATTAGTTGACGTTTCCTGTAGCTTCTCTGGTCCAAAAGAGTTTGCCTCAAGTTGAGCTGGCTCTTCAATGGGCTTCTCTGACAAAGTAGCTTTTGTCTCAAGCTGAGCTGCCATTTTCTTTGGCACCTCTGACAAAATAGATTTTGTCTCAGTTTGAGATAACGTTTTCTCAGATATTTTTGGCAATATAATTTTTTTCTTCTTTCGAATTGCTTTTTTTATTGTTCTCACAGGGGAAATAGAAGTTTTCTCGATATTAGTTGACGTTTCCTGTAGCTTCTCTGGTCCAAAAGAGTTTGCATCAAGTTGAGCTGTCTCTTCAATGGGCTTCTCTGACAAAGTAGCTTTTGTCTCAAGCTGAGCTGCCATTTTCTTTGGCACCTCTGACAAAATAGATTTTGTCTCAGTTTGAGATAACGTTTTCTCAGATATTTTTGGCAAAATAATTTTTTTCTTCTTTCGAATTGCTTTTTGTATTGTTCTCACAGGGGAAATAGAAGTTTTCTCGATATTAGTTGACGTTTCCTGTAGCTTCTCTGGTCCAAAAGAGTTTGCTTCAAGTTGAGCTGGCTCTTCAATGGGCTTCTCTGACAAAGTAGCTTTTGTCTCAAGCTGAGCTGCCATTTTCTTTGGCACCTCTGACAAAATAGATTTTGTCTCAGTTTGAGATAACGTTTTCTCAGATATTTTTGGCAATATAATTTTTTTCTTCTTTCGAATTGCTTTTTTTATTGTTCTCACAGGTGAAATAGAAGTTTTCTCGATATTAGTTGACGTTTCCTGTAGCTTCTCTGGTCCAAAAGAGTTTGCCTCAAGTTGAGCTGTCTCTTCAATGGGCTTCTCTGACAAAGTAGCTTTTGTCTCAAGCTGAGCTGCCATTTTCTTTGGCACCTCTGACAAAATAGATTTTGTCTCAGTTTGAGATAACGTTTTCTCAGATATTTTTGGCAATATAATTTTTTTCTTCTTTCGAATTGCTTTTTTTATTGTTCTCACAGGTGAAATAGAAGTTTTCTCGATATTAGTTGACGTTTCCTGTAGCTTCTCTGGTCCAAAAGAGTTTGCCTCAAGTTGAGCTGTCTCTTCAATGGGCTTCTCTGACAAAGTAGCTTTTGTCTCAAGCTGAGCTGCCATTTTCTTTGGCACCTCTGACAAAATAGATTTTGTCTCAGTTTGAGATAACGTTTTCTCAGATATTTTTGGCAATATAATTTTTTTCTTCTTTCGAATTGCTTTTTTTATTGTTCTCACAGGGGAAATAGAAGTTTTCTCGATATTAGTTGACGTTTCCTGTAGCTTCTCTGGTCCAAAAGAGTTTGACTCAAGTTGAGCTGGCTCTTCAATGGGCTTCTCTGACAAAGTAGCTTTTGTCTCAAGCTGAGCTGCCATTTTCTTTGGCACCTCTGACAAAATAGATTTTGTCTCAGTTTGAGATAACGTTTTCTCAGATATTTTTGGCAAAATAATTTTTTTCTTCTTTCGAATTGCTTTTTTTATTGTTCTCACAGGGGAAATAGAAGTTTTCTCGATATTAGTTGACGTTTCCTGTAGCTTCTCTGGTCCAAAAGAGTTTGCATCAAGTTGAGCTGGCTCTTCAATGGGCTTCTCTGACAAAGTAGCTTTTGTCTCAAGCTGAGCTGCCATTTTCTTTGGCACCTCTGACAAAATAGATTTTGTCTCAGTTTGAGATAACGTTTTCTCAGATATTTTTGGCAATATAATTTTTTTCTTCTTTCGAATTGTTTTTTTTATTGTTCTCACAGGGGAAATAGAAGTTTTCTCGATATTAGTTGACGTTTCCTGTAGCTTCTCTGGTCCAAAAGAGTTTGCATCAAGTTGAGCTGTCTCTTCAATGGACTTCTCTGACAAAGTAGCTTTTGTCTCAAGCTGAGCTGCCATTTTCTTTGGCACCTCTGACAAAATAGATTTTGTCTCAGTTTGAGATAACGTTTTCTCAGATATTTTTGGCAATATAATTTTTTTCTTCTTTCGAATTGCTTTTTTTATTGTTCTCACAGGGGAAATAGAAGTTTTCTCGATATTAGTTGACGTTTCCTGTAGCTTCTCTGGTCCAAAAGAGTTTGCCTCAAGTTGAGCTGGCTCTTCAATGGGCTTCTCTGACAAAGTAGCTTTTGTCTCAAGCTGAACTGCCATTTTCTTTGGCACCTCTGACAAAATAGATTTTGTCTCAGTTTGAGATAACGTTTTCTCGGGTACTTTTGGCAATATAATTTTTTTCTTTTTTCGAATCGCTTTTTTTATTGTTCTCTCAGGGGAAATAGAAGTTTTCTCGATATTAATTGACGTTTTCTGTTGCTTCTCTGGCACAAAAGAGTTTAACTCACGTTGAGCTGACCTTTTCCTATGCTTTTCTGACAAAATAGCTTTTGTCTCAATCTTAACCGACAATTTCTTTGGTAGCTCTGATGAAATAGATTTTGCCTCGGTTTGAGACGACATTTTCTCTGGCACTTTAGGCAAAGTAAAATTTTTATTTTTTCGAACAGCCTTTTTTATGGTTCTCTTCGAGAAAATAGAATTTTCCTCAATTTCTACCGACTTTTTCTTTTGCTTCTCTAGCAACAGAAAGTTTTTCTTGAGTTGAGTTGAATTTTTCTTGGGAATCTCTGGTAAGGTAGAATTTGTCTCAACTTCAACTGACTCGGTCCGTGGCATCTTTGAATGAAAAGAATATGTCTCACGTTGAACTGACTCTTCCTGTGGCATCCTGAGTAAATGATAGTTTGTATCAAGATGAACTGAATTTTTCTTGTGCCTCCTTGGAAAGGTATACTTTGTCTTGAGTTTAAGTGACTCCTGCTGAAAAGTAATATCAAACATTAATAAGAACTATTAATGAAATAAATTATAATCATTTATTCGGAGGATATTTAATGAAATTTGCTTATTATTGACATGTATTTATATAGATAAATATAGATATATTTTACTGATAAATCATTTTAATCCAATTAAGATTAAACTAAGTGTAATGATTTGGGAATTTTTCATGCGGCATGAAAAATATACATTCATTTTTTGTAATTAAGAATCAAAAATTTTATTTGACAAATTGTTCAGAAATTGTAGATAAATGTGAAATAGAAATGTTGTTCAAATAAAATAAGAACAATTTACAAAATAAGTTGAAATAATAAATAGAAAAAAAAACTAAAAATTTAATTTTTATTTATAATTATTTTATTTTTTATTTAATCTAAAAAGTTTATAAAATCAATAAAGTATTTAACAAATTAATCAGTGAGAAATTTACAAAACTTTACAAAAAGACAAACGATCAAAAAGATTGAATCATAAACAAAGAAACAAAAATTATCAAACTTAAAGTTATTTAATTATCGGAAAATAAAACCCTTTATAGCTTGATAGTTTGTAAATGAAAATTATATATATATGGGGTTTTAAATGATATATATATATATATATATATATATATATATATATATATATATATATATATATATATATATATATATATATATATATATATATATATATATATATATATATATATATATATATATGGGGAAGTGGTATTATCTACTGGAGAGCCATGTATTTAACAGCTGTCCTGTTTTTAAATCTCCGAAACAGCTAAATAGTAAGCAGCTGATGATCCCCGTTTTCCATTTACAAAATCTGAGTTAATGTTTTCTCTTTTCATCCGTATGTAATTAAATTCTGTTTTAAAATTGAAGACTTTTGCGAAATCGGCTTATGCAATTGCTAAGTCTATTTCTATTTAACAACTGTAGTTAATGATCTTTTTTTTTTGCATCCTTATATAAATGAATTCTCTTTTGTCATTATAATCTTTTTAAAAGTCGGATTATGTAGGTGCTTAGTCTGCGATAGGTTAATGTTAATTTCTTTTCTCCTTCCAGGAATTTAAACTGTACTCTTTATTTTTATTTTTGCATTTTTTTTATTCAAAGCTTTTATGTAATGCTTTAAAAAGTATAGGAATCGATTATTTATGAAGGTAATTACAAACCTGACACATTATGCAAAGGTGTTTTGATTGAACAAAAAATAATGAAGTTTGATAAAAGGTCACGTGTGAAAACAGTGATAATATGATTAATTACTTACAGATATTTTTTCACATCCATTCTTTGCCGACAATCCAAAGACAGTATCTGCGAATTTTCGCTTCATCTCAAATGCAATAAGATAATCATATATGGTCTCCTTTGAAGGTGGAAGCTGACAAACGAGAGAAAAAAATTCATTGCATTTCGTTCATTTCTAAAATGCTGGTCTTTTCAAAGATATAATCTTTTAAAATGTTTACAATTCTATCGATTTTCTTAAAAATGAACTGGAGGAAAATAAGAAGACACATTCCTGCGATACTTTTTAATCTATGTTGTTAAATCACAGAATTTTAAGAACCAGTTATTCTTCTCATCTCCTTATCTCGTTATGAAAACAATTACTTGATTTAATTTCAATGATTTTTTCTTACACGTAATATACATAATAAATGCTATTTGTGTCTAATGTTCAGTAATGGTAGATTAAAATATACTGTGATAAAGATATGCTCAATATTCGATCCCACACCCAAGGAAAGTTCTTCCAAGAATAAAACTGTTTGTGAAATTTAAGCTTCCTAAAAATACAAGTTGATTTTGGATTCCAGAATTGTATTTTATTTTCTGTTAAGTTTATCCATTATTTAAAAATATTCATAAAATGTAAATAATGATCAGGATGTAGAGTTTCAAAAACCAATAATCTTTACCTTGCTTTTGTTACAATGAATGATGTTTTTTTTTTTTAATGGTTAAAAAGAAATAATATTTCTGAAGATTACATATGCTATTAAACCTCATCTTGTATATTAATTAATTTATACTGGCCTCGTCCTTATTCGGGTGGTATTAAATGAAAGTTTAGTTTTCCTATTATTCTGATGACATAAAATACAAAGCAACATAGAAATACAAAATATGCAAACTAATGCAAAATTAAATAAAAATACGACTTTTTAGTTGAATATCTTTATCATTATAGTTTTTGTATGAAGCGAACAATACGATTGACAGATTTTCAATACGAGCATTTTTTTAAATACATTACCAGTGAAACATATCACTGTAATTGGAAACAAAATTAAATCTAATGAATATTTCAAATGTATTTCGGGATTTATTATTTCAATGCAACTAAAAAACTTAAGATTTGCAAATCTTTCATGAAGAATTGAAAAATAATTTTTTTATTTTTTTACTTAAAAACCATGAATTTTATTACATGACAAATTGAACAGAAATTATAGATTCATGAGTAATAGAAATGTTGTTCAAATCAAAAGAGAATTTATTGAACTTACTGTGAATTGTAGAAGGGTATTGGTGAAATCTCTGAAAACTGAATATTTCTGAAAAAAAAGTTGAACAAAATAATTGGTTTCTTGAATAAATTGAATAATAACTGTGCATATATATATATATATATATATATATATATATATATATATATATATATATATATATATATATATATATATATATATATGTATATATATTCCAAGTTGAAAATATTTGAAATATTAGAAAGATTAGAATCATTGAATTTCAGCAAGGGTCGTTGATAGTGCTCAATCAAAAAAGAGCAAATTTGTAATTTTTATTTTCTTTATGTAAATACAGTCATATCTTGCTATGATGTGCAGACCGATTTGATTATTATTGATCTCATCAGGCCAGAAAAAAATTTGAAAATTTAAAAAAATTGAAAAACTTTTTTTTAAAGACATGGCAAAATATTTCCTCCTTTAAAATTAAAAAAAAGTTTTTCTTGCTTGATGAGATCAGTAATGATTGAAACGATCTGCAAATTGTAACATGATATGACTATATTTACATAAAGAAAACAGAAATTAAATCTATATAGTCGCTGTATCACAACTCACCAATGCGGCTAGACAAGCAACTACCTGAAGCCAAGAACGAAACTCGACCGCCCAAACAACAGTCGGTGCTTCAAACTATTATGATATTTGGCTACTGCTATGAGGGTAGTGAATTGACAATGTTTTGACATTGTTCAAATGCTTAATCGAATTAGCAGTGTTTAAAATTGGACTTATTTTATAACTTAGAAATATAAAGAACAATTTACAAAATAAGTTGGAATAATAAAACTGGAAAAACTAATAAATTATTCATGAAAGCTAATAAATCTAAAAAGTTATAAAATCAATTATTTAACAAATTATCAGTGAGGAATTTACAAAATTTGACAAAAAGACAAACAATCAGATAGATTGAATCATAAACAAAGAAACAAGAATGATAAAACATAAAGACAATCACACACACACACACACACACACACACACACACACACACACACACACACACACACACACACACACACATATTTATCTGAAAATGAAACTTGGATAATATTTATTAATTTACGTCTCCTATCTATTAATGTATTTCACAAAAATCAGATCATTTGAATTCTTACAAAAGCTTCTATCCCCATTTTATCTCCTTTGCATAAAAACAAATATAATCCATATTAGACTCATTATGCCCCGCCCTTGTGTTTCAAATTTCATAATGATCAGTTAATTATTTTAAAAATAAATAAGGTACATGTAAATATATAAACATATCCACACACACCTAATTTTATGCATGTGTGTAAATACTATTGAAAGATATCTTGTTTTAATAGAACATGGTGGTGTGACAAAAGGTTAAGTTAATCTACTCGAAAAAAGATGATGATGTGATCAGTTACTTACATGCGTTTGAGGACGTTCTTCCTTTGTCACAAAACGAACACATTCTTGTGGAGATCGGCGGTTATTACTAATTCCGGAAAAATGATCATATATAGGCATCACTGACATTGGATCACTTGACTCATCCTGGAAAATGGAAGAAATAATCATTGCAATTATTTCAATTTTTACCGGATTTTTATGTAGATAATTATTGAAAATATATTTTTAGTTAATAATAAAGACAATGAAAAGAAGTCTCATTTAAACATTTAATAAACAACTTTGTTTGTATTAATTTATTTTTATTTCGGACTATTATTCTCATCTTTATTAGTTGTTGTTTTTGATCTTTTATTGGTTTTTGTTTATTCACAACGTTTCGGCCAACTAGTCCTCTGGCCTTCGTCAAAATGTGGTGAGACAACAACAACTACGGATGGCAGTGATGGCTGAGAATGCAGTTAGGGGATTCGAAGTTCCTATCCGTCGCGGTTAACACCTGACGAAGGCCAGAGCAATAGTTGGCCGAAACGTGAATAAACAAAAACCAATAAAAGGTATAAAAACAACAACTAATAAAGATGAGAATAATAGTCCGAAATAAAAATAAATTAATATAAAATGCTCATCTCAAAAATGAATTCCAATTAAGGAATATTATATATATAAACTTTATTTGTCACGTACATCAAGTCTGTTGCCAAGGTCACTGGAAAGATGGTGGGATCCTTCTACCGCTCCAGAAGATATCTCACTACTGATGCAATTCTCTATCTATATAAAAGTCAAGTACGTCCAAGGATGGAATACTGTTGCCATATCTGGGCAGGAGCTGCTAAAAACAGCCTATCCTGCCTTGACAGAGTACAAAATAGACTTCGTGGCTTAGTGGGGGATGCCCTTTTCTCTACCCTGCAACCTCTCTCCCACAGAAGAGACGTTGCGAGTCTATCCTTGTTTTATCATTATTTCCATGGCAGGTGCTCGTCTGAACTCCAATCTCTGGTCCCCCGTCGCCAATCTTTCACGAAAAACACCCGTCTAGCTGAATCCACTGTGAAAAATTTCCCCCACTCTATATCTGTGCCTAAATCAAAACGTGGATTCCATGAGCAAAGCTTCTTTCTTAGAACTGCACGCCTGTGGAACTCTGTTCCGTCTGCCTGCTTCCCACCGGACTACAACTTGGATGTCTTCAAGTCCAATGTTAACAAATTCCTAATGAACCACCCCCTTAAGTAAACACTTCATCAAATCTCCACACTAACGTAATGTACTTGCAATAACCCTTATCCCTGAGTGGCTTCCGGGCCTTGATAAGTGGTGATCACTGTGTAAAAAAAAAAAATAAGAGAGTTCATTATTCGTGCTCGCTTGTAGTAGTCATGACAAGAGTTCGTTGAAAAAGAGAGAAAAGTGTGAGATGTATGTTCTTTAGCATGACAAAGAATGTTTGAAAAGTGTTCAATGTGTTTAAAGATAGAATTAATATCATGCCGGCTGGTTGAAGAAGAGAACAGTTCAGTTCCGTTTACATGTGTAAAGGAAGCCTATTAAAAGAGAAAGAAAGGGCAACGTCTTCAGAGTGTTGCCGTGTTGCCGTGCGTGAGTGTGAGTTCTTTAGCATGACAAAGAATGTTCGTTTGGGTAGTCCTGTAGAATGATGCAGTTCGTGTGGGTACAGCATGTGGAATTAAATGGTAGTTAGGAGAGAGTCATAGCTAGCTTGTAGTACTCACGTTCAGCCTGGGGCCGAAGCCCCAGTCGATGTGTGCTTTTGGGCAAAGCAGTGAGAAAGAGAATTAATGGTTACTGATTTTGCCTTTTACATACTCTGTCACGTGATCGAGAGCTGACTTGTGATTGGACAAGCCAGGGAGAAATGGATTTCAAATCTCAAAGTCGTGAGAAGTAGTCTCTGCCTGTGATGTAGTGGGTGTCAGCTGCTACATGTTCATCTATCTTAATCCCTTCCCCATCTAATTGAAACAAAACTGCATGTTTGTATTGAAGTGAGTTTAGGGTTTTAGAATTAGTCTAGACTACCTGTGACCCGTTGGGTCAGTATGTTATATTAGCTATGGAATTCATGTATGAGCGTGACATGTTTGACGTAAAGAAGATAGTTTCTTTTTGACATAACAGAAACATTTCTATGAAAGTATATTAAAATAAAAACTCATGGCCGGATCACTCAAACATGAAAAAAAAAAGTCCTCACTATTCGTGTAGTTACCTATTTTTCCGAATAATCGCTCAAAAATCGAAAATTAAACAGGATTTTCCTACGAATCGAATGCAGACGAAAGTCATTTAGCAGCAAAAACGCACATGAACGTACCGATGATAAATATAAAAATGAAAAACCCATATTGGAATCCTTCAACCAAGTTATACAAACTTAAAATATAAAAAAAAAAAAATAATTAATAAAACCTGAAACAAAAAAATAAAACCTAAATAAATAAAATAAAAAAAAACTAATATTGAAACAGATTATTAAATGTGTCAAAAAATCACCGTTCTCACACAACTATTTTGTATGTAGAAATGTAAACAAAAAATAAAAACAGAAGGAAGGAAGGAAGGAAGGAAGGAAAAGAGATGGATAGAGAGTAGTAGTAGTAGTAGTAGTAGTAGTCTTGCTTTACTACAATTGTTTTTATGTTTGTCAACGGGTTAAAGTTGTTTAGTAGTAAGAAAGTAACGACAGTATAGTTGTAATAAAGAATAGTTGCAAAACACCCCACTCTTCCCATGTTAAATAATAATTTCGAAATAATAACGTTAATATTTCAGTGCACAGGTCAAAATCTGCAAAAGAAGCGATTTGTGTTTATTTGTTTATGTTGTTATAGGTTAATGTTTATGCGCGCATGCGCAACCAGATGTCATAAACCAGAAAGTGGGTTTCATCCCTCGTTACAAGCTTATTTAAGTTTATAATTATATAGATTAGTTACCAACACAATATATGTTTAATTAGTATAAAAAAAACACAGGAGATTAAAAATAGATAAATTTTGAAAATTAATTTCATTGACTTATATCTTTAAATATTACATGACATTAACTCATAAAATTCTAATTATTTTTAATATCATTTAGTTGTCTACGCATTGTAAAAAGAATATTACATAGAAAAGAGTTAAATAACGTATCTAAAAATTTAAATTATATTTGCAAAATATTTTCACAGAGCAAAAGAAATGGTTGATCTATTGACTGCTATGAATAAAATCATTTTCTTTCATTCATTTTTTTTTTCGTTTTTTCTTTCTTTCTTTCTTAGTATCATCATTTTACATTAGTTCTTCATTTGAATTTCAAGGTGATAATAATATTCAAATAAAGATATTTTACTTAATAACATTTTATGATTATAATAATATTCAAATAAAGATATTTTACTTAATAACATTTTATGATTATAATAATATTCAAATAAAGATATTTTACTTAATAACATTTTATGATTATAATAATATTCAAATAAAGATATTTTACTTAATAACATTTTATGATTATAATAATATTCAAATAAAGATATTTTACTTAATAACATTTTATGATTATAATAATATTCAAATAAAGATATTTTACTTAATAACATTTTATGATTATAATAATATTCAAATAAAGATATTTTACTTAATAACATTTTATGATTATAATAATATTCAAATAAAGATATTTTACTTAATAACATTTTATGATTATAATAATATTCAAATAAAGATATTTTACTTAATAACATTTTATGATTATAATAATATTCAAATAAAGATATTTTACTTAATAACATTTTATGATTATAATAATATTCAAATAAAGATATTTTACTTAATAACATTTTATGATTATAATAATATTCAAATAAAGATATTTTACTTAATATTTAATATTTATAATAATGAATACTTGTATTTTATGAACAAGGGGGAGACAATTTAAATAGATAATTACATAGAAGAATGCTATATTCTCTTATTTTTATAAACATTATACATGTCTATTTAATCAAAATCTTTTATAATGTAATAAATAAAAAAGTGGGGGTTTATCCGGTTAAAGATTAAATGGAAATCTACAATAATCGTATTTCTGAACTTGTCTGTTTGAATCAGGAAAAAGAAAATGTATGAAAATCTGTCAATATTACAAAACATCTTATACCACAGAGTTATCCCGCTTGTTTTCTTTCTAATACTGTGTAAAACACCATTTCTATTTACAAACGAAGGATTTCATTAAATGTTTGTCTCGTGTTTTAATAAACTGACTTAGAAAACAAAGATTGTGTTCCTTCTTTTCTATATTATTTTTTATGGCCAACTGACATTATACAAAAACTTCAAGCCTTGTACTAAATATATTTTTGTCAGTTATGTTAATAATGAATTTTGCTAAAAGAGAACTAATTTAACTGCTTAAATGAATCGATTATTTATGGGAAAAACTTATTGCAGTTAATAGATAATTCCTCATTCCAACTTATCAAGTGGGAATTCATCAAAAAGAACGAGTAAATCTGCTTACCATGAAATATTTCACAAGTAAATCATTCTTTCTGTTCATTGATTCAGATTGATGAAATTCAGCTGAAAATTTAAAACAAACATTTCTTTATTTAAAACAGAAAATAATGAAGGAGAAAAGCTTCATATGTACATTTTGAATAATAGGGCTGGAGTTATCACATATACAAAAAACGATATTGAAATGGATCCACAATGATAATTAAATTATAATAAAATATATTAATAAAAAAGAATATTGTAACCGTCATTCATTGATAGTTACATGAGATGACATCATTCAATTTACACCCAGTGAAATATTAAATGTTATAAATTATCAATATATATATTTAGATATATGTGTTTTTTTCTTCAGTCAAAAGCAAGTTTATATTCATATTATCATAAAATATTATTTATTGGAAAGAATGCAGACTGCTTTAAATGAAAGATAAAAACACAAGAACGGAGAATACATATTGAATATTTTGTATGAAAATTAAAATAAAAGAAAAATTATTTACCATTATTCATAGAAACGTTGGGATCAACAGATAATCCTGATTCAGCTGCGTCCGGGTTGTCCTGCACTTCATGAGTAAGTAAGACATGATCAGTGTTTGCAGGATGCGGATGTACTGATTCACCATCACTTGCATTGGATTCAGGGTTCTAAGAAAATGAAACAAGATCATATTTTTATAAAAAGATCAAAGTGAATGTAGAAAAGAAACAACTTGGCGTTGGTGTACTAATCAGATGTGAGGAATCTAATGGACCTAACACCTCCCACCACCACCATCCGAACTGAATTGTTTTATATCTGTTTCTTCTTCCTTACATTATTATTATTTATTATTTATTATTATTATTATTATTATTATTATTATTTTTATTTTTTTTTTATTTTTATTTTTATTTTTTTTTTTTTTATTATTATTATTATTATTATTATTATTATTATTATTATTATTGTTGTTGTTGTTGTTGTTGTTGTTGTTGTTGTTGTTGTTGTTGTTGTTGTTGTTGTTGTTGTTGTTGTTGTTGTTGTTGTTGTTGTTGTTGTTGTTATTATTATTATTATTATTATTATTATTATTATTATTATTATTATTATTATTATTATTATTATTATTATTATTATTATTATTATTATTATTATTATTATTATTATTATTATTATTATTATTATTATTATTATTATTATTATTATTTCAGAGTTGACTCAACTTTTGGATGATTTTAGTTGAATTTTTTTTTTGAACATCAGGTCTATTCCTTTTGACAAGACATTGAAAGTATACCCTAACTCTCTCATTGTTCCTAACAGGCAAGCCTTTTGCAAAATTGGAAAAGAAATTGACTCATTGACATGATTAAATAATTTATGGTGACTTTTTGTTATCATCCCAAATGTTACAATCAAACTTGCGATAATATTTCAATAGTTTTTATAAATATCAAAATTATAGAAGATTTTGTGTTGTAGTAGTAGTAGTAGTAGTTATGGAACTCCAAAAAAGGGGAGGGGACGAGGAAGAAACTTAGCAAACATTATACTTACAACTATCTGGAAGTTTTTGAACCAGACGCCATCACATGAACAGAACTGAAAGAGACGATTGGAAAACAATTTGTGAGAAAAATAAGAAAAAAACAAACAAATAAAAGTGTATTTGTTATACATCAGATGTAAGGTAGGGGATGTGCTGGAAAATTGAAGCAGTCTCTTGGGGTTCATCTCTACAAATGGCTAGCTTCCACCCAATATATTAAACACAAAAACAAATAAAAGAAATGAATATAAATTTTGTAAATGTCTTACCAAAGAATTCGCATCTTCTTGAACACAATTCTCTCCTGTCGGCTGGCTTTCCATGAAATCTACCCACCATGTTGAAACAAAGAAGGCTTTTAGTGCATCAGTAAATTTCTTTAGAATTGTCTGGAGGAAAAAAAAATAAATGCCAAGTTTGAATTTATTGAACTGGGAAAATATGCTTCCCACGGAAATAATAAAAGTCCTTTTTGATGAGATGATGATGATCATGATGATGATCATCATCATAATTACCATTGTTGTCGGCGGCGGCGTCATCGTCCACCTCCTTCTCCTCCGCCTCCTCCTCCATCTCCTCCTCCTCATCCGTCTCCTCCTCCTCCTCCTCCTCCTCCTCCTCATCATCATCATCATCATCATCATCATCATCATCATCATCATCATCATCAACAACAACAACAGTAGCAGCAACACGTGCCCTAAATTCTGACTCTTCTTCATCATGGTAGGGCCAGTGTCAATGTGGTAGCGTAAGATTTAAACAACACCAAACCTACAACCTGGCTAATAGGGCTCTGGTTAAAATCCAGGAGGAGTCGACATTAGAACCTGTCTTCCTCTAGTTGTGTCAATAATGATGCTGCAAATCATTAGAGAAAATGTCTTCATTGATTCTACACCATTCCTGTGCTTTTTTCTGAGCAAAATCTTCCACGACATACAACTGCTACGTTTGGCCAAGATCAAAGTGTACTATCTGTTCTTCAGATGCTGCACTTCCATTTCGTGTTCTCTTTTGGTGGAGAAGTAGTCCTTCACGACTGAGACGATTTTTTATTTTTGTACCTTTTCTCCATGTTAAAAAACGATCCTGGTGTCTAACTCTGTCCCGTGGGGAGGCATTGTAAATAGGTACAACTGCTACGCCCTGCTTCTCTATGTGTCATGCAATTCTGGTGTTATGCGAACAAGAGTTCCTTCCAAATGTTAGACCATCGTTGGGAGTTTTATATGTTTCAAAGGATTTTTTAATAAACCTGCAATATTGCAGATTAATGAATAAGTTGTGACTAACGAGAATACCTTCATTTAAATGAGATAATCCTGGGACAAAATCTTCATAGAAATTTATGCAGGAGTTTAACTAAATTAACTACAACAGCAACAGCATAAAAATTGATTGAAAAATTTATTATGATGATGATGATGATGATGATGATGATGATGATGATGATGATGATCATCATCATCATCACCATCACCACCACCACCACCACCATCATGAATTTAGAAAGATTCCTTTTCATTTCAATCGATTGAAAAATTTATTAAATTAATTTTGCACTTTGAACGATTATAATATTGTTAAATATGTTGTTCACACGTTTTGAACGGTTTTCCAGTATTATGTTCAAAATATAAGAATAATGTAAGAAAGTTCGATTTTGTTTCATTTTTTGATGAACAAATAAAACAACTCGTAATGATCTCCCTTCTCTCAAGTTCCTAAATTTCTTGCACAAATGTTTAGAAAAAATGATGCTTATGTCCCATCAACTCCCTCTATCCCAGAAAAAAGGTAAAAAAAAAAAATAATTTTCTGCTTCATTGACCTTTGCAAGAAACACAGGCACAAAAAAATCGAAGATGAAATTAAACAGGTGATGGAGCATTGTATCCGCTTTTTTTATTTTTTTACTTTGTCCATTGAATCCGTGTTTAGATTTGGGCACAAATAGAGAGTGGGGGGGATCGTATATAGTAGTTATAGTTAGTCGGGTGTATTTTTTGAAAGTTTGGTAAGAAGGATACCATAGATTGGAGTTCAATCGAGCACTTGCCATGAAAATAATGATAGAACAGAGACAGGCTTACAATGTCTCTTCTATGAGAAAACGGTTGCAGGGAAGAGAAAAGGGCATCACTTACTAGGTTTCAAAGCCAGTTTTGAATTCTATCAAGGCTGGATAGGGCACGCCGAGCGGCTTCTGTCCAGATGTGGCTTATGTGCAAAATTTTATTCTCCTTTCTTGATATTGCGACTGAATCAATCTTGTTTTTATTTTTTGTCTAATTGAATTTAACTTTTATTTCCTTTTTTGCCATCATCTAATAACATTTTGTAAATATGCCTTCTCCCAATATATCGACATCCATCCTCCATTTGCAAGCTTCTTTCCGCACACAAAAAATATGTTAACTAAATTTATTCACCACTAACTCTAAATCTCAATGACAAAATGTCATGTACCACTTGGACTTAGGGTTTGTGAAAAAAATATTTGATAAACCTTAATTGATATGTATTTTTCAGTGTAAAGTAAAAAAGGACCCACTGCCTTTCAATAGTCTCCTTTGTGCAAACAAGAAAATAATATCACACTTTGTGTTAAATAAAAGAATGAAACAAAACCAATTCCTTTTTAAATACCAATAAGAAAAAACAACCAAAAAGGAATAATAAAAAACACTTATATTTTAAAATAATGCTTTCTTTCTGGGTAAACAAGAAAAAAGAAAAAAATTTTCATTAAATAACTTTTGGAAAAACAAACAAAACAAAACATAACTGAAAGGTAGTTCCCTATTCAAGCTTTTGTGTCAATTTTTGCAATTGTTTCAGAAGTGTCGATTGAAATTCAGAATTGTTTACGTAAATATTAAATTCTCTGGGTATCTTTTCAATACTTTCATCACTAAAGAGAATGGGATGTTTCAGCATGGCTGATTCGACGTGGTCGATTCAACAATGTGGCTGATTTGATGGAAGGACTATTTGGCGGCGACCATAATAGTCACATTTTTATAAAGATTTTATAACTTTTTTTTTTTTTTAAGTTAAGAAAAACAATATGAAAGGATATCACTTTAAAAAAAAAATCGTGTTTTTATAAAACTCTTCTGGCAATTAAAAAACTAATAATTGAGTATAACTTAGCACTTGTATCCGTTGTGCCATGATACATCCAAAAATGAGAACAGTAATTTGATTAATTCAAAATAAAGCACATTACCAATGCTCATCTCAAAATTCCAAAACATAATAACCCCCCAAAAAACAAAAACCAACAAAAAGACAAGAATCAAACTTGTTTCTTTGTATCTGTAATACAAACTACGTTTCAAGTATTAAGGAGACAATTTGTTATTAGATAAAATATTAAATATGGTGTTTATATTGATCAGCTCTCATGGCTGCCAATATTTGCTCAGTGAAATCCAAAAGACAAAATGAAACCGAGTTCCTGAAACCGAAAAAAAAAAAAAAAATTTAAAAAAACAAAGAAACATTTTTTTTTACTAATATATATATTTATTTACCAATGTATTTTTTTAAATAACTTGTTAATTTAATGTTTTGGTTTGTTTTTTTTACTTTGTCTTTTAACACAAAACTTATCTTTTGTATATTTTTAAAAAAGCAATGAATTTAACACCTTCTAACAAAGTGACTGATAAAATATAACATAGAAAATAATCTCATCAGAAAATTATGCAATCTCAATTTGATAATAAAATTATTTTACTGCAAATAAGTAAATTTATTTGATTTAGAAAATTCTTGGTACATAATTGTAAAAAAAAGAAAATATAAGAAAAGAATGTAACTCTTCTTGGGTTTGCTTACCTTTAGTCTCTCATAGGGTTTCGACGAAGTAAGAGTTCGCCTGGAATTGATTTTTCCTGTGTTGGCCATTTCAAAACGACCACGGACACTTCGGATAAATCTGCCTAACAAAATTAAAAAAAAACAACTACTAATCTGCAAGTTTTAAGCCACTAAATATTGCGATAATAAAACCTTTATATATATATAGGCATGTACATCTATGATTATATATCCTTAGTATATACTTTGTGGATCTTGCTTATTTTCGTGCACACTGGATGACAGATGAACGATAAATGGGCAGAACCAATAAAAAAACAAATGGATGACGTCATAAAGAGGACATCTCCAAAACCAGTATCTCCGTTTATGACGAAAGTTAACCTCTATGACGTCATAAGGCATCTTTGCCATCATTAGTAGAAAGGATGACGTCGAAAAGGGAAACTACCCCTTCTGTTAAAATGGTATAAAGGCGATTTATTGCAGATTGCCTGAGGTGCCCCTATCAAGGAAAGGCGATGGGTCTGTTCATGACTCTCAGAACTTGTTTATACAAGTGTCCATCATCCGTTTAATGTCTTGAATAATCGTGAAGTATTAAGACCAAGATATTCGTGAATATTGAATAATCGTGAAGTATTAAGACCAAGATATTCAAGATATTCTTCAAGTAAATAACAACAAAAATGGGAAATCAAAGGGGTATAATTCTTAATAACAGCAACAAATTACAGAGTAACTTTCCTTATACTGTCTTTTGCTTTAAATCAAATATATTCTTTTAATAAACAACGGGCACGGAGACCCGAAATTGCCTGGAATTGATCAATGAATGTTTTACACTCCTATATTTTTAGTGCCATCAAAATCAGTGAAATCGTTCATTTTACAATCAAATCGATTGATTGCCTGCTCTAGTTGCAGGCCCATCGTCGTGCACAAGAAAGAAGCTTCACATGCCTCTTCGCAGTGACTTAGTCCACAAGACATTGTAGTCTACATTGCACTGTAGAGAACCTACTGTTGATTTTATATGCCAGCCCTTTCTGCATGTGTGATGATAAAACTTCTCAAATGCACTTGCAATGTTAGGCTGTATAAAGTGTTAACTTTGATCCAAATCGCCTGTTCCTTCTTTCATCGGATTATTTCGATTATCGATATTTATCAAAGATATTCCGATACAAAACCTATCTAAGAAAACTGCCAGATAGATAAAGTACATTAATGTGAAATTTCATAAAAACCAGCACAGCCGTTGCGGAATCTATGGGGAAAGAACACACACACACACACACACACACACACACACACACAGAAATTGCTAAATTTGGAAAGGAATGATCTTGCACTCAATACTCTCATTTAGACAAAAAAAAACGAAAAAACTTACGATTAATGGTAACAAAAAATTCCTAACATTAATTGCTACATATATCTTATTTATTATTGGGAAACTTTAAAAATGGCGTGTGGTAGAAGGGAGTAGTTGCTCTGTTGTTGTTGTTGTTGTTGTTGTTGTTGTTGTTGTTTGTTTGTTTGTTTGTTTGTTTGTTTGTTTTTTTGTTTTTTTGTTTTTTTTCTTTCTTTTGTTTCTTCTATTATTATTATTATTATTATGGTAAATTTTTACCACATCCCCCACTGTAAACATCCCAACCCCGCTATGTTAAGAACGGCTTCCCAGGTTGGGGTGTGTGTGTTTATTACGAAAGCCGTTCTTAACATGTATTGGTTGAGGGTTTTTATGCTACGCTGACGCAGATCGTAAAAAGTACCGTTATTATTATTATTATTATTATTATTATTATTATTATTATTATTATTATTATTATTGATTGTGTTCTCATTGGCCTTTTCAGAACAGTTTGCTTAAAACACTGGAAGATACAAAAGTGTCATGATATTTTTCTTTTTTTTTTTCTTTTTGCACAAATGTTGGTCTATTGTATCAGTGAAAATTATATTATTTCTATTATTACGAAGATAATTTAATGAAAAAGTAATTGAAAAATTAAAACAATATTAGATAATTTTATGAAACTTTAAGAAAATGAACATTCAAATCAAGAAAAAAGAATACTCATTGTAAAGTAAGTTTCATGAATAAATATTTTTTGATTAACAAACAACTGATAGCAAACACATTTTAAAAACATTTTTTTTCTGTGATTTTTTTAGTATTATATACATAATTTATTAACTTTGATATTGGTTGCTGAAGCAGTAGCAGTGTCAGAAACCGATCTTAACAATACGTGGAAAAATTAAATAATTCGACCTCCTATCTTTACAAGCTTATAATTACTTGAAAAATGTAATTCAAACCCTAATTTTTTTTCATTAAAGGAGCAAAGAACAAATTAAAAACAATAATAGGTTTAATAGCAAATTATGCAATATTTTTGTTTTTAAATCGGGTTTCTTTAAAAAAGATTTAAAGAAAATCAACGAAAATTTATATACTTCGGTTATAAAAAATCGATATAAAGTCGAAAAAATCACTTACCTATAAAAAATACTATTGAATTTTTAGTTCCATTCTTCATTGTTCAGAATTTATCCATATTTATATTTTAAATTCCATCATTTTTTAAATAAAAGAATTTTTTAAACGACTGTTTAAAAAAAGCGTGATTACGCAAGCATTTTTATGTCTTTATCAAAAAACCGGTAGTAGCCATTTGTCCTTGTTTAGAACTACGGATGGACAGACAGTAGTAAAAACCACAAGTTCGCGTTAACCATATAGCCTTTTACCTGAAGAAATATGTGTTCCCATTGTTTAAAAATAGTCAAATTTTTCTCATAAGTTTTTGCCTTAAAAAAAATACTCAAAGAATTTTTTTTCTTTTCTCAAAGAAATGCATAAATTTTCGATATATTATATTCTCATTCTTCTTTATCGAGTGATTTTTTTTAATATCTAAAAAAGAAAACATTGAATGAAATAGAAAGAATTGTCGTCAGCATCCATTACTTACTGGACAATATAAGCAGAACATAGGCTTCCAATAAAAAAAAAATAGACGTGATATCGAAAACTTTGGTACGTAAATATATTATTAAAATTTTAATAGACATTTGAAAATGGGTGGGCTGAATTTTAAAAATAAAACTTTTCTCTAAAATATTTTATTCGGTTTATTGGAAAGAGCATAAAATTTCACATTGACCCTGAAAATATCTTTAAAATTTAACCAATAGAAAAATTTCGAAAGATTTTTAAATTTTAAAAATTGAAAAAGAATTTACTCGTCAAATTCAATTGATTTCATTACGTTTAAAAAAACAAAACTGGCTTCATGAAGGCGCGCTGCCTGCACTTTGTAAACACTGATTAAAAAAATATATATATTTCCATTATTTTTTAAACAACTTTAATAATTTATCTTGGAAGTATATTCCATAAAGAAAATAAACAACCCACTTTTAAAAGAGAAGTTAGGAGTTGTTATATTTTATTTGCAGTTTCGTGTTAGGGGTGTCAAAAATTTCCCCCAAAATTCATATACACCTAATGAAGCACTGAAGCACTGAAGCAGCAACATATTTTCGTCTGCTGCTGCTTTCAAACAAACATTCACAGCTTTTAACAACTAAAATTCATCGAAATATTTTTAAAATAAGACTATCGATTACAAAGTTTAAGACGTAAAATAAACTAACGAATTTATTTGTTGGTGTTTGTGTAAGAGGGCAGGAAACATACAACTAAGATTTAAATAATAAAGAGAACAAATCTAAGAGGCACAACTCTTAATAGCAACTATTAATTCTAAAGTTACTTCCCTTGAACTGTTATTAATTTTTCATCGAATACCTTTTTCAATTTGTCATAGAAACAATTCTGAAGTAAAACACCAAGTAATAGAATATAAATATACAAAATAAAACAACTTTGAAAATTAAGCATTTCTTAAAAAGTGTATTGTTGTCTTATGCTTTTAATAATTCGTAGAAATGCGTGTCCTTTCTCACGCCGTCTCCACAACTCTTCCATTAGATGGGAATCTAACAAATTTTCATTAGTCGCTACCATCCTCATATTCCTTTTCACATGTGACCAGAATCCCTCCACAGTTTATTAAATATTAATTAGATATTTTTTAATTTTAAAACTTTAATAATTTTTATTTTTATTTTAAAACTAATAATTCGTAATATTCGTGATTTGACAGCGTAAAATACTCATGTGACCCTTCTAGAGTTGTCGAACTTTGTCGGGACTTAACTGCAAGACTGCCAAATTGTCATACTAAGGGAAATAACAGATGATTATAGAATGTCGAAACCCATTTCGGAACTCCTTACTCTTTTAACTCCCAAAGTTTCGTCTGCTAAAATTTTAATCACGTGATTACGGTGTAGCATCAATAAAATAAACCATTAATTCAAGTGCCGCTTGTTATGGATTTAGCTGAATACGATATTAAAAATCACTTTATTGGTACTTATGCACTTATGTTCCCAGGCTGGCGGGTGTTTTGTAACTATTCTGTACTTTCACCTAGCAATTTAATAAGCAAAAAGACATCGTAAAATTTGAAGGACCGTTTGGATACATTGATTTAAATTTAAAGTGGTGTGTAATTATTAAAAAAGAAATTCAGTTGCTGTAGTGAAGTAGAAAAAAAATTTTTTTTTAAATATATAAGACACAGCTGTTCCTTCCAAAATGTCGAGCTCTTCAACGTCCAAAAATAATTCACTGTCACAAAAAGAATTCGCCGTCACTTCTTCCAACCGTCGTTTCACTCTCTGCACTTTACGCACCTGCTTTAAAAAAGTACCGTTTATATGCTGCCCATTTCTCCACTTATGTAAATTGACTATCAACCAGAGCCATCTAGTTTTCCATTTCTCCAAACAGCCAATTTGCAAAGAGAGACAACTCAAACCACACAGAGCCATCTAGTTTTCCATTTCTCCAAACAGCCAATTTGCAAAGGGGACAACTCAAATCACACGCCCCCTTGATCTACACGATCATCACATGTCAACCCATCACGTAGGCGCTCGACCAACATGGCGGCCGTCTCTCTCGCTGCGATCTCTGCGGAGTCTCTTTGTGAACGTCGCTACTTGGCTCGACGTCGCTGTCTTCCTCTGATGACACCACTACCGGCCGCCATCAAGGATGTGTCGAGGGATGCCGTCGATAGATACATTGTTCGGGGACTGGACACTTGTACCAATGCCCCTCCCCCAGCGTGTGGTACAGCGAGCATCAGGCGGTTTGATCCACACTTCCTCTCCCACTCGCACAGTCGCTCGCTTCTCGCCTTCCTCCGCGGGTACCTGTGCAGTTCGGGGACGCCGCCACTCGTACATGAAGACTGCCCTCTGTGGCACTGAATCCACTTTTTGCCCTGACTTTGGAGCCATATTATACCAGAAGACAGCTTCTGGCAGCGAAATCTGGCCCCTTTCACCTATAGCCTTAATGGTCCTGTGATGCCGCTCCACAATTCCGTTTCTGCCTGGTCTATATGCAGCCCTGAAATAGCGCCGCACTCCCCACTATTCCAACACATTCTCCATGGCAGCTGAGCGAAAGGCAGTCCATTAGCACTTCCGTCACTGGATCCCTCTCCAAAAACACCTCTTCCAAGACCTTTGCAATTTCACCTGCATTTTCCTCCTTGATTTCCCTCCACATGGCTACTCTTCCTGGTCCACAGTCGACCATTGACAGATACGGTCTCTGTCGATAGTGCGTTACATCTATTGGCAACCTGCTCCAGTTCTCTGCCACCTGAACCTCACCAGCTTCGTGTCTACTCGGCACAGGGTCGATTGACTGACACCGGCTGCATCTCTCAACCACTGTCCTAACGGCCTCCTTTATGATTCTGGAGTCCACCTTCCTGGCCAAGAACAAGGTTCTATCCACTCCAAAATGTTCTTCGCTGAAGGAACGATAGTGACCCTAAGTTGAAGATCAAATTCCCTAATCAGCTCCCTTAACATCATCAATCGACGCTTTACTAGCATCTCGGCAGTGCCTTTCGTCTTCACCCTACTTTTTCCTGTAGCTTCGGACTGGATCCAAGAGAACACAGTGGCTGAGTCGGTCCTCACCTCAACATTCTGTAACCCCCATTTCAAGGCTAAGTTGATGTCCTTCATAACCGCATTCAGTTCCGCCACATTTCTGTGAGCCACGTCGTCCTTCTTCCGCAACCAAGCAACATCTTCTGTAGTAACATCACCTATCTCCAAGGTGACCGCCACTGCTATACAGCTTGCATCACACCACACAACACCTTCTGCACTGTTGGGTACATGCCAAACACCTCTCACTGGATCCTCCCTCTTCACCTCTTCAATAATCTCTCTCATAATGTCCACAGACTCTTTATCAACTCCATCCTCCCACTTCGCTCCACTAGCTAGCCTTTTGATATAACTACATGCAGTCCGTAGCCATCCTGCAATAGGGTAATGGCCCACCAGTCTTCTGCATATTGAGAAGAGTTCTCGCCTGCTCAATTTTTCCGACACCTCCGGGATCTCATTTCCCCTCCGGAACACTAACCGTCCTACCTGGTCCTTTCTTAGTTGGAGCCCTAACACAGCTCCTCCCTTCAACGATTCCGGGCGTTTTGCAATTAGCCCAAAGCTGCTGAGGTGTTTTACTACGTCCTCCGCAGTTGTTACCGTCTCATCCACCAAAATATCATCAATGTAGGAACTGGTGACTCTTCTGACTACGTCCTCCTTGCTTAGCACCGTTTTGAGGATCGCTGCCATGATTTCTGGTGCAGAATTCAGGCCAAAACCCAACCTAGTCAGGCAGTATGTTTGGCCCTTGTATCTGACCAGCTGGTATTTCCAGAATTCCTGTGAAATGTGGATCTGTAGGTATGCAGATTTTAAATCCACAATCGTCGCAGCCTTCTGAATCTGCCTCCACTCTCGCATGGTCTCTCCGCACACGTCCATCACATCGCCTCCCGTGTGACATGCAACGTGTACGTTCAGCTCCCTGAAGTCCAGTACTGGCCGAACTTTTTGTTTTGTGGGCTGAACAACCGCCATTAACAGCAGCACACCTTTCACCTTCTCCGGCCATGGTCTTAAAATCCCCTCTGAGATCCATCGGTCCACCTCCTTCTCAAATTCAACTCTTGTGCCTCCTCGCAACGTATGCTCGTAGCATTTCACTGTTGTTCAGTATGGGAGGTTCTCCCTTCCATGCCCACTTGACTGTCCAATTCTTTCCATCAAAGTGTACAGAGAAATCTTGGTCCTCTATCATGCAACGTTTGTCTAACCCGGCCGTTCCTGTGTCACCTTTTTCGAATTGCACACCTGCAGCCCCTTGATGTCCTCCAAATATCACGGAGTTCCTATATACCGTAACGCCCCCTAGTCGAGCAATTGCGTCCATCCCTAGCACCACATCGACACCCGTGACAATTTTGTTAATAACAATCGCCTGGATTGTTAGTGACATCCCACGTACCATCAACCGAACGATACTTGTGCCATTGCACTTCACCTCTCTGCCGTCAACTGCCGTAATGCTGCTGGTTTCATTGCATGTGTCAACCATGTCTTTGGTGACAATTGTTGAAGTACAGCCCGTGTCGACAAGGGCTTTTGCACTTCGTCCATTTAGGGTCACCTCTACTTGTGGTGACATACCCTGAAGCGCCTTCATCGAATAAGTGGGGTAGCCACCGGCGCAGTGGCTTCCCCCTGTTCGTTTCCCTGGGGGCAGAATCTGCTGATGTGGCCGACTTCCCCACAGCGGTAACACGTGACTTTGGCTTTGGCTCCCTGCACTCCCTCGCCATATGGGGGCCTTGGCATCGGTAGCATCTGCCAGAGAACCTGGGTCTCTGCCACAGTCCTCTCTGCTTTTCGTCCTTCACAATTTCCTGCTGCAGTTTGCTTCGTTAAGTGACAGCTACGATTCCCTGCTCACTCTCTTTTTTCCTGACCAGCACCCTACCCTGTGTAATCAACTCTGCCACCTCCATAGTATTTACACCGGGCAGTTGCTGCAGAGCTATAGAAATATGGTCCAGGAAGCCATTGATAAAGGCCATCTTAACCATCTGTCGACGGCCTCCTTCATTGAATCCTGCTAGTCCCATCAACCTCCTGATATTGTTGGCATAAACATCGACAGGCTCTCCGGTCCTCACCATACGGCTTAGTCTGCCATATGCCACAAACGGTCCTTCGGTAAATGCTTCCTTCAACTTTTCCTCAATCACGTCAACAGACAGTCGATCCTCCTCCCGCATCTCAAGATATAAGGCCAGAGCATCACCATCAAGATACAGCAGTCTCAATCTGGCTACATCCGCGATGTCCCTCAACTTAGCGACAAGTTTAACCTTGGTCAGCCAGGTTATAACATCTCCCTCTCCAGAGAACGTCTTAAGCATTTCACTGCTGATCCTCTTTGCTTCCATAGTTCCCACCGAAATAGCTTGTAGTGAAGTAGAAAAAAAGAAATTTAAAAAATATATATAAGACACAGCTGTTCCTTCCAAAAAGTCGAGCTCTTCAACGTCCAAAAATAATTCACCGTCACAAGAAGAATTCGCCGTCACTTCTTCCAACCGTCGTTTCACTCTCTGCGCTCTTCACACCTGCTAAAAACAAAAAAATAAGTACCGTTTATATACTGCCCATTTCTCCACTTATGTAAATTGACTATCAACCAGAGCCATCTAGTTTTCCATTTCTCCAAACAGCCAATTTGCAAAGAGGGACAACTCAAACCACACAGAGCCATCTAGTTTTCCATTTCTCCAAACAGCCAATTTGCAAAGGGGGACAACTCAAACCACAGTTGCACTTGTGTTTTATTTCTTCAATTTGAATAATTTCACAATTATGAATGAATTCGCGTGTACTTTTAATAAATTTAAATCATAAGTACCAATAAAGTGATTTTTAGTATCGTATTCAGCTAAATCCAAAACAAGCGGCACTTTAATTAATGGTTTATTTTATTGATGCTACACCGTAATCACGTGATTAAAATTTTAGCAGACGAAACTTTGGGAGTCAAAAGCGTAAGGGGAATCAGGAAGCTTTAATTCAACAAGAAAACAAAACTGAAAACGAAAGGAAAATAAATACATATTTTTTTTTTGTGTGTGTGTGTGTGTGTGTGTGTGTGTGTGTGTGTGTGTGTGTGTATGTGTGTGTGTGTGTGTGTGTGTGTGTTTTTAGTACAGTTTTTTTTGTGTGTGTGTACGGTTTTTTTGTGTGGAAAAAAAACAAAAGGTAAACAAAGCATGAGATTTTTGTGATTTAAGTAAATGAGAAACTTTTATTCAAAAAGAAAAACAGAAAACGATTGAATTATAAAAATAAATATGATGTTTTCTTTGTGTACGTACACTTATTTTTTTTTTTTAATAACAAAAACGAACAATGAGACTATTTTCGTGTTTTTTTCGTTTTTGTTTTTTTGTTTTTTGTTCTTTTTTTTGGCCATAGACTATAATTATATTAATGAGACATTTGTTTCCGTAAATTTTTTTGGTCACCAGAAGTGTTTCTTTTTTGTGAACATACTATGCAGCCTTTTTTTTTTTTTTTTTTTGCTTTTTTTGCTTTTTTCGAGGATGGTAAGTGTTGTGGTTGCAAGGTTGAACCATAATTAGTAAGGAAATACAATGAAGACGCAACAACAAGATAACGCAATAATAAGTGTATTAAAGAAAAGGTATATTTACAATATGTACAAATGACGGTGTCGAGTCAGAGAGTCTTGGTGGGAGGACATGTACGCTCTTCGGCGTCACTTCTGGTGGCATTTGAGTAAGACACACCAAGGCCAACCTAGGCTTGCCATTTATAGTGTTATGTTATTCGCATATGCAAATAAGTGGTTGCCACCACAACACCCCCCTCCCAAGATTTGAAGTCACACAGATTTCAATATCTTTTTCTTTTTGGGTTTACCATTAATGGTTCATTCACTTTTCTTTTCCTACCTGATCTTCGGGGTTCAGGTGCATTTTGAGGCGGTTCCAAATTAAAAGATTCGTATATGATATCTATGGTGTCCTCCTCTTCGACTGTTGTCGTATCATCATCATCTTGGATATGACGCTTTTTTATCTGATTTAGGTGCCTTTTATGTATATTCTGTGGACCTTTAATCATATATGTACAATCACCAATGCGTTTATCCACTACTCCACATTCCCAGTAAGATGTGTTATTTCTGTAGCACTTAAAATATACTCGATCTCCCGAGTTATATTTCTTTCTTCTCGTGTGTGTAGTGTTTCGGATAATTGCCTGCCTTGGCAATAGTTTGTCAAACGCTGATTTTACCTTTCTGGCAAACATTAGATCAGCTGGTGATATGTTTGATGGTGTACTAGGATGTGGTGTAATCCTATATACTTGCAAGAATTGTTGCAAAGCTTTTTCTGTTGGTGTTCCAATGGATTTCTTTAACGCTCGTTTTAGCGTGTCCACGAACCTTTCCGCGAGGCCGTTCGACCTTGGATGATACGGCGGAGTCGTGATGTGCTTCACTCGGAACGTGTCGCAAAATTCCTTAAACTCTGCGGATGTGAACTGCGTTCCGTTGTCAGTGACCAGTGTGTCTGGTACACCGAATCTTGCAAACAACTCGTGTAGGAACCCTATTGAGTTGTTCGTTGTTGGATTCCTGCAACGCATTACCTCCGGCCATTTTGTGAAACTATCCACTACAATTAAATAATAGTTTTCACCTACTGGACCAGCGAAGTCCATGTGGATTCTCGACCATGGTTGGTCGGTTTTCGGCCAAGGTTTGTGTACTATAGGTGGAAATTTTACCGCTAACTGGCATCCTTTACATTTATCAATTGTTGTCGCTATGTCAGTGTCCATGTTACGCCAGTACACGTAGCTTCTCATTAACGACTTCATTCGATTTATCCCCGGATGTCCTGTGTGGAAATCTCTTAACATCCTATTCTGCAATGTTTTGGGTATTACCACTCTCTCGCTGTACAGTAACACATCGTCACATATGGAGAAAACTTCCTGCACCTTTGTGTCCGTTATAATTTTCTCTTTTATGTCCTTTATATATTCATCTTTCTCGGCTTCCCTTTTAATGTCCGACAAAGTTACGGGTAGTTCCTTAATGATGTTTGCTACCATATTTTTTACTTCAACATTTGTCCGAATTGCTGCAATGACTGATTCTTCCAGATTGTGTTTCTGTGGTATCAGTCTTGACAGTCCATCCGCATGGCAAATCTTTTTTGATGCTAGATGTTGTAGCTGGAAATCGTAATTAAGTAGTATTGTACCCCAGCGCAGCAATCTATTTGCGGTGTATACCGGCAATCCTTTTTTTGATCCATAGATCGTGACTAACGGTTTAGGGTCGGTTTCAAGTATGAATTGTCTACCATATAAATATCGGTGAAATTTAGTCACGGCAAAGATTATGCTCAACGCTTCTTTTTCGATTTGTGAATATGCCCTTTCGGCTGGTATCAGCGTTCTCAAAGCGTGCACTATTGGTTTTCTAGACCCATCCGGCATAATATGTTGAATGCATGCTCCTAAGCCGTAGGAGCTAGCATCACTAGCGACGACTATTTTTAAGTTTGTGTCAAAGTGCGTTAAGAATAATTCGGATGTTAGTGCGCTCTTTATTTTGTCAAAAGCGGTTTGACATTCTTGCGTCCAGTTCCACGGTGTATCCTTTTTAAGCAGATTATTTAAGGGGGCTCGCAAATTATGCATTCCTTCAATAAAAGATTGGTAATAATTTGCGAGTCCTAAGAAACTCTGCAAGGTTGTTACATTATCGGGTACTGGCATATTTTTTATTGCCGCAGATCTGTCTGGATCTGGACGTCGTCCATGTTTGTTTATTATGTGTCCAAGATACTTAATCTCGCTCATACAAAAGTCACATTTACTTTCTTTTACTTTAAAGCTGAATTCTTGTATTCGAGTAAATACTTGTTTCAAATGTTCCTTATGTTCTTCTAGGGATTTGCTCCTGACAACAATGTCGTCCAGGTATGCACATGTGCACTCAATACCACTTAGCATGGTGTCCATCACTTGCTGAAAGATGGCAGGCGCTACTTTGATGCCAAAAGGCAATCGGTTGTATTTGTATAATCCCTTATGCGTATTAATGCATAGTATTTTTGAGCAATTCTCCTCGACCGGTATTTGCAAATACGCGTCGCTCAAGTCTATCTTGGAAAAGATATTACCCCCATTCAACTTCGTGAATATTTCCTCTGGGCTTGGTAGGGGGTAATGGTGATCTTTTAATAGGGAGTTGACCCCGGTCGAAAAGTCTGCGCACACTCTAACTTCGTCATTCTTTTTCTTTACGTATACGGTGGGGGCTGCCCACTCGCTGTGTTCTATTTTTGATAGAATTCCCGTCTGTTCCAATCTCTTTAATTCTTTATCAATCTTTTCCAACCCAGCGAACGGAACATTTCGCTTTTTTCTAAAAATTGGGCTGGCGTTTTCTTTAAGTTCAAACGAGGCCTTGAATTTATTGCAGCGACCTAAGTTAGTCGTGAATGCCTCAGGAAATAATTCTTTTAAATCGTCTTTTATATTTACTGTTGTTGGAGAAGAACATTCTAATTTTTTACAGAATGTATTGATTGGCTTATCCCATAGTCCGAATTTCTCAATTAAATCTATTCCAAACAGATTTTCACTATTTTTTAGTACGAATATTTTTAATTTCTTCGAAATCCCTTTCAATTTTATCGGGAGGACAACTTTTCCTTCAAATTTTATACCACCACCAGTTACCGTCCAGGCTGCTTTACTAGTTTTCATCATGGCCGGTTTTCCCAACTTTTTCCACGTATTCAGGTTTATTATAGAAACATCGGAGCCGGAGTCGAGTTGTAACTTTATTGATGTTTTAAATATTTCCACTTTTACGTATTTTCGCCGATCTTTGTCTAATTTTGTATTTGATTTTGTTTGCTGTACTCTCTTTCTGGTGTAATCTTTATATCTGCAGCAATCGCTTTTGTGTCCCACCTCCTTACAAATCTGCACATCTCTTACAGTTATATCTAGGAAGAGGCTTGTTATATTCTGTACTATATTTATGGTTTTTATCTTTGGAATATCCCGTTCCATTGCTTTTCTTTGTAAAGTTCTTGGTTGGTGCGTATGGTTTTCTAACTTTTCTTACATATGCCACTCCGGATTCTTCTATATTTTTTTAATCCTTTTTTAGTGTAATGGCCCTTTCACAGTCCTCTGCTAGTTTCTGGAGGGTTAAATCTTGCTCAGATTCCAGCTTAGACAACACTCGTCTGCGTATTTCTGCATTTTTCGTGGAAACTAACCCTTGAGCGAAGATTAGACATTTAAAATCTTCTACCGTTAGTTCTGCAAGTTTAAAATTATCGCAGTTTTTATTGACAACTGATGCATATGTCAAATAATCTTGGTTGTCCATCTTTCTTAGATTCATGCACAGCCATCTTTTATGAAAAAGAGATATATTTGGATTAAATAATTCTTTTAGTAATTTTACAGCTTCCATGAACTCTAATTCCGCAGTTTTTTTAGGTAATATGTAATCTACGAATTTGCTGTGTTCTGATGTACCCAATTTTCTGAGTAAGAGGCTCACTTTCTGACTATTTGGCCAATTTTTACAGTCCAGTTGAAAAACATCCTCGTATCTTGTGTAGTATGCTTCAAAATTCTTCTCTTCCTCAGGCACATAATGAAATGTGTCCATGCTATTAAAAATAGTTGCATGGGAGAAATTAACACTATCAACATTTTCTCGATTACTCTTTAGTAGTTCCAGTGTTTTAGCAAAACGTTCCTCTTGTCTTTCTTCATATTCCAATTGTAGTTTCTATGCCTTTCTTCCTGTTCCAATTGCAGTTTTTTCTGCTTTAACTGTGCCATTTTCTGCTTTTCTTCTTGTTCCTGCTGCCATTTCAATAATCTGTCCTCTCTCTTTTCCTCGCGGTCAGCCTGTGCCTGTATTTGTGTTTGCAAAAGCTCGTTTTGTGTAGCTTGTCTGCGTTCATCCCACTCAGCCTGTGCTTGTAAAAATTGCATGAACATTTTTGATAAGTCTTCCATGTTTTTTTTTTTGTTTTTTTGTTTTTTTTTAGTGTGTAGTTAAAAAAAATATTGTACCATGTACCATATACACCGGTTTGGGTTACAACAAAAAAGCAAATTGCTGTAAGCTCCTGTTTTCAATAATAATATCGCTGCTTGCAATAATATATTCTTTTTGCGAGTCACGCTGCAAAAAAAAAAAAAATAAAACAGGTTTATCTGGAATCACGAAATGGAATTGACTTTCCGTTTTTAGGCACTTACTAATAAGTAACTCTTTCCACAAAATAAAAGTTTGGGTTTTTTTGTTTTTTTTTTTAATCGAGTCACAATTGAATAAATGTATGCAGTACATTTAGTTCTTTGAGTTTTTTTTCTCTAGTATTTTAGTAATTAAAATACCTCTTACATTGAGATTACCTTTTTTTTTCCGTGACGTTTTACTGTATTATCCGTTATTCAGTGACAACTTCAAGAAAAAAAATCCTTTCCTTGAATTTTAATTTTAGCTGTGGTATTTCCTTTTAGTACCGACGTCAACCAAAACATTAATTAAAAAGTCCTTTAGTTGTTGTTTTGTTTACGGAGAACAGTAATTAGAATCCACTGGTGAACTTTTTTCGTAGGTTACTTCCTTGCTTTTCGTAATACGGGTCTGACCTGTCGTTTTTGCGACAGAACAAAGTTTGCTTTTCGTTTGCAAGTTGGTCCTTTAGTAAGATTTGTCGTGTAGCGACAAACAAAAATTCACTTTTACATTCGTTTGCAAGTCGGATTCCCAGAAAACGGCGTAAATTGTCGCTTTTGCCACGTTAGAGTTTTTTTTTTTTTTTCACTTGAGTTGAAACTTCTCTTTAGCGTAAAATCCGCTTGCTCGTCAACACTTTGCATTCCTTAAAAAAAATGGTCAACCTTTGCGTTGTACTTTAAAAAATTTTTTTTTTAAATAGTTCTTCGTCAAACTGTTATATTTGACGCTTCATATCTCGTCACCAACTGTTGTGGTTGCAAGGTTGAACAATAATTAGTAAGGAAATACAATGAAGACACAACAACAAGATAACGCAATAATAAGTGTATTAAAGAAAAGGTATATTTACAATATGTACAAATGACGGTGTCGAGTCAGAGAGTCTTGGTGGGAGGACATGTACGCTCTTCGGCGTCACTTCTGGTGGCATTTGAGTAAGACACACCAAGGCCAACCTAGGCTTGCCATTTATAGTGTTATGTTATTCGCATATGCAAATAAGTGGTTGCCACCACAACAGTAAGGTGGTAGATAGTAGGTATATTTTCTATAGGCTTAAGAGCAGCAGACGATAACAGCGGAGGTGGAGAAGAGGCGTTAGAGAAAGTGGAAGGAATCTGAGGGTACAAGTTTGCTTCCTGGTCCAATATGAGACGAAGTGATCTTCTTTGAGTTTCTGTCTCCACATGAACTCTGTCAGATAGCTTTCTAGTAGTTCTCACTTGGTCCCATACTCCACTTTAAAGCCGGCCTAATGGTTATCGTACTTGACTTACTGTCTTTAGATTTTGGTTTCGTTCTCAGCTTGATATGCTTTTACTTACAAGTCTCCTATATAATAATTTGACTGCAGAAATCTCCCTCTGGATCAAAGTGTCGTAGGTTTGCAATAACAGATGCCACATACTAATTCATTATGTCTAAGCTGTTAGCCACTATCTTACGTAATTTTCGAACATAATTATAGACACATTAAGTAGGGTTGTGTAGTCGGATGATAAAAGTCTGACTCCGACCCCGACTCCTAGAATTCCTATGATGCCGACTCCAACTCCTGACTCCTTAACCCCTATATGGAAATCTATTCTGCAGGTCCATATACCAGCAAGGATTTTATAAATACTTTTCATGTATATTATTTTTTACGTTTAACATTCACTAGTATGATAAATATACTTACATATACACTCAAGCAGCTTTATAGAATAAGTTAAGATAACAAAGGGACAAAAAATTTACAATAAATTTTTATTATGCTATCAGTTCAAAAGGGAAACCAATATTTAGGAATAGAGAAACATCTTCAGGCCATGGTATTTCGAAACCAAACGCTTCTCATCATAAGAGGGATGTAAAAAGACATATTATATAGAGAATAACTTTCTTAAAAGATGATACTGCCTTTATGGTAAGAGGATCAAAGGAAAAACAGGAAACTGTCCGTTAAGTACAAAGTAGCTGAGAAGTTGCTTGGTTCCATATATATATATATATATATATATATATATATATATATATTGACATATATAATTATCCTCTGTATTCAAGGGATTTCCTTAATATTTTAGCCGTTTTCATTATTGTTATCCATTGTATCTTCTCAGCCATCCTTCTGATTCCAATCTCTCCCATTCCTTTTCCAAAGTTTCCTAGCCCTCATACTATTAGTGGTTTTATCTTGCTTTTCTTCATTTGGCTAACACACAATTGAGCCATCTTTGATTTTGTTGCACGGAAAGCTGCAACGAAAATTCTACCACGAACAATAAGCTTCGAGTTATTTCAATTGTTGTTTCCATCTTGGAAATGTTGAACGCTGATACAGTCCTGTCTACATCTAAATTATCGGCCTTGCCTTTGCTGGGTGGTATTCCGTCTGTCGACCGTCTCTCTCAGCCGCCCGTTACAGACTGCATGCTAACTAACTATCGAAGGTGTCTCTAAACCCGTATATATAGTATATCGGCTCCCTGGAATAAACTGCCGCTTGAGGTTGTCACTGCACCAACAACGGATCAGTTCAGGACGAAATTGGACAGTTGCTGGGCAATTGTATTTCCGACTGTCTAAATTCACAGTCTCCCTTCCTCCCTATTTATTCGCTTTCTTTTTTCTCTCGCTTACTTCCCGCGCATTTTTAATGGCCATGAAACATCAAATGTATTAACCCAAGGCAAACAAATATAAACAAAACTAAAATAAACCACGACACCTACATTCTGATAATTTATAGAACCACGACACCTACATTCTGATAATTTATAGAACTAACGATATTATCATTGAATTAAGCATTGCTTATTCAATATTTTCACACAAAAAAATTATAATTGCAAAACATATTTCCTGTTTTTTTAGGGTTACACTTTTAGCATAATTTTAATGAGTAAGATTTTAATATTTTCCTTGCATGAATGAAGGTGCAATCTTCAACGTAACATAATTTTTATATAATTTTGAAAAATCTCCCCTCCCCCAAATTTAAAAGTAGGAAACACACAAAAATAATTAAATTAAAAAATGGTAAAAATTATACATAAGTTCACGATAGGAATGTATGGATGCAGGGATGGGAAAAGAAAGAAAATCAGTCGGTTTTGCACCTCTTCCCTTCCTCTCTTCAACCACCTGACATCATATTCAGACAGCCTTTTGACTTTCTGACATTTTGGGCTTCCGTAGAACTTATGCTAAACGATTTTTCGTTTGTTCTATTTGTGCGAAGGCAGAATCTACTGCTTCTAAGGGACTAATTAAGTTCTTTTTTTGTACAAACAAGCTTATTTTTAAAAAATGTAATTCAATATCTTAGAACTTTACTAATTATCTTTGCGGGGCCGGTCGTCCGGGGACAATCGATCCAACAACTAACAAGGTAGATACAGGCAAAAAGTAAACAGCAAAAAGGCAAAGAAGAATGACAGACACAGGTTATTTGGTTAAAGAATAGGGTTTTATTTGCAAATGAAAGCGAAAAATCGTATGATCTGGATGCTGGTCGCCTGGAAGGTCGCACGTCACTGGAGGCTAAGGTCTGGAGGTCTGGAACAGGTATTCTGGACATAGCATTGTTCAGGATTGCTCGCTGGGTCTGGAATGATCGGCTGGACGTCAAGGCGATCCAGAATGGACGGTGGACACTGAGAACTGAGGTGGTCAGTGTTAAGGAATGGATGACCCTGTTAATGTAGGAGTCAGTGTTAAAGAATGGACGACACTGAGAACGGAGGATCAGTGTTAAGAAACGGACGACACTGAGAACAAAGGATCAGTGTTAAGGAACGGACAGTCGGTAGGGAGCCAGGTGCGAGCGAGGTTGCAGACCGGAGGAACTAGGTGCAAGTGAGGTAGCAGACCAGAGGTGCAAGGTGCATGAAAGGTTGTAGGCCGGAGAAGCGAGAAGCGAGGAGCAAGCAAGGTTGCAGACCGGAGGAGTGAGGTGCAAGTGAGGTTGCAGGCCGGAGGAGCGAGGTGCAAGCAAGGTTGCAGGCTGGAGGAGCGAGGTGCAGGAAAGCTGCACGAGGAAGCTGGAGGTGCTGGAACGAGCTGGAGGCACCAAGGGCTGGAAGGCTGTGGGAATGAGCAGGAACCCGCTGGAGTGAGCTGGAAGCGCTGGAGACTGGGAGTGAAGTTCACTGCTGGTGGGTCTCAGGAAGCAAGCAGTAGTGAATCACATTTGTTAAAAAACTTATTAGCCCTTATAAGGACTGGTTGTTTAGCCCTGATAAGGGCTGATTGAACTGCTGCTGAGACGGTTGCTGTCGCTGCTGCTGCTGCTGTTGGAATCCTTCGGCGCTGGTGGATTCGGTCGACATGACTGGTAACGTCAGTTATCACTTCAGGACCCTCCTGTTACTCCCCAGCGGAGTTAGCTTTATTTATCATGAAAATTATAATACATATTATTGGGTAAATAACCCTTGCCAGGCAGGTATTATACAATACAAATGTTACAATTTTATGATTAGGCATGAAACACAGAGGGAATCTGGGGGGAAGGGGTGTCGGGGGTCGTCCACTTGGTCTATTCCCTAAAACTAGTTGCAATCACCACAATAGCGCATTCATGCTATGAACTTAAGCTATTTAAAATTTACCCAGATGAGATGAAAATGACATATTTACTATATTTACAATGCTAATATATATATATATATATATATATATATATATATATATATATATATATATATATATATATATATATATATATATATATATCTTAGGGTTTTTTTTTTTTGAACATGAATTTTAATGAGATAATAAACGGGTGATTTGTATGAAATATGAAATAATGTAATTGTGATGTGTATGATATATGAGGATGATGGGGGAGGGAATGAAAGCCTTAAATACACGCCAAAATAAAGAAAAATAACAGTAATAAAAAACAAAGAAACCAAATAAAATGCTAATGGTGATGTGTTAGCGGGAACCCTCCTTTCCTAATCTAATTCTGAAAGTCTTCCTGTTTTCCGATTCTCGACCGAAAACAAGGGAGTCATTTCCTAAGTGGGAGTGGGCAGTCTACAGACAAAACAAATGGGTGGGGTTTTCGGGGCTGTTCGGTGACTTCCAAGATGTGTACCGTGGGAATGGATAGGGTCAAAAAATAAATTGTTGGGTGCGGCCTTCTTGGAGGTATTCTAACACCTTGAAAATAAATGGTGGGGACGTGAGATTTATTCATACCAACTAGCTAAGGGACTGATCCACCATGATCGGATTTTCTTGTTCTTGTAGTCAGCGTGTGCCATGTCTAGGCAGGAAACACGTACCTGAGCCTGTTTTGTGTGAACGCACACAAACTAGTAGTGTATATCCACCTACGACTAAACTCCGAGTGGGATAGCCTCCTTCTATCACATCTGATTTTGATTTTAAGTTGATGTTTAAAATGCGAAATCAGATAGTAATGAGCGATTAGATCCCCCCCTCGCCCTATCTCTAAGCGTGATGCCCACACAACTAGTCTAGCTACACCTAAGATCACTAGGAACACCATTCGTTCCTCCCTAAGCCACGGTGGATCTGCGTTGTAGACAACGGATGCTAAATCCAGGCACATCATCTGGTCAGGATGATGCGAGCTGTGACATCGCTGACATAAGTCCAGTATTCGCGGAGCTTGGAGCACTAAAAAAAAGCGTGTTCCACAGTTTCCTTGTGATCCTCCTCGCACCGAGGACAAGTAGGGTTGATTTCATTGTTGATACTGTGACGCCTGCCATTAAGGACAAGCACATTCCTAACCAGTCGCCAGGTCAGGGAAAAAGTAATTCCACAGAGAGGGCACCTCCCCATCCGACAGCCACAGCCACTCCCCTAGTGGGTCCGACGTGGTCCCTCCACTAGCTCCCTGTAAAATGCCCTTCTAGGCCGGGCGAGGTCACTGGACCCCGGCAACACTCTGAGCACCTCTTGAGATTCGTCATAGAACTGCGGTTGTTTTCTCGGTCTACGTCTGCCTTTGATTGTGAGATCGGGGATGAGGTCAGGAAATGCTCTACTGATCACAGAGCCCCATGCAGATTCTTCTACCAGAGTTCTGCTCAGGAACGCCAGTCTCTCGGCACGTTTGTGACTCATCAAATCTGACATCCCCAAGCCCCCATCAATCGGATGTTGAGTACAGACCTGTCTACAGATGAGCGGCTGCCTCCCGTTCCACAAAAGGGATAAGAGCAACTGGGTCAAAGCTGCAAGACGACCCGCAGGCAGGGAAGTACAGCCAGCTTGTAAGCTTGTAAAGGACGAGCGGAAAGACATATGAAGCACACGCCTCCGCTCTACCTTTAAGGGACAATCCCCTCCGAAGCCAAGTCCTCACAGATGCTCCAACCTTTGCCTGTACCTCTTTCCAGTTTTTGTTGAGCTGGAGGCCTGGTCCGAACCAAACTCTGAGTATGCGAACCGGTCCGTCTATCCAGACAAAAAAGCTCGGCAGTGTTAACGAGCCCTGCCTGGCGGCCAACCTCAGGCCAACGAACTTGCTGAGATTGACAACTGCCCCTGTGACTTGTTTGTACTGCTTGAGTGCCTTAATCACTGCATAAATGTCATAATGGCTCGAAACGCACACAGTGACATCATCGGCAAACGCAGAGACCATAGCTCGCGCACCACCAGGCAATTCGATTCCGTGTAGTCTCCCCAGTCCTCAACTTGCACAGGACAGGTTCTAACGCGAGGATGTATGACAGGGGAGACAGCGGGCACCCCTGGCTGACTGACCGGGAAACAGCGAATTAATTGGTGCGGCTTTGGTGTCGTCTTCTAAATTTTCTATGATCGTGCACATCAAGTGCAGATTGCAGATCACGAGTTAACTGTATATATTTGCTTCCCCACGAGAGCAAATTAGGCATGAAGCCGTTTTTTTATGTGGAGAGGGGGGGGAGGAGAAGAGGAATGGGGACCAGCTTCCGAGAGGTGGGAAATGGGAGCTGGATAGGGTTTCCCCTACATGGACCAGAAACTCATTGCTACAAGGGCAATGGTCTTTGCTTGCAGTATCTGCTAGAACGAAATTTATGCAATCAAAAGTAGGTTGTGAGTTTGTTGATTCCATTTAAATTAATTTTGTCTATCGCCTGTTTTATTGTTTTTTTGTTGATATATTTAAATTCCCACGTGCATAGCGACGTTGATGATGAAAAGAGAAAGGGTGGGTGTGGGGTATATGGTTAGAAAAGAAAAAAAAAAAAAGAAATGTACCGGGTGTATCTGCATCGCTCTTTGGGAAAGAAGAAGGAAAGGATGGGACAGCAGAGAGATAAGAGCCGTGAACTCTTGAAAAGAATTTCGTATTGCTGACGTTCGGATTGTGTGGTGTGACATTGGTGGCGAGAGGCCAGGTGTGGTCGATTGGAAAAGAAGAGGACAGAAACGTGCTGTTGTCGAGAGAGTGACTCACTCCTTCCCGACCCCCAGAACCGAATCTTGATTATAACGCTAGAAGCTATTTCGGCAAGTCAAGCAGGTTAACATGGCTGACTGGAGACTCTCAACTCAGATGTTGAGACCCTTCACTGGGGAGGGTGACCTAATTAAATGGCTGGAAAAATTAAAGATGGTGGCAAGGTTGCAAAAAATTGAAGACGTGGTCATCCTGCTGCCGCTCTACTTAGAGGGGAAGCACTCACTATTTACCAGCAGATGCACGATGAAGATAAGGGAGACCTTGCCTCAGTGGAGCAAAGACTGAAATTAGCTTTCACCGAGAGTTCATTTGAAGCACTCGGCAAGCTTGCAAGTTTGAGGTGGACCGGCGAGTCTGTTGACGTCTTTGCTGCGGAGATCAGAAGACTGGCAGGATTGGCTGGTTACATGGGGAGGAGTCTGGAGATGTCGGTTAGTGAATGGCTTCCCAGAAGAAATCTTTGCAAACATGTAGAGAATCACTAAGATCAATACGATGGAAGTGGACAATCTCTTGGTCAACGCCAGAGTCCTAGTCAAGAATGTCAAGGACCCAATCGTGGCTGCAGCTGTGAGTTGAAATAAGTTCATGAGGCCCCACTTGAATGATCAGAGACAGGCAGCGACGCGACAGGAGGGGAGGCCTGCCATCAAGTGCTTCCGGTGTCAGGGTCCTCATCTGCTCAAGGACTGCAAAGAGCCGAGAACGGGGGACATCTGCTACCGATGCGGACGAGTGGGGCACATTAGCCACTATTGCGTTGCTGCATGGGACCAGGGAAACGAGTGAAGGGAAGCTATTGCGCCAGTGGTTCCCCCTTCTATGTGGAAATGGCACACAATGAAACGTTGCGTCAGTTACCGGTAGTAGTCAATGGGAAAAGAGCCATGGCCCTTGTTGACTCAGGTTGCACCACAACGTTGGTAACAAAGAATGTCGCTAGATCATGGAGCAGAGCCAGGAGTATTAAGATCGTGGATGGCAGGGAGGTGAAATGCCTGGGAGAGACAACAGCGGAAGTACTGGTGCAAGGTGTTGGATCGTCTGGTTGGTGATGTTGATGTGGTTTTAGGTGTAAGTGCGATCAACCAACTGGGGGGTGCTATGTTGAGAGCGGGGGCCAAGTAACTTTTGGACACCTCGACACAGTAGGAATGGCAGGAGTGAAAGGAGATAGAAATATCAGAACACAAAAACCATAGGCATACTACATCGAGGACGAGGATTTCCTGGCGAAGTTCGATGGTGAGAGGTGGACAGTGGAATCGAAATGGATCTCCGGGCCTCAGGAACTACGAAACAAAGTAAGCTGCTACGAGAAAACACTACGAGGAGAAATAAGAAAAGGATTCGAGGAAGAAGTGGAGAGGTGGATAGAGGAGGGAATTCTGAAACCGTGGACAGGGGAAGAAAAAGGAGTGCTACAATTACTGGTGGTTGTTCAACCGACAAAAAATAAAGTTAGACCGGTACTGGATTTCAGAGAATTAAACAGATACGTAGCCTGCCAAACTGGAAAGGGGATTGATGTATACGAAGAGATGATGAGGAAATGGAGGAGGATGAAGCAGGCCACTAAGATTGTCGATCTGAAGTCGGCTTATCTCCAGATCTGTGTAGATGAAAAACTCTGGAAACATCAATTGGTCCGGTACAAGGGGAAGTTGTATTACCTGACGAGGTTAGACTTTGGGCTGACCTCAGCCCCCAAAATTATGAGTGCCATGCTGAAGACGGTGCTGAGTAAAGACTGTACAGTGGACAAGGCCACTAGTTCGTACATTGACGACATTCTTGTGGAGGAAGTAGAAGTGACAGCAGAGAAAGTGAGAGGCCATGTCGCGAGGTATGGGTTGACTGCAAAACCGGCGGAGTCCTTGGATGGAGGAGCAGCGTTGGGGTTGAAACTATGCCGAGATGGTGAAGGAAGCCTTGTCTTTAGACGAGAGAATGCAATACCCGAAATCGGAACCGACCTGAAAAAAATGAGAACTCTTCTCAGCTGGCTCAGGATAGTGTGCAGCTTTATTAAATGATAAATGGGCACTGATGGCTGGGAGGGTTGTGTGACGAAGGAGGTCACGAACATGCTACAAGAAATCATCGCGAGAGTGATGAAAGAAGACCCAGTAAAGGGGGAATGGTACGTCAGTGGTGGAGATGCAAGGGTGATTTGGTGTGATGCCAGCAGTCTGGCATTGGGCGTTGTATTAGAGATGGGAGGCGTAACTGTGGAAGATGCGGTGTGGTTAAGGAAGAAAAACGACTATTCCCATATCAACATAGCCGAACTGGAGGCCACTATGAAAGGAATCAATCTGGCCCTGAAGTGGGGATTGAAAACGATTGAAATCAAATCCGATTCGGCAACAGTAGTTTCATGGATCAGGTCAACAGTGACTTGCGATAAGAGAGTTAGGACCAGAGGTGCTGCAGAAATGCTGATCAAGTGTAGGCTTGGAGCACTTGCAGATTTGATAGCGGAATTCCAGTTGAAGGAATCTGTAGTGCTGACTCCATCAGAAAAGAACAAGGCGGATTCGATGACATGGGTAAAGAAGGCCTGGTTGCAAGAGAGAAAGGAGGTTTCTTCAGTATGCTGTGCAGGGGAGGAAGTTAAAAAGTTACATGAAATGCACCACTTTGGTCAAGAACGGATGTTATTCCTGGCAAGAGAGGTCTACCCGGAAACCACCGAGAAGGAGGTCAGGGAGGTAGTGGAGCACTGTCAGGAGTGCCAATCGATAGACCCCGAACCATCCAGACATGAAGCAGGAGAGTTACACATTGCAGAGGATTGGAAGCGATTGGCCATTGATGTGACCCATTATCGCCATAAGCTGTATCTGTCGATGGTTGACTGTGGACCGGGGAAGTTTGCCATATGGAGAGAGATAAGAGCAGAAGCTGCATGGGCGATCGGAGGGGTCATCGAAGAAATATTTTTGGAAAGAGGGCCGGTTGAGGAACTGTTAATGGACAATGGCCCCGCTTTCTGATCAGAAGCTTTTAAAGAGGTGTGTGATAGATGGGGAGTAAGGCAATTTTTTAGAGCAGTATATTGGCCGAGTGGCAATGGGATAGTGGAGAGGAATCATCTCACCATCAAGGCTGCTGCGGAAAAAAGCAACATTTCACCCATGGAGGCGGTGTTTTGGTACAACATCTCACCGAAAACCAGACAAAATGAGACAACTGTGCCTCATAGAGCCATCTTTGCATATGAGTGGCGGCATCCGTGCAACAAAACAGTAGGAATTGAGGGTAAAGAAGCTACCATTAAAGTGGGCGAGGAGGTGTGGGTAAAGCTCCCCAATGAAAAATATACCACTCACTGGGGGAGGGGGGTCGTAACAGGAACGCAGTCAAAGAACAACGTAATGGTGAATGGCGTTCCCCGGCATATCCTAGACCTGCATTGTGTAACCCTGCCGGTGTGCAGTGATGGCAGTGAAGAGGAGGAAGTCGATATCCACCAAGAAGCTAACGATGCACCACAATTCGCCTTAGCCCCACATTGTGGTTCTTTACAACTGGACGAGAATGTCTGTAGTTAACTTGAAAACGTTAACCCCCAGGAAGTTGTCCCCCAAAGGCCTCAACGTGAGAGGATGAAGGATTATGAAGCGTCTTATTGATCTCAAAGATCAGAGGAGCGTGTGTGGTATATGGTTAGAAAAGAAGAAAAAAAAAAGAAAAAAAAAAGAAAAAAGAAACGTACCGGGTGTATCTGCATCGCTCTTTGGGAAAGAAGAAGGAAAGGATGGCCAGCGCATTTGTAAACGCGAAGGGCATCTTGGGAACGCAGAGCATGATAGGAGAAGCTATGTTTTTCCTGTCTCTTCCTTTTTTTTCTAGATAGGACGATATAAAAGATGGGAAAAATTCCTTGGGGCAGCAGAAAAAAAAGAGTCGTGAATATCTTCTCTTGAAAAGAATTTCGTATTGCTGACGTTCGGATTGTGTGGTATGACATTGGTGGCGAGAGGCCAGGTGTGGTCGATTGGAAAAGAAGAGGGCAGAAACGTGCTGTTGTCGAGAGAGTGACTACTCAGCACTGACTCACTCCTTCCCAAACCCCAGAACCGAATCCTGATTATAACGCTAGAGTGGGTGAATGAATGAATTCACTAAGCCCAGATATGTTCAACGCGCTTCACTCGTAGTTAGCCGATGATCGCGTCCTTTGTTTAAGGCAAGGGAAGCAGCGAGGGCGAAGAGAAAAAGAAAAAGAAATGAAGGCGGTGATTTGAAACCGCGACAATAGTTCCAGAAAACTAATATTTATCTTTCAAGGGATTTTCCAACGAATTTATTTAACTTCAAAATTTAACTGAATTTGTCAGTTTCCGAATGACGCTGTAAAAACTATTTCCATTATAACTTTTTTTTTTTCACGTGTAAATGCTTTTTTTTTCTTCGATATCATAACAAATTGTTTTTTTTTCGCTGTAAAAAAATAAAAATAAAAATAACTACTGGATGAAATTAAGTGAATTTTTTTCTCGGAGAACTTCATTTTTTAATGTCTTGATTAAATTCTAGAAGGACCTTAAATGCCAGTTATCTCCTTTAGATAAAGACCAAATCCTGGATAAGCGCCGGAAATCGATCTTTGCGCTTTACTTTGTGCTGTTGAGAAAACAACAAAACAGGGACAAATTTCGGTTAATAAAAGTTAAAATACGCGAAAACATTATTCAATCAATTTTTAGAAATACTATCACAATATGTACTTCTCTAAGCTATTCGCCTTGCAAAAGTTAAAAAAATAAAGCTTAAATTATTATTTTTTTTATCGCTTTCAAGGGGAATAACTCTCATATTATTAGTAAAAGTTATTTCCCTTGAAATTTTCTGGATTTCTTACGTTATCTACACTTGGCAAATACATTTTTGTCCCTTTTGTATGAAAAGTAATCGATTAATGGGAAATAACTCTGGATAAATATGAAGAATTACTCCACCCTCGAAAATTCCTTTAAAATTACCACCTTTATAGGTTTTCGGGGTCGCTGAAAAGGAAAATAACGTTGAAAACTACGGCAAACGAGTAGTTTCCAAGATATGAAAAAATGTTAGTTTTAAAAAAAGTGGGAGGGGGGGGCGCTCACTTTTCTATAGATACCGCCAAAAATGGCCGAAAAATCAAGTTGTTTTTCAAAACGATATTACATTTATTAAAATCCATTATTTCTGAGTAACTTTTTTTTCCAAAAAGATAAAACGCTGAATTTTATCATATAGAAAACAGAATAATATAAAACTTTTTCTACTATTTTTAATTAAATTTTAAATGTTAAATTTTCCCAAAAAGTTAACAATTGACATTTTTTGTCTTGCACAAAAAACGTATATAAATGATTAAAAAAAAAAAAAAAAAGGTTTTTGAAATAATTAATTTATTTATTTGTTGTCTAACTAAGATTTAGGGTGATTTTCTATGAGAATATGCAAAAATATTATAATATAAGTACCTTGATTTCAAATAATTCCACTTATTCATAGAGGCAACCAGTTACTTCGCGTCGATCTAGACAATGTTTACGTTTGTACTATGGAAGCCCAAACAGGCAAAAAAGAACCTTATTTTTCAGTGACGAACATTTCAATGTATTATTAACGCTGAGGCTGGCCAGTACCAGATGGGTGACCATTTGTATGAGTTTGGTTTTTAATGTGTATGTGTGTGGGGGCCAGGCTCCCCAAAATGGGGGGGGGGCAATTTAAAGCAGAATAAAAAAATATTATTTCAGCGCGTTTGGTGCATCGTAATCGAAAGGCGGCAAACGTTTTCAAACGGGATTGAAAAAATGATGCTATTTTTAACACAAAGGGAACAATATTTATCGAATTTTTTTTGTATCGATTCTTCAAAGCATGCCCTGTTTAATAATGGTCATGAATTATTAGGCTCGGTAAAAAACATTGTTAATTTATTTATCAAAGATTTTAAAATGGCTTTTTTGTATAAATATTAAAAATTGTTTTTTTTTAATTTTGCTTAACTTAAATTAATTATTTTACTTAACATATTCACTGAATTTCACACTTCAAAACTCAAAAGCGGGATAATTAAACACAATCGAAGTTCTGATATTCAGACGTCAAAATAAGGTATGCAAACAATTTTTTTTAATTTTTTTAATCTATAATCCTGTCCCTTACAACAACACAATATGTTTTGTTCAGTTTCAGATGATTATTTCAAGCATATTTGGAACCCCCTCAAAACAAGGGGGGGTTGTAAGCAAAAAAAAAATATATATATATATAAATATCGTTTATGAAAAATAAGTACATTGTTATAAAGTTCATTCTTCTCTTAATAATCGCTGAAAATTTCGTATTGATTGGATAATTACCTGATGTTTTGTAGATTTTTAAAAAGACGGTCCATCAAAAAGTACTTACCTGCCCCCCACCCACCAGTTTTTGCGGTGCCTACTTTTCTATAATAATTTAACGTAAAATAAGCACCCACTTTGTTCATATCTTGGAAACTACTCGTTTGCCGTAATTTTAAATGTTATTTTCGTTTTCAGCGACTCCGAAAACCGTTAAGATTGGTAATTTTAAAGCAATTTTCGAAGGTGGAGTATACTTCTTCATATTTACTTAATTCTGACTAAGAGATTCATAATTTTTGTACCTAAGAGAACGTCGAATGATGAAACACGCTTTTATAAAAAAAAACAAAAAAAACAAAGAAAAATAGGTAATTATGCAAAAGAGAGGCCGTTCTGAAATAATCATTTTATCATTTAGAAATCCATTATTTACATTTTTGTTACTATTCTCTTCACAGTTTAATGAACAAAACATACCATAAAGATTGAATTTAATTTGAAAAAATAAAATAGTACGGTTTCTATTCTTTATAAATATCAAAACATGTCAAGATATTTGATGTAAAAGAAACAATTCAAGTGCGACGATAATTGGAAATTTTAATTAGCAAAATTGGAATGACTGTTTTTATAATATAATTCAATAACAAAGGCCCCATCAGATTTTTATCTATTTTATGAATGCACATGTGTGAATCGTTCACGTGACGGATTACTTATGTTAAGAATAAGTAGGTTTGAAAACAATTTTTAAATATCGTGTCAAACTGAGCTAAGGGTTATCGTGTCTTCAGATTTTGGTTTCGATTTTTTTTCTTTTACATGGGGGTCACCAATTATCAAGGCCCGAAGGCCATTCAGGGATAAGGGTTATTGCGTGTACAGTAATCAATGAGATAGTATTGTAGTAATCATTAGTATTGGGGTTTTTGATAGAGTGTCTTACTTAAGGGGGCGGTTTGTTAGGAGTTTGTTTATGTTGGATTTGAAGACGTCCAAATTGTAGTCAGGTGGGAAACAGGCAAGCGGCAGAGAGTTCCACTGGTGTGCAGTTCTAAGAAAGAAGCTTTGCTCATGGAATCTATGTTTGGATTTAGGCACAGATAAAGAGTGGGAGAAAATCATTGACAGTAGTTTCAGTCAGACGGGTTATCTATCCTTGACCCGAGCTCTCTACGAATGAAGGAAAGGAGTACAGCTGTCATAGCAGAGTACCTATTTACAATGCCTCCCCACGGGACAGAGTTAGACACCAGGGTCGTTTTTTAACGTGGAGAAAAGGTACAAAAATAAAAATTGTCTCAGTCGTGAAGGATTTCTCCTCCACTGAAAGAGAACGAGAAATAGAAGTGCCGCATCTGAAGCACAGATGGTATTTATTTGCTCCCCCACCGAGCAAATTAGGCACAAGGCCAATTTTTAATGTGAGGAGTGAAGGGAGGGGGAAGGGAAAGGGGGGACCAGCTCCCGAGAGGTGGGAAATGGGAGCTGGTTAAAGGTCAGGCATGTGGGGTTGCCCCCACATCTGGTCTTTGCTAGTCATAGCTAGTCATAGCCTACAGTATCTGCCGGAACAGATGGTATTTATTTGCTCCCCCACCGAGCAAATTAGGCACAAGGCCGATTTTTAATGTGAGGAGTGAAGGGAGGGGGAAGGGAAAAAGGGGACCAGCTCCCGAGAGGTGGGAAATGGGAGCTGGTTAAAGGTCAGGCATGTGGGGTTGCCCCCACATCTGGTCTTTGCTTGCAGTATCTGCCGGAACAGATACATCACTTTAATCTTGGCCAAAAGGCCAAGTAGCCTAGCAGAGTACTTATTTACTATGCCTCCCCACGGGACAGAGTTAGACACCAGGATCGTTTTTTAACGTGGAGAAAAGGTACAAAAATAAAAATTGTCTCAGTCGTGAAGGATTTCTCCTCCACTGAAAGAGAACAAGAAATGGAAGTGCCGCATCTGAAGCACAGATACTACACTTTACACTTTGATCTTGGCCAAATGCCAAGTAGCCTAGCAGAGTAAATGAAAGATGTTGTGTTCATCGTAGATGAATAACCAAATGTTTGTGTCCTGTTGTCATTCCCCGTTATGTAATATTTCTATATAATAACTATACAATTATAAACGTTGTTACATTAAAAAAAACAAAAAAACAGTTGTTGCTGCTTTATTAAAAATTACAACCTTCCACGCCATCATCCTCACCCAAAATCGTTTTCAAGGGGAATAACTCTCATATTATTAGTAAATGTTTTTTCGGTTATGGTTAACTTTCGCCACCCGTTGTTTACAAAGCCATTTGCCGGAAGTGACGTTTTATCTACGGATGATCAAAACCGTATAGAATGAACCTTTTTTTTTTTATATAAGTTTTATTCAAACAGGCTTTATTTGAACTTAATGGACTTTTTTTTGTATTTATTAACTGTTTTATTCTTTTTATCAAACAAAAATAGAATTTTTATATTGACATATTATGGACTGTTTTTCGAACATCGAAATTTTAAAATTAGTTTTATTTAAAAAAAAAAAAAAGAAAGGCGGTGTTTTTTTTTTAATTAAATTCTAAACTTTATTTGAATTTTTCAACAAACTTTTACAGACATAATGGACTAGGCACCGCAAAAACTGGGGGGGGGCAGGTCAGTACTTTTTGACGGACCGTCTTTTTAAAAATCTACCAAAAATCAGGTAATTATCCGATCAATACGAAATTTTCAGCGATTATTAGGAGAAGAATGAACTTTATAACAGTGTACTTATTTTTCATAAACGATATTTATATATATATTTTTGCTTACAAACCCCCCCTTGTTTTGAAGTGGGAACAAATATGCTTAAAATAATCATCTGAAACTGAAATCAACATATTGTGTTGTTGTAAGGGACAGAATTATAGATTCAAAAAAAAAAAAAAAAAAAATTGTTTGCATACCTTATTTTGACGTCTGAATATCAGAACTTCGATTGTGTTTAATTATCCCGCTTTTGAGTTTTGAAGTGTGAAATTCGGTGAATATGTTAAGTAAAATAATTAATTTAAGTTAAGCAAAACAAAAAAAAATTTTTTTTAATATTTATACGAAAAAAGCTATTTTAAAATTTTTGATAAATAAATTAACATTTTTTTTTTAGCGAGCCGAATAATGCATGACCATTATTAAACAGGGCATGCTTTGAAGAATCGATACCAAAAAAAAAAATTCGATAAATATTGTGCCCTTTGTGTTAAAAATAGCATCATTTTTTTCGATCCCGTTTGAAAACGTTTGCCGCCTTTCGACTACGGTGGACCAAACGCGCTGAAATAATTTTTTTTTATTCTGCTTTAAATTGCCCCCCCCCATTTTGGGGAGCCTGGCCCCCACACACATACACATTAAAAACCAAACGCATACAAATGGTCACCCATCTGGTACTGGCCAGCCTCAGCTTAATAATACATTGAAATTTTCGTCACTGAAAAATAAGTTTTTTTTGGCCTGTTTGGTCTTCCATAGTTTGCTTTTTATCAAACGAAAACGTAAACAGAGTCGATCTGAACTCTACGTCAACGCGAAATATCTGGTTACCTCTATGAATAAGGGGAATTATTTGAAATTCAGGTACTTATATTATAATATTTTTGCATATTCTCTTAGAAAATCATCCTAAATCTTAGTTAGACAATAAATAAATTAATTAATTATTTCAAAAACCCTTTTTTTTAAATATTTAAGTACGTTTTTTGTGCAAGACAAAAAATGTCAATTGTTAACTTTTTGGGAAAATTTAACATTTAAAATTGAATTAAAAATAGTAGAAAAAGTTTTACATTATTCTGTTTTCTATATGATAAAATTCAGGGGTTTATCTTTCTGGAAAAAAAAAAGTTACTCAGAAATAATGGATTTTAATAAATGTAATTTCGTTTTAAAAAACAACAACAACTTGATTTTGCGGCCATTTTTGGCGGTGCCTATAATGGACTGTTTTTCAAACATCGAAATTTTAAAATTAAAGTTTTATGACCCTTCTAGAGTTATCGAACTTACTTTCGAATTTGCAAGACTGCCAAATTGATTTCCAAATTGATTTCCAAATTATGAACATTTTAGCAAATACAGTAATGCCAGCGACAGAACTAGCAACAACAAATATAGTATTCAGTGATGTGATTAAAGAAACGTCCTCTGAAATACACTGAATATCATGAAATGGTTGGCACGACGTGGCCTAATTGCCAACCAACACATGTGTACAAAATGTACTGACCCATGTCGAAGTATGAATCTCCAACATAGAAATGGAAGGCGCGTTATTGACGGCTATTGTTGGTCTTGTTCCAAATGCAAAAAAACAATAAACATTAGAGCTGGTTCCTTCTTTGAAGGTAGCCATTTACGGCTACAAGACTTGATACAAATTTTGTATTGGTGGTCGTTGGGGGAACCAATAGTGACTGTTTGCAAAGAAACTGGCGTCTCTAAAAAATCTGTAATCGACTGGTATAATTTCATTCGCGATAGATGCGCGATGACGATGCTAGAAAATCCAATACAATTAGGTGGTCCTGAACGAACAGTAGAAATTGACGAAAGTAAGTTCATGCATCGAAAATATCACCGAGGAAGATTCCGTCCAGGTCAGTGGGTTCTTGGCATGGTAGAACGAGAAACGAACTTGACAATGATGGTGCCAGTCGAAACGAGAGATGCTGCCACCCTATTACCAATCATTTCCCATACGTGAGACCAGGCACACGGATTGTGACAGATGGTTGGCGCGCCTATAATACATTACCGAACCATGCTGTGGTAAACCACCGGTATAACTTTGTGGACCCAAATGATCCTACTATTCACACAAATCGTGTGGAAGGTAGCTGGAGTCTTTGCAAAAATAAATTCAGGTCCATGAGGGGGACTAGCGATGCAAATTTTAATAGTCATCTACAAGAATTCCTTTGGCGGCGGCGAATCAAAAGCAATTATTTTGGGAATATAATGTATTGGATACGATTTTTTTATGATGTATGAGTTAACTACATTAACAATGAAAAAAACAAAACATTTTCTTTAAAAATTTTTTAAATTTTATGTTATAAAAGATCTATAAAGTCTATTTTTTTATATGAATGAAAAAATTTGTTAAAGAGTTAAAATAAACAAAGACTTTTCATTAAATATATTTAAAATAAATTATAAAATATCTATAAAGTCTATTTTTTATGTCTGTAAAAATTTGTTAGAGTTAAAATAAACAAAGACTTTTCGTTAATATCTATAAAGTCTATTTTTTATCTCTGTAAAAGTTTGTTGAAAAATTCAAATAAAGTTTAGAATTTAATTTAAAAAAAAAAAACACCGTCTTTTTTTTTTTTTAAATAAAACTAATTTTAAAATTTCGATGTTTGAAAAACAGTCCATAATATGTCAATATAAAAATTCTATTTTTTTTTGATAAAAAGAATAAAACAGTTAATAAATACAAAAAAAAGTCCATAAAGCCTGTTTGAATAAAACTTATATAAAAAAAAGATTCATTCTATACGGTTTTGATCATCCGTAGATAAAACGTCACTTCCGGCAAATGGCTTTGTAAACAACGGGTGGCGAAAGTTAACCATAACCGTTTTTTCTTGTATAAAACTATTTCCTGGATTTCTTATGTGACTTGGTTGCAAGTACGTTTTTGGTGCTTTTGTATAAAAAGTCATCAATGCAAGGGAAATAACTCTGACTAAGAGATGCATATATTTTTACATAAGAAAATATGGAATGATGAAACCAACTTTGAGGAGTTTTACTTCTTATAAAAGACTAGCCTGGGTGCCCGGCATTGCCTGGGTGTTTGGAGGCGTGTGTTGAGAAAAAAAAAATGGTAGTAGGCAGGCTCGAACCTGTATTGTGAAGGAGGAAAAGAATGTGAAAACAAAAAAACGTGACATCCTTGCTGTTGTGTCCTTCACTAAACTGGAAGTGACATAGGTTTAAATTAAGGCTAGATATTCGAAAAGAGTGGTGACTTTCGAAAATATTGGCGAAAAAAGCGACCCCTCCCTGCAGAAAAGTGCCTTATTCAGGGTGAAGGAATTAATGTTTTTGACCAATTTTTTTATATTTGTCATCCGAAGGGTCAATCTTACAAATGATACTAATCTCGTGAAAATCAGTCGTTTCTGGCAAAAGTTTTAAGCAGATATACAAACATACATACATACATTTAAACAGACAGATAAGATTTATATTACAGATTATCATCCCATTAGCCTCCTCCCACTTTTCGCCAAAATATTTGAGTTCATAATTAATCAAGCTATAGTCCATCACCTTACAGTTGCTAAACTTCTATCCAACCATCAATATGGATTCAGACAAACCCATTTTACTGCAGATATTCTAACTGTAATCGCTGAATGTATATACCATGCAGTGGATAAGGCAGGTGAGGGGAGGGCAGTATCCCTATATATATCTAAGGATTTAGACAGGGTAGAAAGTTACTTACATCTGAAAGTATCCTGTATCTCTACAATACCACCATTCGCCCATGTATGGATTATTGTTGTCACATCTGGGCTGGTGCATTTGCTGCTGGTCTCTCCCACCTGGATAGGGTACAAAAAAGAGTCGCCAACCTGATAGGTCCTGAACTGTTATCTAAGCTTCAACCTCTGTCCAATCGACAAAATGTTGCATGTCTCTGCCTGTTTTACAAGTATTTTAATGGTGAATGCTCTGATGAACTTCAAGTCCTTGTGTCCCCTCGACAAGCAGAAAAATCCCACTCCTACACAGTAGAGATCCCTAGATGTAAGAACGTCTTCTACGCTAATAGTTTCTTCCCTAGAACTGCTAGACTTTAGAAACCACTTCTGGGCTCCTGTTTCCCTAACTGCATTGTCACGTAGAAGTTCAAGTGTAATGTAAACAAACATTTTGCTGCTCAACTCCCTACACAGTATCCCTGCAACTTATGTCCCTGATAGTAACACTCTACATAAAAGTGGCATTATGTCTTGCTTTAGATGAAAATGTAAAAAAAAAAAATGAATTTATGCAGAAAACAGATTGTTGTGAAATAATAATTTTATCATTTAGAAATCCATTCTTTATATTTTTGTAACTATTCTCTACTTTCAGCTTACAATTCAATGAACAAAACCAAAACTTAATGGAATTTAATTTGAAAGAAATAGTACGGCCTGTATTCTGCATGAATACAAAATAAAATGTTAAGATATTTAACATAAAACAATAAAATTCAAGTGCAACAATAGTTGGAAAGTAATTGGAATTTTTATTACCAAAATTGGGATGACTTTTTTTTTCCTCCAAGTTGTGTTGGTTTCAGCTACCAAAATTCTATTGTGAAAAATGAGTTACGTCCCTTTAATCGGTGACTTTTTACACAAAAATTGATTTCCAAGTCTAAAATTAAAATGTTTTAGTTTATTTGCTTAAGATTTAACATGTATCTTCCCCATCGTTGGTTTTTATTTTTTCATTTAGAAAAAAAGAAAGTAGGAATATTTGACTTTCCATGTATTTCCTCCTCCAGTACAGGATTTTGCCCCACTATCAATGCTCATACATTGGAGGTAAAATTCTTCATTCAAAAACCTTCGTCGCTTACAGTGGGCGATATAGATTTATAGTAACCTTCCCCTCCATTTCCTCATCCGAAAAATGTACAAAGGACAAAAAAAGAAAAAAAAAATGACAAATCGTTGAAAACTCTATTGTTTTTAGAGTTTTATTGTACACCTTCCATCATCATTGCTTTTTACCAAAATTTCTTCCTTGTTCAAAAAATATGTAAAGTATTTAATACAAATCGTTACATTTTGATCGATTTTTTATTTTTATAAGAAGTGAGACAATTTTGCTGTATGTTTTTTGGGGTGATCAGATTCTGTCAATTTCATTTCTTGTTAGTTAAATGTTTTTTTTTTGTTTATCATCCCCACTGAAAAAAATCCATACAAAAAAACAATTCTGGTTAAAAATCACAAGTATATTAAATATCTTGAGTAAATAAAAAAAGAACAAGATGAAATTTGTTTCGATGAGTTTATTTCTTTATTTTAACGTTTTTACAATAGAATCAGAAAAAATTAACTTTTTAACAATAGCAAGAGAATTTAAACTTTTTAACAAAAACATAATAAACTTTTAACTTATTTACAACAGCATAATAAAACTTTTCACTTATTTACAACAGCATAATAAAACTTTAACTTATTTACATAAAGAATTTTTAAATTAACTCCAAGATGTCTTTTGGGTCCTTTCTTAACAGAAGTTCAGAAAAAGTTTCGGTTGACTAATGTAGATGCCCGTTTTACAAATGAAAAATCAACGAATCCGAGTTACATGGAAAAGAAATAGGAAAGTTTGTGCTTATATTTTGACCAGACATTTTATGACTAGAATCTTTGGTGGCGGCAGATGTAGGCAATGTTTAAGGTTTCCTTGGAGACTTGAAAAATGGACGTGTCCACGAATTTGATGCTTGATGCGTTCCAGGCATTAGATCTGAAAGATTATAAGCAAAAGAAAAATTGGTATTTTTTAAGTAATATAATGAATAAACAGAATGGGAAAGTAGAGAAAGAAAAGGAAATAAAATATCTAAAAAGAAAGAAAGAAAGATAGATAGATAGATAGATAGATATAGAGAGAGCGCAGGAGAGAGAGAGAAAGAGAGCGAGAGAAAGAAAGAGAGAGAGAAAGACAGAGAGAAACCAAGAAAAACAAAAAGAGAAAGAAAAAGAAGATGGAACTAGAAAAGGAGAGAATAACTATGCAAAAAAAGAAAAAATAAAGAAACTAGTATGAAAGACAGAAAAGGCACACACAGGAGAGAGATATAAAGAAATTACCCGCAAGAGAGAAAATAGAAGATAAAATAACAGAAAAGAGAAACCGAGACAATTTCGAGAGCGTGATAGAAATTTGTGAAGAATGGATTGAATCTCACCTGTTGAAAAAGGAAATCTGGATGGGAAAATCTGTGATGAAAAATAGAAAGAGATTTCAGTTGAATTTTATGATGCATGAAATAAATACTCGTTTATTATAATTATAGAATGACAAATGGATCAAAACCCAGTACGAATTTGTGGGAAAAGCGGCATTTCTTTAATGAGTATAACTTGGCATGTCTTCTCATAATTTTTTTATAAATAAAAACAAGAAACAATAAGCAAAAGACACAAAAATTCATTTGTTTTTTTCAAATGTAAAAACTAAAAAAAAAAAAGAAAACTTACTGAACATGAAGATGGGTTTTCAGATGAAACGTTGACAGTGTTTTTACTTTGACCAAAGAAATTGAATTAACCAGGAGGTGTGGGATTGGCAGATGGTAATACTGTAGAATTTGTACTTTGACCAAACGTTGTATGACAAGGAAGTGTAGTAGTTTCAGATGTAGGAAATGTAGATGTTTTGCTTGAAGTTTTGAGAATTGAACGTGGCCACTTTTTTGACAGGTGAGTTCCAGGCGATTCCATTGCAACTGAAATAATTTTATCAAAAGAAAAATTGGCATTTCTTTAATGAGCATAACAAGAGTAAGAGTGAAATGAGCGAAAGAGTAAGATATAGATAGATAGATAGATAGATAGATAGAGAGAGAGATAAAGAGAGAGAGTGAGATAGATAGATAGATAGAGAGAGAGAGAGAGAGTGAGAAAGAGAGATAGATAGAGAGAGAGGGGGGAGAGGGAGAGAGATTGTCAAAAGAAAGAGAAACTAGCAGGAGAGAATAAAGAGAGAAAATATCGATATAAAGAGACAGAAACGATTAGAAAACATGAGAGAAACGGATGAAAGAGATAAATTGATTAGAGAAAGTTGTAAATCTCACCTGTTGAAGGAGACATTCTGGATTGGAACATCTGTGTTAAAAAATAGAAAGAGATTTCATTGTAAATTTTACAAATTGTAAAAAAATATGGATGGCGAGATTCATACTAATAACATTAAATCAACTTCTCAGCATCAATCGTTTATCCATCTATCTATCTATCTATCTATCTATCTATCTATATATATATATATATATATATATATATATATATATATATATATATACATCTCTCTCTCTTTCTCTCTCTCTCTCTCTATATATATATATATACATCTCTCTATCTCTCTCTTTCTCTCTCTCTCTCTCTCTCTCTCTCTCTCTCTCTCTCTCTCTATATATATATATATATATATATATATATATATATATATATATATATATATATATATACACACACAAACGAAGGGGCGTTCTAAAACAAATGCCTAATATTTTTTATTCTGCCCGAATGGTTTAGAAATGATTGCAAATCTCTCAAGTAATTTTTAAAAACTGTTTTCTCCCTGTGTTTTAAATTATTTAATGTTGTTGTTGAGTAAAATTCAAATGCATTTTTTTTATGCATTTAAAAACCATTTCTTCAGCGATTATTCAAAGGATTTAGTTTTGTCTGATTATTAATAAATTATTAATTGGCTGGTTATTAATTAACTATTAATTGGCTGGTTATTAATTAACTATTAATTGGCTGGTTATTAATTATTTATTAATTGGCTGGTTATGAATTACTTATTAATCGTGCCTGTTTATTAATTAATTATTAATTGTCTGTTTATTAATTAATTATTAGTTGTCTGCTTATTCATTAATTATGAATTGTCAGCTTATTAATTAATTATTAATTGGCTGGTTATTAATTAATTATGTATTGGCTGCTTATTAATTAATTATTACTTGGCTGCTCATTAATTAATTATTAATTGTCTGCTTATTAATTAATTATTAATTGTCAGCTTATTAATTAATTATTAATTGGCTGGTTATTGATTAATTATGAATTGGCTGCTTATTAATTAATTATTACTTGGCTGGTTATCAATTAATTATGAATTGGCTGGTTAATGATTATTTATTAATTGTCTGCTGTTTTATTAATTATTAATTATCTGCTTATTAATTAATTATTAATTGTTTGCTGTTTTATTAATTATTAATTGTCTTCTTATTAATTATTAATTGTCTGCTGTTTTATTAATTATTAATTGTCTGCTTATTAATTAATTATTAATTGACTGCTTATTAATTAGTTATTAATTGGCTGGTTATTAATTAATTATTAATTGGCTGCTTATTAATTAGTTATTAATTGGCTGCTTATTAATTAGTTATTAATTGGCTGCTTATTAATTAATTATTAATTGGCTGCTTATTAATTATTTATTAATTGGCTGGTTATTAATTAATTATTAGTTGTTTGCTTATTCATTAAGTATTAAGTGGGTGGTTATTAATTAATTATTAATTGTCTGCTGTTTTATTAATTATTAATTGTCTGCTCATTAATTAATTATTTATTGTCTGCTCATTAATTGATTATTAATTGGCTAGTTATTAATTAAGTAAGAAGGTTACTGTGTTACTGATGTCTACACAGAATGTAGTCAATAAAATGCAGATTCCTATGCAAAACAAATCAAATTAGCAAAACTAATATCCATAAGGAAATCATACAAGCAAAAATGTGTTTAGAAAAAGAGGAAAACTTACCAAAGTTGAACTTGGAGATGCAACATGATGAGTGTTTGTAATCGGGAAGTTCAACAGATTATGAGATGCAGTGGCTAAAGCTGGCACTCCTGTATCAGTTTGATTTGAAGAACTGGAAGGTAAACATGTGAACGATGTTGTTGTTGGAGACATGTCAGTGTATTCCTCGGGAAAAATAGAATTTAAATTAAAGCTAACTGATTTTTTCTTGGACTTCTTTGACACATTAGAAATTTTCTTTTGTACAAGTGCCTTTTTCTTAGGCTTCTCTGGCAAAGTAGAATTTGTCTTTACTTGAACTGATTCTTCCTTAACCATCTCCGACAAAACGGGTTTTGTCTCATATTGAACTGACATTTTCTTTGGCATTTCTGACAAAATCGCTGTTTTCTCAAGTTGAATAGACTTTTTCTTGGGACTCTCTGACAAAATAGACTTAATATCAGTTTGAGATAACGTATTCTCATGCATATTTGGCAAAATAATTTGTTTCTTCTTTCGAATTGCTTTTTTTATTGTTCTCACAGGGGAAATAGAAGTTTTCTCGATATTAGTTGACGTTTCCTGTAGCTTCTCTGGTCCAAAAGAGTTTGCCTCAAGTTGAGCTGTCTCTTCAATGGGCTTCTCTGACAAAGTAGCTTTTGTCTCAAGCTGAGCTGCCATTTTCTTTGGCACCTCTGACAAAATAGATTTTGTCTCAGTTTGAGATAACGTTTTCTCAGATATTTTTGGCAATATAATTTTTTTCTTCTTTCGAATTGCTTTTTTTATTGTTCTCACAGGGGAAATAGAAGTTTTCTCGATATTAGTTGACGTTTCCTGTAGCTTCTCTGGTCCAAAAGAGTTTGACTCAAGTTGAGCTGGCTCTTCAATGGGCTTCTCTGACAAAGTAGCTTTTGTCTCAAGCTGAGCTGCCATTTTCTTTGGCACCTCTGACAAAATAGATTTTGTCTCAGCTTGAGGAAACGTTTTCTCAGATATTTTTGGCAATATAATTTTGTTCTTCTTTCGAATTGCTTTTTTTATTGTTCTCACAGGGGAAATAGAAGTTTTCTCGATATTAGTTGACGTTTCCTGTAGCTTCTCTGGTCCAAAAGAGTTTGACTCAAGTTGAGCTGGCTCTTCAATGGGCTTCTCTGACAAAGTAGCTTTTGTCTCAAGCTGAGCTGCCATTTTCTTTGGCACCTCTGACAAAATAGATTTTGTCTCAGTTTGAGATAACGTTTTCTCAGATATTTTTGGCAATATAATTTTTTTCTTCTTTCGAATTGCTTTTTTTATTGTTCTCACAGGGGAAATAGAAGTTTTCTCGATATTAGTTGACGTTTCCTGTAGCTTCTCTGGTCCAAAAGAGTTTGCCTCAAGTTGAGCTGTCTCTTCAATGGGCTTCTCTGACAAAGTAGCTTTTGTCTCAAGCTGAGCTGCCATTTTCTTTGGCACCTCTGACAAAATAGATTTTGTCTCAGCTTGAGGAAACGTTTTCTCAGATATTTTTGGCAATATAATTTTTTTCTTCTTTCGAATTGCTTTTTTTATTGTTCTCACAGGGGAAATAGAAGTTTTCTCGATATTAGTTGACGTTTCCTGTAGCTTCTCTGGTCCAAAAGAGTTTGCCTCAAGTTGAGCTGTCTCTTCAATGGGCTTCTCTGACAAAGTAGCTTTTGTCTCAAGCTGAGCTGCCATTTTCTTTGGCACCTCTGACAAAATAGATTTTGTCTCAGCTTGAGGAAACGTTTTCTCAGATATTTTTGGCAATATAATTTTTTTCTTCTTTCGAATTGCTTTTTTTATTGTTCTCACAGGGGAAATAGAAGTTTTCTCGATATTAGTTGACGTTTCCTGTAGCTTCTCTGGTCCAAAAGAGTTTGCCTCAAGTTGAGCTGTCTCTTCAATGGGCTTCTCTGACAAAGTAGCTTTTGTCTCAAGCTGAGCTGCCATTTTCTTTGGCACCTCTGACAAAATAGATTTTGTCTCAGCTTGAGGAAACGTTTTCTCAGATATTTTTGGCAATATAATTTTTTTCTTCTTTCGAATTGCTTTTTTTATTGTTCTCACAGGGGAAATAGAAGTTTTCTCGATATTAGTTGACGTTTCCTGTAGCTTCTCTGGTCCAAAAGAGTTTGCCTCAAGTTGAGCTGGCTCTTCAATGGGCTTCTCTGACAAAGTAGCTTTTGTCTCAAGCTGAGCTGCCATTTTCTTTGGCACCTCTGACAAAATAGATTTTGTCTCAGTTTGAGATAACGTTTTCTCAGATATTTTTGGCAATATAATTTTTTTCTTCTTTCGAATTGCTTTTTTTATTGTTCTCACAGGGGAAATAGAAGTTTTCTCGATATTAGTTGACGTTTCCTGTAGCTTCTCTGGTCCAAAAGAGTTTGCCTCAAGTTGAGCTGGCTCTTCAATGGGCTTCTCTGACAAAGTAGCTTTTGTCTCAAGCTGAGCTGCCATTTTCTTTGGCACCTCTGACAAAATAGATTTTGTCTCAGCTTGAGGAAACGTTTTCTCAGATATTTTTGGCAATATAATTTTTTTCTTCTTTCGAATTGCTTTTTTTATTGTTCTCACAGGGGAAATAGAAGTTTTCTCGATATTAGTTGACGTTTCCTGTAGCTTCTCTGGTCCAAAAGAGTTTGCCTCAAGTTGAGCTGGCTCTTCAATGGGCTTCTCTGACAAAGTAGCTTTTGTCTCAAGCTGAGCTGCCATTTTCTTTGGCACCTCTGACAAAATAGATTTTGTCTCAGCTTGAGGAAACGTTTTCTCAGATATTTTTGGCAATATAATTTTTTTCTTCTTTCGAATTGCTTTTTTTATTGTTCTCACAGGGGAAATAGAAGTTTTCTCGATATTAGTTGACGTTTCCTGTAGCTTCTCTGGTCCAAAAGAGTTTGCCTCAAGTTGAGCTGGCTCTTCAATGGGCTTCTCTGACAAAGTAGCTTTTGTCTCAAGCTGAGCTGCCATTTTCTTTGGCACCTCTGACAAAATAGATTTTGTCTCAGTTTGAGATAACGTTTTCTCAGATATTTTTGGCAAAATAATTTTTTTCTTCTTTCGAATTGCTTTTTTTATTGTTCTCACAGGGGAAATAGAAGTTTTCTCGATATTAGTTGACGTTTCCTGTAGCTTCTCTGGTCCAAAAGAGTTTGACTCAAGTTGAGCTGGCTCTTCAATGGGCTTCTCTGACAAAGTAGCTTTTGTCTCAAGCTGAGCTGCCATTTTCTTTGGCACCTCTGACAAAATAGATTTTGTCTCAGTTTGAGATAACGTTTTCTCAGATATTTTTGGCAATATAATTTTTTTCTTCTTTCGAATTGCTTTTTTTATTGTTCTCACAGGGGAAATAGAAGTTTTCTCGATATTAGTTGACGTTTCCTGTAGCTTCTCTGGTCCAAAAGAGTTTGCCTCAAGTTGAGCTGGCTCTTCAATGGGCTTCTCTGACAAAGTAGCTTTTGTCTCAAGCTGAGCTGCCATTTTCTTTGGCACCTCTGACAAAATAGATTTTGTCTCAGCTTGAGATAACGTTTTCTCAGGTACTTTTGGCAATATAATTTTTTTCTTCTTTCGAATTGCTTTTTTTATTGTTTTTTCAGGCGAAATAGAAGTTTTCTCGATATTATGTGACGTTTCCTGTAGCTTCTCTGGTCCAAAAGAGTTTTCATCAAGTTGAGCTGGCTCTTCAATGGGCTTCTCTGACAAAGTAGCTTTTGTCTCAAGCTGAACTGCCATTTTCTTTGGCACCTCTGACAAAATAGATTTTGTCTCAGTTTGAGATAACGTTTTCTCGGGTACTTTTGGCAATATAATTTTTTTCTTTTTTCGAATCGCTTTTTTTATTGTTTTCTCAGGGGAAATAGAAGTTTTCTCGATATTAATTGACGTTTTCTGTTGCTTCTCTGGCACAAAAGAGTTTAACTCACGTTGAGCTGACCTTTTCCTATGCTTTTCTGACAAAATAGCTTTTGTCTCAATCTTAACCGACAATTTCTTTGGTAGCTCTGATGAAATAGATTTTGCCTCGGTTTGAGACGACATTTTCTCTGGCACTTTAGGCAAAGTAAAATTTTTATTTTTTCGAACAGCCTTTTTAATGGTTCTCTTCGAGAAAATAGAATTTTCCTCAATTTCTACCGACTTTTTCTTTGGCTTCTCTAGCAACAGAAAGTTTTTCTTGAGTTGAGTTGAATTTTTCTTGGGCATCTCTGGTAAGGTAGAATTTGTCTCAACTTCAACTGACTCGGTCCGTGGCATCTTTGAATGAAAAGAATATGTCTCACGTTGAACTGACTCTTCCTGTGTCATCCTGAGTAAATGATAGTTTGTATCAAGATGAACTGAATTTTTCTTGTGCCTCCTTGGAAAGGTATACTTTGTCTTGAGTTTAAGTGACTCCTGCTGAAAAGTAATATCAAACATTAATAAGAACTATTAATGAAATAAATTATAATCATTTATTCGGAGGATATTTAATGAAATTTGCTTATTATTGACATGTATTTATATAGATAAATATAGATATATTTTACTGATAAATCATTTTAATCCAATTAAGATTAAACTAAGTGTAATGATTTGGGAATTTTTCATGCGGCATGAAAAATATACATTCATTTTTTGTAATTAAGAGTCAAAAATTTTATTTGACAAATTGTTCAGAAATTGTAGATAAATGTGAAATAGAAATGTTGTTCAAATAAAATAAGAACAATTTACAAAATAAGTTGAAATAATAAATAGAAAAAAAAACTAAAAATTTAATTTTTATTTATAATTATTTAATTTTTTATTTAATCTAAAAAGTTTATAAAATCAATAAAGTATTTAACAAATTAATCAGTGAGAAATTTACAAAACTTTACAAAAAGACAAACGATCAAAAAGATTGAATCATAAACAAAGAAACAAAAATTATCAAACTTAAAGTTATTTAATTATCGGAAAATAAAACCCTTTATAGCTTGATAGTTTGTAAATGAAAATTATATATATATGGGGTTTTAAATGATATATATATATATATATATATATATATATATATATATATATATATATATATATATATATATATATATATATATATATTATATATATATATATATATATGGGGAAGTGGTATTATCTACTGGAGAGCCATGTATTTAACAGCTGTCCTGTTTTTAAATCTCCGAAACAGCTAAATAGTAAGCAGCTGATGATCCCCGTTTTCCATTTACAAAATCTGAGTTAATGTTTTCTCTTTTCATCCGTATGTAATTAAATTCTGTTTTAAAATTGAAGACTTTTGCGAAATCGGCTTATGCAATTGCTAAGTCTATTTCTATTTAACAACTGTAGTTAATGATCTTTTTTTTTGCATCCTTATATAAATGAATTCTCTTTTGTCATTATAATCTTTTTAAAAGTCGGATTATGTAGGTGCTTAGTCTGCGATAGGTTAATGTTAATTTCTTTTCTCCTTCCAGGAATTTAAACTGTACTCTTTATTTTTATTTTTGCATTTTTTTTATTCAAAGCTTTTATGTAATGCTTTAAAAAGTATAGGAATCGATTATTTATGAAGGTAATTACAAACCTGACACATTATGCAAAGGTGTTTTGATTGAACAAAAAATAATGAAGTTTGATAAAAGGTCACGTGTGAAAACAGTGATAATATGATTAATTACTTACAGATATTTTTTCACATCCATTCTTTGCCGACAATCCAAAGACAGTATCTGCGAATTTTCGCTTCATCTCAAATGCAATAAGATAGTCATATATGGTCTCCTTTGAAGGTGGAAGCTGACAAACGAGAGAAAAAAATTCATTGCATTTCGTTCATTTCTAAAATGCTGGTCTTTTCAAAGATATAATCTTTTAAACTGTTTACAATTCTATCGATTTTCTTAAAAATGAACTGGAGGAAAATAAGAAGACACATTCCTGCGATACTTTTTAATCTATGTTGTTAAATCACAGAATTTTAAGAACCAGTTATTCTTCTCATCTCCTTATCTCGTTATGAAAACAATTACTTGATTTAATTTCAATGATTTTTTCTTACACGTAATATACATAATAAATGCTATTTGTGTCTAATGTTCAGTAATGGTAGATTAAAATATACTGTGATAAAGATATGCTCAATATTCGATCCCACAGCCAAGGAAAGTTCTTCCAAGAATAAAACTGTTTGTGAAATTTAAGCTTCCTAAAAATACAAGTTGATTTTGGATTCCAGAATTGTATTTTATTTTCTGTTAAATTTATCCATTATTTAAAAATATTCATAAAATGTAAATAATGATCAGGATGTAGAGTTTCAAAAACCAATAATCTTTACCTTGCTTTTGTTACAATGAATGATGTTTTTTTTTTTTTAATGGTTAAAAAGAAATAATATTTCTGAAGATTACATATGCTATTAAACCTCATCTTGTATATTAATTAATTTATACTGGCCTCGCCCTTATTCGGGTGGTATTAAATGAAAGTTTAGTTTTCCTATTATTCTGATGACATAAAATACAAAGCAACATAGAAATACAAAATATGCAAACTAATGCAAAATTAAATAAAAATACGACTTTTTAGTTGAATATCTTTATCATTATAGTTTTTGTATGAAGCGAACAATACGATTGACAGATTTTCAATACGAGCATTTTTTTAAATACATTACCAGTGAAACATATCACTGTAATTGGAAACAAAATTAAATCTAATGAATATTTCAAATGTATTTCTGGATTTATTATTTCAATGCAACTAAAAAACTTAAGATTTCATGAAGAATTGAAAAATAATTTTTTTATTTTTTTACTTAAAAACCATGAATTTTATTACATGACAAATTGAACAGAAATTATAGATTCATGAGTAATAGAAATGTTGTTCAAATCAAAAGAGAATTTATTGAACTTACTGTGAATTGTAGAAGGGTATTGGTGAAATCTCTGAAAACTGAATATTTCTGAAAAAAAAGTTGAAAAAAATAATTGGTTTCTTGAATAAATTGAATAATAACTGTGCATATATATATATATATATATATATATATATATATATATATATATATATATATATATATATATATATATATATGTATATATATTCCAAGTTGAAAATATTTGAAATATTAGAAAGATTAGAATCATTGAATTTCAGCAAGGGTCGTTGATAGTGCTCAATCAAAAAAGAGCAAATTTGTAATTTTTATTTTCTTTATGTAAATACAGTCATATCTTGCTATGATGTGCAGACCGTTTTGATTATTATTGATCTCATCAGGCCAGAAAAAAATTTGAAAATTTAAAAAAATTGAAAAACTTTTTTTTAAAGACATGGCAAAATATTTCCTCCTTTAAAATTAAAAAAAAGTTTTTCTTGCTTGATGAGATCAGTAATGATTGAAACGATCTGCAAATTGTAACATGATATGACTATATTTACATAAAGAAAACAGAAATTAAATCTATATAGTCGCTGTATCACAACTCACCAATGCGGCTAGACAAGCAACTACCTGAAGCCAAGAACGAAACTCGACCGCCCAAACAACAGTCGGTGCTTCAAACTATTATGATATTTCGCTACTGCTATGAGGGTAGTGAATTGACAATGTTTTGACATTGTCCAAATGCTTAAGCGAATTAGCAGTGTTTAAAATTGGACTTATTTTATAACTTAGAAATATAAAGAACAATTTACAAAATAAGTTGGAATAATAAAACTGGAAAAACTAATAAATTATTCATGAAAGCTAATAAATCTAAAAAGTTATAAAATCAATTATTTAACAAATTATCAGTGAGGAATTTACAAAATTTGACAAAAAGACAAACAATCAGATAGATTGAATCATAAACAAAGAAACAAAAATGATAAAACATAAAGACAATCACACACACACACACACACACACACACACACACACACACACACACACACACACACACATATTTATCTGAAAATGAAACTTGGATAATATTTATTAATTTACGTCTCCTATCTATTAATGTATTTCACAAAAATCAGATCATTTGAATCCTGACAAAGGCTTCTATCCCCATTTTATCTCCTTTGCATAAAAACAAATATAACCCATATTAGACTCATTATGCCCCGCCCTTGTGTTTCAAATTTCATAATGATCAGTTAATTATTTTAAAAATAAATAAGGTACATGTAAATATATAAACATATCCACACACACCTAATTTTATGCATGTGTGTAAATACTATTGAAAGATATCTTGTTTTAATAGAACATGGTGGTGTGACAAAAGGTTAAGTTAATCTACTCGAAAAAAGATGATGATGTGATCAGTTACTTACATGCGTTTGAGGACGTTCTTCCTTTGTCACAAAACGAACACATTCTTGTGGAGATCGGCGGTTATTACTAATTCCGGAAAAATGATCATATATAGGCATCACTGACATTGGATCACTTGACTCATCCTGGAAAATGGAAGAAATAATCATTGCAATTATTTCAATTTTTACCGGATTTTTATGTAGATAATTATTGAAAATATATTTTTAGTTAATAATAAAGACAATGAAAAGAAGTCTCATTTAAACATTTAATAAACAACTTTGTTTGTATTAATTTATTTTTATTTCGGACTATTATTCTCATCTTTATTAGTTGTTGTTTTTGATCTTTTATTGGTTTTTGTTTATTCACAACGTTTCGGCCAACTAGTCCTCTGGCCTTCGTCAAAATGTGGTGAGACAACAACAACTACGGATGGCAGTGATGGCTGAGAATGCAGTTAGGGGATTCGAAGTTCCTATCCGTCGCGGTTAACACCTGACGAAGGCCAGAGCAATAGTTGGCCGAAACGTGAATAAACAAAAACCAATAAAAGATCAAAAAACAACAACTAATAAAGATGAGAATAATAGTCCGAAATAAAAATAAATTAATATAAAATGCTCATCTCAAAAATGAATTCCAATTAAGGAATATTATATATATAAACTTTATTTGTCACGTACATCAAGTCTGTTGCCAAGGTCACTGGAAAGATGGTGGGATCCTTCTACCGCTCCAGAAGATATCTCACTACTGATGCAATTCTCTATCTATATAAAAGTCAAGTACGTCCAAGGATGGAATACTGTTGCCATATCTGGGCAGGAGCTGCTAAAAACAGCCTATCCTGCCTTGACAGAGTACAAAATAGACTTCGTGGCTTAGTGGGGGATGCCCTTTTCTCTACCCTGCAACCTCTCTCCCACAGAAGAGACGTTGCGAGTCTATCCTTGTTTTATCATTATTTCCATGGCAGGTGCTCGTCTGAACTCCAATCTCTGGTCCCCCGTCGCCAATCTTTCACGAAAAACACCCGTCTAGCTGAATCCACTGTGAAAAATTTCCCCCACTCTATATCTGTGCCTAAATCAAAACGCGGATTCCATGAGCAAAGCTACTTTCTTAGAACTGCACGCCTGTGGAAATCTGTTCCGTCTGCCTGCTTCCCACTGGACTACAACTTGGATGTCTCCAAGTCCAATGTTAACAAATTCCTAATGAACCGCCCCCTTAAGTAAACACTCCATCAAATCTCCACACTAATGTAATGTACTTGCAATAACCCTTATCCCTGAGTGGCTTCCGGGCCTTGATAAGTGGTGATCACTGTGTAAAAAAAAAAAAATAAGAGAGTTCATTATTCGTGCTCGCTTGTAGTAGTCATGAAAAGAGAGTTCGTTGAAAAAGAGAGAAAAGTGTTCAATGTGTTTAAAGATAGAATTAATATCATGCCGGCTGGTTGAAGAAGAGAACAGTTCAGTTCCGTTTACATGTGTAAAGGAAGCCTATTAAAAGAGAAAGAAAGGGCAACGTCTTCAGAGTGTTGCCGTGTTGCCGTGCGTGAGTGTGAGTTCTTTAGCATGACAAAGAATGTTCGTTTGGGTAGTCCTGTAGAATGATGCAGTTCGTGTGGGTACAGCACGTGGAAAGAAATGGTAGTTAGGAGAGAGTCATAGCTAGCTTGTAGTACTCACGTTCAGCCTGGGGCCGAAGCCCCAGTCGATGTGTGCTTTTGGGCAAAGCAGCGAGAAAGAGAATTAATGGTTACAGATTTTGCCTTTTATATACTCTGTCACGTGATCGAGAGCTGACTTGTGATTAAACAAGCCAGGGAGAAATGGATTTCAAATCTCAAAGTCATGAGAAGTAGTCTCTGCCTGTGATGTAGTGGGTGTCAGCTGCTACATGTTCATCTATCTTAATCCCTTCCCCATCTAATTGAAACAAAACTGCATGTTTGTATTGAAGTGAGTTTAGGGTTTTAGAATTAGTCTAGACTACCTGTGACCCGTTGGGTCAGTATGTTATATTAGCTATGGAATTCATGTATGAGCGTGACATGTTTGACGTAAAGAAAATAGTTTCTTTTTGACATAACAGAAACATTTCTATGAAAGTATATTAAAATAAAAACTCATGGCCGGATCACTCAAACATGAAAAAAAAAAGTCCTCACTATTCGTGTAGTTACCTATTTTTCCGAATAATCGCTCAAAAATCGAAAATTAAACAGGATTTTCCTACGAATCGAATGCAGACGAAAGTCATTTAGCAGCAAAAACGCACATGAACGTACCGATGATAAATATAAAAATGAAAAACCCATATTGGAATCCTTCAACCAAGTTATACAAACTTAAAATATAAAAAAAAAAAATAATTAATAAAACCTGAAACAAAAAAATAAAACCTAAATAAATAAAATAAAAAAAAACTAATATTGAAACAGATTATTAAATGTGTCAAAAAATCACCGTTCTCACACAACTATTTTGTATGTAGAAATGTAAACAAAAAATAAAAACAGAAGGAAGGAAGGAAGGAAGGAAAAGAGATGGATAGAGAGTAGTAGTAGTAGTAGTAGTAGTAGTCTTGCTTTACTACAATTGTTTTTATGTTTGTCAACGGGTTAAAGTTGTTTAGTAGTAAGAAAGTAACGACAGTATAGTTGTAATAAAGAATAGTTGCAAAACACCCCCACTCTTCCCATGTTAAATAATAATTTCGAAATAATAACGTTAATATTTCAGTGCACAGGTCAAAATCTGCAAAAGAAGCGATTTGTGTTTATTTGTTTATGTTGTTATAGGTTAATGTTTATGCGCGCATGCGCAACCAGATGTCATAAACCAGAAAGTGGGTTTCATCCCTCGTTACAAGCTTATTTAAGTTTATAATTATATAGATTAGTTACCAACACAATATATGTTTAATTAGTATAAAAAAACACAGGAGATTAAAAATAGATAAATTTTGAAAATTAATTTCATTGACTTATATCTTTAAATATTACATGACATTAACTCATAAAATTCTAATTATTTTTAATATCATTTAGTTGTCTACGCGTTGTAAAAAGAATATTACATAGAAAAGAGTTAAATAACGTATCTAAAAATTTAAATTATATTTGCAAAATATTTTCACAGAGCAAAAGAAATGGTTGATCTATTGACTGCTATGAATAAAATCATTTTCTTTCATTCATTTTTTTTTTTTCGTTTTTTCTTTCTTTCTTTCTTAGTATCATCATTTTACATTAGTTCTTCATTTGAATTTCAAGGTGATAATAATATTCAAATAAAGATATTTTACTTAATAACATTTTATGATTATAATAATATTCAAATAAAGATATTTTATTTAATAACATTTTATGATTATAATAATATTCAAATAAAGATATTTTACTTAATAACATTTTATGATTATAATAATATTCAAATAAAGATATTTTACTTAATAACATTTTATGATTATAATAATATTCAAATAAAGATATTTTACTTAATAACATTTTATGATTATAATAATATTCAAATAAAGATATTTTACTTAATAACATTTTATGATTATAATAATATTCAAATAAAGATATTTTACTTAATAACATTTTATGATTATAATAATATTCAAATAAAGATATTTTACTTAATAACATTTTATGATTATAATAATATTCAAATAAAGATATTTTACTTAATAACATTTTATGATTATAATAATATTCAAATAAAGATATTTTACTTAATAACATTTTATGATTATAATAATATTCAAATAAAGATATTTTACTTAATAACATTTTATGATTATAATAATATTCAAATAAAGATATTTTACTTAATAACATTTTATGATTATAATAATATTCAAATAAAGATATTTTACTTAATAACATTTTATGATTATAATAATATTCAAATAAAGATATTTTACGTAATAACATTTTATGATTATAATAATATTCAAATAAAGATATTTTACTTAATAACATTTTATGATTATAATAATATTCAAATAAAGATATTTTACTTAATAACATTTTATGATTATGATAATATTCAAATAAAGATATTTTACTTAATATTTAATATTTATAATAATGAATACTTGTATTTTATGAACAAGGGAGACAATTTAAATAGATAATTACATAGAAGAATGCTATATTCTCTTATTTTTATAAACATTATAAATGTCTATTTAATCAAAATCTTTTATAATGTAATAAATTAAAAAAGTGGGGGTTTATCCGGTTAAAGATTAAATGGAAATCTACAATAAAACTTAATAACATCGTATTTCTGAACTTGTCTATTTGAATCAAGAAAAAGAAAATGTATGAAAATCTGTCAATATTACAAAACATCTTATACCACAGAGTTATCCCGCTTGTTTTCTTTCTAATACTGCGTAAAACACAATTTCTATTTACAAACGAAGGATTTCATTAAATGTTTGTCTCGTGTTTTAGTTAACTGACTTAGAAAACAAAGATTGTGTTCCTTCTTTTCTATATTCTTTTTTATGGCCAACTGACATTATACAAAAACTTTAAGCCTTGTACTAAATATATTTTTGTCAGTTATGTTAATAAGGAATTTTGCTAAAAGAGAACTAATTTAACTGCTTAAATGAATCGATTATTTATGGGAAAAACTTATTGCAGTTAATAGATACTCCCTCATTCCAACTTATCAAGTGGGAATTCATCAAAAAGAACGAGTAAATCTGCTTACCATGAAATATTTCACAAGTAAATCATTCTTTCTGTTCATTGATTCAGATTGATGAAATTCAGCTGAAAATTTAAAACAAACATTTCTTTATTTAAAACAGAAAATAATGAAGGAGAAAAGCTTCATATGTACATTTTGAATAATAGGGCTGGAGTTATCACATATACAAAAAACGATATTGAAATGGATCCACAATGATAATTAAATTATAATAAAATATATTAATAAAAAAGAATATTGTAACCGTCATTCATTGATAGTTACATGAGATGACATCATTCAATTTACACCCAGTGAAATATTAAATGTTATAAATTATCAATATATATATTTAGATATATGTGTTTTTTTCTTCAGTCAAAAGCAAGTTTATATTCATATTATCATAAAATATTATTTATTGGAAAGAATGCAGACTGCTTTAAATGAAAGATAAAAACACAAGAACGGAGAATACATATTGAATATTTTGTATGAAAATTAAAATAAAAGAAAAATTATTTACCATTATTCATAGAAACGTTGGGATCAACAGATAATCCTGATTCAGCTGCGTCCGGGTTGTCCTGCACTTCATGAGTAAGTAAGACATGATCAGTGTTTGCAGGATGCGGATGTACTGATTCACCATCACTTGCATTGGATTCAGGGTTCTAAGAAAATGAAACAAGATCATATTTTTATAAAAAGATCAAAGTGAATGTAGAAAAGAAACAACTTGGCGTTGGTGTACTAATCAGATGTGAGGAATCTAATGGACCTAACACCTCCCACCACCACCATCCGAACTGAATTGTTTTATATCTGTTTCTTCTTCCTTACATTATTATTATTTATTATTTATTATTATTATTATTATTATTATTTTTTTTTTTTTTTTTTTTTTTTTTTTTTTTTATTATTATTATTATTATTATTATTATTATTTATTATTATTATTATTATTATTATTATTATTATTATTATTATTATTATTATTATTATTATTATTATTATTATTATTATTATTATTATTATTATTATTATTATTATTATTATTATTATTATTATTATTATTATTATTATTATTATTATTATTATTATTATTATTATTATTATTATTATTATTATTATTATTATTATTATTATTATTATTATTATTATTATTATTATTATTATTATTATTATTATTATTATTATTATTATTATTATTATTATTATTATTATTATTATTATTATTATTATTATTATTATTATTATTATTATTATTATTATTATTATTATTATTATTATTATTATTATTATTATTATTATTATTATTATTATTATTATTATTATTATTATTATTATTATTATTATTATTATTATTATTATTATTATTATTATTATTATTATTATTATTATTATTATTATTATTATTATTATTATTATTATTATTATTATTATTATTATTATTATTATTATTATTATTATTATTATTATTATTATTATTATTATTATTATTATTATTATTATTATTATTATTATTATTATTATTATTATTATTATTATTATTATTATTATTATTATTATTATTATTATTATTATTATTATTATTATTATTATTATTATTATTATTATTATTATTATTATTATTATTATTATTATTATTATTATTATTATTATTATTATTATTATTATTATTATTATTATTATTATTATTATTATTATTATTATTATTATTATTATTATTATTATTATTATTATTATTATTATTATTATTATTATTATTATTATTATTATTATTATTATTATTATTATTATTATTATTATTATTATTATTATTATTATTATTATTATTATTATTATTATTATTATTATTATTATTATTATTATTATTATTATTATTATTATTATTATTATTATTATTATTATTATTATTATTATTATTATTATTATTATTATTATTATTATTATTATTATTATTATTATTATTATTATTATTATTATTATTATTATTATTATTATTATTATTATTATTATTATTATTATTATTATTATTATTATTATTATTATTATTATTATTATTATTATTATTATTATTATTATTATTATTATTATTATTATTATTATTATTATTATTATTATTATTATTATTATTATTATTATTATTATTATTATTATTATTATTATTATTATTATTATTATTATTATTATTATTATTATTATTATTATTATTATTATTATTATTATTATTATTATTATTATTATTATTATTATTATTATTATTATTATTATTATTATTATTATTATTATTATTTCAGAGTTGACTCAACTTTTGGATGATTTTAGTTGAATTTTTTTCTTGAACATCAGGTCTATTCCTTTTGACAAGACATTGAAAGTATACCTTAACACTCTCATTGTTCCTAACAGGCAAGCCTTTTGCAAAATTGGAAAAGAAATTGACTCATTGACATGATTAAATAATTTATGGTGACTTTTTGTTATCATCCCAAATGTTACAATCAAACTTGCGATAATATTTCAATAGTTTTTATAAATATCAAAGTTATAGAAGATTATGTGTTGTAGTAGTAGTAGTAGTAGTAGTAGTTATGGAACTCCAAAAAAGGGGAGGGGACGAGGAAGAAACTTAGCAAACATGATACTTACAACTATCTGGAAGTTTTTGAACCAGACGCCATCACATGAACAGAACTGAAAGAGACGATTGGAAAACAATTTGTGAGAAAAATAAGAAAAAAACAAACAAATAAAAGTGTATTTGTTATACATCAGATGTAAGGTAGGGGATGTGCTGGAAAATTGAAGCAGTCTCTTGGGGTTCATCTCTACAAATGGTTAGCTTCTACCCAATATATTAAACACAAAAACAAATAAAAGAAATGAATATAAATTTTGTAAATGTCTTACCAAAGAATTCGCATCTTCTTGAACACAATTCTCTCCTGTCGGCTGGCTTTCCATGAAATCTACCCACCATGTTGAAACAAAGAAGGCTTTTAGTGCATCAGTAAATTTCTTTAGAATTGTCTGGAGGAAAAAAAAATAAATGCCAAGTTTGAATTTATTGAACTGGGAAAATATGCTTCCCACGGAAATAATAAAAGTCCTTTTTGATGAGATGATGATGATCATGATGATGATCATCATCATAATTACCATTGTTGTCGGCGGCGGCGTCATCGTCCACCTCCTTCTCCTCCGCCTCCTCCTCCGTCTCCTCCTCCTCATCCGTCTCCTCCTCCTCCGTCTCCTCCTCCTCATCCGTCTCCTCCTCCTTCTTCTCCTCCTCCTCCTCCTCCTCCTCCTCCTCATCATCATCATCATCATCATCATCATCATCATCATCATCATCATCAACCACAACAACAACAGTAGCAGCAACACGTGCCCTAAATTCTGACTCTTCTTCATCATGGTAGGGCCAGTGTCAATGTGGTAGCGTAAGATTTAAACAACACCAAACCTACAACCTGGCTAATAGGACTCTGGTTAAAATCCAGGAGGAGTCGACATTAGAACCTGTCTTCCTCTAGTTGTGTCAATAATGATGCTGCAAATCATTAGAGAAAATGTCTTCATTGATTCTACACCATTCCTGTGCTTTTTTCTGAGCAAAATCTTCCACGACATACAACTGCTACGTTTGGCCAAGATCAAAGTGTACTATCTGTTCTTCAGATGCTGCACTTCCATTTCGTGTTCTCTTTTGGTGGAGAAGTAGTCCTTCACGACTGAGACGATTTTTTATTTTTGTACCTTTTCTCCATGTTAAAAAACGATCCTGGTGTCTAACTCTGTCCCGTGGGGAGGCATTGTAAATAGGTACAACTGCTACGCCCTGCTTCTCTATGTGTCATGCAATTCTGGTGTTATGCGAACAAGAGTTCCTTCCAAATGTTAGACCATCGTTGGGAGTTTTATATGTTTCAAAGGATTTTTTAATAAACCTGCAATATTGCAGATTAATGAATAAGTTGTGACTAACGAGAATACCTTCATTTAAATGAGATAATCCTGGGACAAAATCTTCATAGAAATTTATGCAGGAGTTTAACTAAATTATCTACAACAGCAACAGCATAAAAATTGATTGAAAAATTTATTATGATGATGATGATGATGATGATGATGATCATCATCATCATCACCATCACCATCACCACCACCACCACCACCACCACCACCACCACCACCACCATCATCATGAATTTAGAAAGATTCCTTTTCATTTCAATCGATTGAAAAATTTATTAAATTAATTTTGCACTTTGAACAATTATAATAGTGTTAAATATGATGTTCTCACGTTTTGAACGGTTTTCCAGTATTATGTTCAAAATATAAGAATAATGTAAGAAAGTTCGATTTTGTTTCATTTTTTGATGAACAAATAAAACAACTCGTAATGATCTCCCTTCTCTCAAGTTCCTAAATTTCTTGCACAAATGTTTAGAAAAAATGATGCTTATGTCCCATCAACTCCCTCTATCCCAGAAAAAAGGTAAAAAAAAAAAATAATTTTCTGCTTCATTGACCTTTGCAAGAAACACAGACACAAAAAAATCGAAGATGAAATTAAACAGGTGATGGAGCATTGTATCCGCTTTTTTTATTTTTTTACTTTGTCCATTGAATCCGTGTTTAGATTTGGGCACAAATAGAGAGTGGGGGGGATCGTATATAGTAGTTATAGTTAGTCGAGTGTATTTTTTGAAAGTTTGGTAAGAAGGATACCATAGATTGGAGTTCAATCGAGCACTTGCCATGAAAATAATGATAGAACAGAGACAGGCTTACAATGTCTCTTCTATGAGAAAACGGTTGCAGGGAAGAGAAAAGGGCATCACTTACTAGGTTTCAAAGCCAGTTTTGAATTCTATCAAGGCTGGATAGGGCACGCCGAGCGGCTTCTGTCCAGATGTGGCTTCTGTGCAAAATTTTATTCTCCTTTCTTGATATTGCGACTGAATCAATCTTGTTTTTATTTTTTGTCTAATTGAATTTAACTTTTATTTCCTTTTTTGCCATCATCTAATAACATTTTGTAAATATGCCTTCTCCCAATATATCGACATCCATCCTCCATTTGCAAGCTTCTTTCCGCACACAAAAAATATGTTAACTAAATTTATTCACCACTAACTCTAAATCTCAATGACAAAATGTCATGTACCACTTGGACTTAGGGTTTGTGAAAAAAATATTTGATAAACCTTAATTGATATGTATTTTTCAGTGTAAAGTAAAAAAGGACCCACTGCCTTTCAATAGTCTCCTTTGTGCAAACAAGAAAATAATATCACACTTTGTGTTAAATAAAAGAATGAAACAAAACCAATTCCTTTTTAAATACCAATAAGAAAAAACAACCAAAAAGGAATAATAAAAAACACTTATATTTTAAAATAATGCTTTCTTTCTGGGTAAACAAGAAAAAAGAAAAAAATTTTCATTAAATAACTTTTGGAAAAACAAACAAAACAAAACATAACTGAAAGGTAGTTCCCTATTCAAGCTTTTGTGTCAATTTTTGCAATTGTTTCAGAAGTGTCGATTGAAATTCAGAATTGTTTACGTAAATATTAAATTCTCTGGGTATCTTTTCAATACTTTCATCACTAAAGAGAATGGGATGTTTCAGCATGGCTGATTCGACGTGGTCGATTCAACAATGTGGCTGATTTGATGGAAGGACTATTTGGCGTCGACCATAATAGTCACATTTTTATAAAGATTTTATAACTTTTTTTTTTTTTTAAGTTAAGAAAAACAATATGAAAGGATATCACTTTAAAAAAAAAATCGTGTTTTTATAAAACTCTTCTGGCAATTAAAAAACTAATAATTGAGTATAACTTAGCACTTGTATCCGTTGTGCCATGATACATCCAAAAATGAGAACAGTAATTTGATTAATTCAAAATAAAGCACATTACCAATGCTCATCTCAAAATTCCAAAACATAATAACCCCCCAAAAAACAAAAACCAACAAAAAGACAAGAATCAAACTTGTTTCTTTGTATCTGTAATACAAACTACGTTTCAAGTATTAAGGAGACAATTTGTTATTAGATAAAATATTAAATATGGTGTTTATATTGATCAGCTCTCATGGCTGCCAATATTTGCTCAGTGAAATCCAAAAGACAAAATGAAACCGAGTTCCTGAAACCGAAAAAAAAAAAAAAATTTAAAAAAACAAAGAAACATTTTTTTTTACTAATATATATATTTATTTACCAATGTATTTTTTTAAATAATTTGTTAATTTAATGTTTTGGTTTGTTTTTTTTACTTTGTCTTTTAACACAAAACATAATCTTTTGTATATTTTTAAAAAAGCAATGAATTTAACACCTTCTAACAAAGTGACTGATAAAATATAACATAGAAAATAATCTCATCAGAAAATTATGCAATCTCAATTTGATAATAAAATTATTTTACTGCAAATAAGTAAATTTATTTGATTTAGAAAATTCAAGTTACATAATTGTAAAAAAAAGAAAATATAAGAAAAGAATGTAACTCTTCTTGGGTTTGCTTACCTTTAGTCTCTCATAGGGTTTCGACGAAGTAAGAGTTCGCCTGGAATTGATTTTTCCTGTGTTGGCCATTTCAAAACGACCACGGACACTTCGGATAAATCTGCCTAACAAAATTAAAAAAAAACAACTACTAATCTGCAAGTTTTAAGCCACTAAATATTGCGATAATAAAACCTTTATATATATATAGGCATGTACATCTATGATTATATATCCTTAGTATATACTTTGTGGATCTTGCTTATTTTCGTGCACACTGGATGACAGATGAACGATAAATGGGCAGAACCAATAAAAAAACAAATGGATGACGTCATAAAGAGGACATCTCCAAAACCAGTATCTCCGTTTATGACGAAAGTTAACCTCTATGACGTCATAAGGCATCTTTGCCATCATTAGTAGAAAGGATGACGTCGAAAAGGGAAACTACCCCTTCTGTTAAAATGGTATAAAGGCGATTTATTGCAGATTGCCTGAGGTGCCCCTATCAAGGAAAGGCGATGGGTCTGTTCATGACTCTCAGAACTTGTTTATACAAGTGTCCATCATCCGTTTAATGTCTTGAATAATCGTGAAGTATTAAGACCAAGATATTCGTGAATATTGAATAATCGTGAAGTATTAAGACCAAGATATTCAAGATATTCTTCAAATAAATAACAACAAAAATGGGAAATCAAAGGGGTATAATTCTTAATAACAGCAACAAATTACAGAGTAACTTTCCTTATACTGTCTTTTGCTTTAAATCAAATATATTCTTTTAATAAACAACGGGCACGGAGACCCGAAATTGCCTGGAATTGATCAATGAATGTTTTACACTCCTATATTTTTAGTGCCATCAAAATCAGTGAAATCGTTCATTTTACAATCAAATCGATTGATTGCCTGCTCTAGTTGCAGGCCCATCGTCGTGCACAAGAAAGAAGCTTCACATGCCTCTTCGCAGTGACTTAGTCCACAAGACATTGTAGTCTACATTGCACTGTAGAGAACCTACTGTTGATTTTATATGCCAGCCCTTTCTGCATGTGTGATGATAAAACTTCTCAAATGCACTTGCAATGTTAGGCTGTATAAAGTGTTAACTTTGATCCAAATCGCCTGTTCCTTCTTTCATCGGATTATTTCGATTATCGATATTTATCAAAGATATTCCGATACAAAACCTATCTAAGAAAACTGCCAGATAGATAAAGTACATTAATGTGAAATTTCATAAAAACCAGCACAGCCGTTGCGGAATCTATGGGGAAAGAACACACACACACACACACACACACACACACACACACACACACACACACACACACACACACACACAGAAATTGCTAAATTTGGAAAGGAATGATCTTGCACTCAATACTCTCATTTAGACAAAAAAAAAACGAAAAAACTTACGATTAATGGTAACAAAAAATTCCTAACATTAATTGCTACATATATCTTATTTATTATTGGGAAACTTTAAAAATGGCGTGTGGTAGAAGGGAGTAGTTGCTCTGTTGTTGTTGTTGTTGTTGTTGTTGTTGTTGTTGTTGTTGTTGTTTGTTTGTTTGTTTGTTTGTTTGTTTTTTTGTTTTTTTGTTTTTTTTCTTTCTTTTGTTTCTTCTATTATTATTATTATTATTATGGTAAATTTTTACCACATCCCCCACTGTAAACATCCCAACCCCGCTATGTTAAGAACGGCTTCCCAGGTTGGGGTGTGTGTGTTTATTATGAAAGCCGTTCTTAACATGTATTGGTTGAGGGTTTTTATGCTACGCTGACGCAGATCGTAAAAAGTACCGTTATAATTATTATTATTATTATTATTATTATTATTATTATTATTATTGATTGTGTTCTCATTGGCCTTTTCAGAACAGTTTGCTTAAAACACTGGAAGATACAAAAGTGTCATGATATTTTTCTTTTTTTTTTTCTTTTTGCACAAATGTTGGTCTATTGTATCAGTGAAAATTATATTATTTCTATTATTACGAAGATAATTTAATGAAAAAGTAATTGAAAAATTAAAACAATATTAGATAATTTTATGAAACTTTAAGAAAATGAACATTCAAATCAAGAAAAAAGAATACTCATTGTAAAGTAAGTTTCATGAATAAATATTTTTTGATTAACAAACAACTGATAGCAAACACATTTTAAAAACATTTTTTTTCTGTGATTTTTTTAGTATTATATACATAATTTATTAACTTTGATATTGGTTGCTGAAGCAGTAGCAGTGTCAGAAACCGATCTTAACAATACGTGGAAAAATTAAATAATTCGACCTCCTATCTTTACAAGCTTATAATTACTTGAAAAATGTAATTCAAACCCTAATTTTTTTTCATTAAAGGAGCAAAGGACAAATTAAAAACAATAATAGGTTTAATAGCAAATTATGCAATATTTTTGTTTTTAAATCGGGTTTCTTTAAAAAAGATTTAAAGAAAATCAACGAAAATTTATATACTTCGGTTATAAAAAATCGATATAAAGTCGAAAAAATCACTTACCTATAAATATACTATTGAATTTTTAGTTCCATTCTTCATTGTTCAGAATTATCCATATTTATATTTTAAATTCCATTATTTTTTAAATAAAATAATTTTTTAAACGACTGTTTGAAAAAAGCGTGATTACGCAAGCATTTTTATGTCTTTATCAAAAAACCGGTAGTAGCCATTTGTCCTTGTTTAGAACTACGGATGGACAGACAGTAGTAAAAACCACAAGTTCGCGTTAACCATATAGCCTTTTACCTGAAGAAATATGTGTTCCCATTGTTTAAAAATAGTCAAATTTTTCTCATAAGTTTTTGCCTTAAAAAAAATACTCAAAGAATTTTTTTTCTTTTCTCAAAGAAATGCATAAATTTTCGATATATTATATTCTCATTCTTCTTTATCGAGTGAGTTTTTTTAATATCTAAAAAAGAAAACATTGAATGAAATAGAAAGAATTGTCGTCAGCATCCATTACTTACTGGACAATATAAGCAGAACATAGGCTTCCAATAAAAAAAAAATAGACGTGATATCGAAAACTTTGGTACGTAAATATATTATTAAAATTTTAATAGACATTTGAAAATGGGTGGGCTGAATTTTAAAAATAAAACTTTTCTCTAAAATATTTTATTCGGTTTATTGGAAAGAGCATAAAATTTCACATTGACCCTGAAAATATCTTAAAAATTTAACCAATAGAAAAATTTCGAAAGATTTTTAAATTTTAAAAATTGAAAAAGAATTTACTCGTCAAATTCAATTGATTTCATTACGTTTAAAAAAACAAAACTGGCTTCATGAAGGCGCGCTGCACTTTGTAAACACTGATTAAAAATATATATATATATTTCCATTATTTTTTAAACAACTTTAATAATTTATCTTGGAAGTATATTCCATAAAGAAAATAAACAACCCACTTTTAAAAGAGAAGTTAGGAGTTGTTATATTTTATTTGCAGTTTCGTGTTAGGGGTGTCAAAAATTTCCCCCAAAATTCAAGCACTGAAGCACTGAAGCAGCAACATATTTTCGTCTGCTGCTGCTTTCAAACAAACATTCACAGCTTTTAACAACTAAAATTCATCGAAATATTTTTAAAATAAGACTATCGATTACAAAGTTTAAGACGTAAAATAAACTAACGAATTTATTTGTTGGTGTTTGTGTAAGAGGGCAGGAAACATACAACTAAGATTTAAATAATAAAGAGAACAAATCTAAGAGGCACAACTCTTAATAGCAACTATTAATTCTAAAGTTACTTCCCTTGAACTGTTATTAATTTTTCATCGAATACCTTTTTCAATTTGTCATAGAAACAATTCTGAAGTAAAACACCAAGTAATAGAATATAAATATACAAAATAAAACAACTTTGAAAATTAAGCATTTCTTAAAAAGTGTATTGTTGTCTTATGCTTTTAATAATTCGTAGAAATGCGTGTCCTTTCTCACGCCGTCTCCACAACTCTTCCATTAGATGGGAATCTAACAAATTTTCATTAGTCGCTACCATCCTCATATTCCTTTTCACATGTGACCAGAATCCCTCCACAGTTTATTAAATATTAATTAGATATTTTTTAATTTTAAAACTTTAATAATTTTTATTTTTATTTTAAAACTAATAATTCGTAATATTCGTGATTTGACAGCGTAAAATACTCATGTGACCCTTCTAGAGTTGTCGAACTTTGTCGGGACTTAACTGCAAGACTGCCAAATTGTCATACTAAGGGAAATAACAGATGATTATAGAATGTCGAAACCCATTTCGGAACTCCTTACTCTTTTAACTCCCAAAGTTTCGTCTGCTAAAATTTTAATCACGTGATTACGGTGTAGCATCAATAAAATAAACCATTAATTCAAGTGCCGCTTGTTATGGATTTAGCTGAATACGATATTAAAAATCACTTTATTGGTACTTATGCACTTATGTTCTCAGGCTGGCGGGTGTTTTGTAACTATTCTGTACTTTCACCTAGCAATTTAATAAGCAAAAAGACATCGTAAAATTTGAAGGACCGTTTGGATACATTGATTTAAATTTAAAGTGGTGTGTAATTATTAAAAAAGAAATTCAGTTGCTGTAGTGAAGTAGAAAAAATTTTTTTTTTTTAAATATATAAGACGCAGCTGTTCCTTCCAAAATGTCGAGCTCTTCAACGTCCAAAAATAATTCACTGTCACAAAAAGAATTCGCCGTCACTTCTTCCAACCGTCGTTTCACTCTCTGCACTTTTCGCACCTGCTTTAAAAAAGTACCGTTTATATGCTGCCCATTTCTCCACTTATGTAAATTGACTATCAACCAGAGCCATCTAGTTTTCCATATCTCCAAACAGCCAATTTGCAAAGGGGGACAACTCAAACCACACAGAGCCATCTAGTTTTCCATTTCTCCAAACAGCCAATTTGCAAAGGGGACAACTCAAATCACACGCCCCCTTGATCTACACGATCATCACATGTCAACCCATCACGTAGGCGCTCGACCAACATGGCGGCCGTCTCTCTCGCTGCGATCTCTGCGGAGCCTCTTTGTGAACGTCGCTACTTGGCTCGACGTCGCTGTCTTCCTCTGATGACACCACTACCGGCCGCCATCAAGGATGTGTCGAGGGATGCCGTCGATAGATACATTGTTCGGGGACTGGACACTTGTACCAATGCCCCTCCCCCAGCGTGTGGTACAGCGAGCATCAGGCGGTTTGATCCACACTTCCTCTCCCACTCGCACAGTCGCTCGCTTCTCGCCTTCCTCCGCGGGTACCTGTGCAGTTCGGGGACGCCGCCACTCGTACATGAAGACTGCCCTCTGTGGCACTGAATCCACTTTTTGCCCTGACTTTGGAGCCATATTATACCAGAAGACAGCTTCTGGCAGCGAAATCTGGCCCCTTTCACCTATAGCCTTAATGGTCCTGTGATGCCGCTCCACAATTCCGTTTCTGCCTGGTCTATATGCAGCCCTGAAATAGCGCCGCACTCCCCACTATTCCAACACATTCTCCATGGCAGCTGAGCGAAAGGCAGTCCATTAGCACTTCCGTCACTGGATCCCTCTCCAAAAACACCTCTTCCAAGACCTTTGCAATTTCACCTGCATTTTCCTCCTTGATTTCCCTCCACATGGCTACTCTTCCTGGTCCACAGTCGACCATTGACAGATACGGTCTCTGTCGATAGTGCGTTACATCTATTGGCAACCTGCTCCAGTTCTCTGCCACCTGAACCTCACCAGCTTCGTGTCTACTCGGCACAGGGTCGATTGACTGACACCGGCTGCATCTCTCAACCACTGTCCTAACGGCCTCCTTTGTGATTCTGGAGTCCACCTTCCTGGCCAAGAACAAGGTTCTATCCACTCCAAAATGTTCTTCGCTGAAGGAACGATAGTGACCCTAAGTTGAAGATCAAATTCCCTAATCAGCTCCCTTAACATCATCAATCGACGCTTTACTAGCATCTCGGCAGTGCCTTTCGTCTTCACCCTACTTTTTCCTGTAGCTTCGGACTGGATCCAAGAGAACACAGTGGCTGAGTCGGTCCTCACCTCAACATTCTGTAACCCCCATTTCAAGGCTAAGTTGATGTCCTTCATAACCGCATTCAGTTCCGCCACATTTCTGTGAGCCACGTCGTCCTTCTTCCGCAACCAAGCAACATCTTCTGTAGTAACATCACCTATCTCCAAGGTGACCGCCACTGCTATACAGCTTGCATCACACCACACAACACCTTCTGCACTGTTGGGTACATGCCAAACACCTCTCACTGGATCCTCCCTCTTCACCTCTTCAATAATCTCTCTCATAATGTCCACAGACTCTTTATCAACTCCATCCTCCCACTTCGCTCCACTAGCTAGCCTTTTGATATAACTACATGCAGTCCGTAGCCATCCTGCAATAGGGTAATGGCCCACCAGTCTTCTGCATATTGAGAAGAGTTCTCGCCTGCTCAATTTTTCCGACATCTCCGGGATCTCATTTCCCCTCCGGAACACTAACCGTCCTACCTGGTCCTTTCTTAGTTGGAGCCCTAACACAGCTCCTCCCTTCAACGATTCCGGGCGTTTTGCAATTAGCCCAAAGCTGCTGAGGTGTTTTACTACGTCCTCCGCAGTTGTTACCGTCTCATCCACCAAAATATCATCAATGTAGGAACTGGTGACTCTTCTGACTACGTCCTCCTTGCTTAGCACCGTTTTGAGGATCGCTGCCATGATTTCTGGTGCAGAATTCAGGCCAAAACCCAACCTAGTCAGGCAGTATGTTTGGCCCTTGTATCTGACCAGCTGGTATTTCCAGAATTCCTGTGAAATGTGGATCTGTAGGTATGCAGATTTTAAATCCACAATCGTCGCAGCCTTCTGAATCTGCCTCCACTCTCGCATGGTCTCTCCGCACACGTCCATCACATCGCCTCCCGTGTGACATGCAACGTGTACGTTCAGCTCCCTGAAGTCCAGTACTGGCCGAACTTTTTGTTTTGTGGGCTGAACAACCGCCATTAACAGCAGCACACCTTTCACCTTCTCCGTCCATGGTCTTAAAATCCCCTCTGAGATCCATCGGTCCACCTCCTTCTCAAATTCAACTCTTGTGCCTCCTCGCAACGTATGCTCGTAGCATTTCACTGTTGTTCAGTATGGGAGGTTCTCCCTTCCATGCCCACTTGACTGTCCAATTCTTTCCATCAAAGTGTACAGAGAAATCTTGGTCCTCTATCGTGCAACGTTTGTCTAACCCGGCCGTTCCTGTGTCACCTTTTTCGAATTGCACACCTGCAGCCCCTTGATGTCCTCCAAATATCACGGAGTTCCTATATACCGTAACGCCCCCTAGTTGAGCAATTGCGTCCATCCCTAGCACCACATCGACACCCGTGACAATTTTGTTAATAACAATCGCCTGGATTGTTAGTGACATCCCACGTACCATCAACCGAACGATACTTGTGCCATTGCACTTCACCTCTCTGCCGTCAACTGCCGTAATGCTGCTGGTTTCATTGCATGTGTCAACCATGTCTTTGGTGACAATTGTTGAAGTACAGCCCGTGTCGACAAGGGCTTTTGCACTTCGTCCATTTAGGGTCACCTCTACTTGTGGTGACATACCCTGAAGCGCCTTCATCGAATAAGTGGGGTAGCCACCGGCGCAGTGGCTTCCCCCTGTTCGTTTCCCTGGGGGCAGAATCTGCTGATGTGGCCGACTTCCCCACAGCGGTAACACGTGACTTTGGCTTTGGCTCCCTGCACTCCCTCGCCATATGGGGGCCTTGGCATCGGTAGCATCTGCCAGAGAACCTGGGTCTCTGCCACAGTCCTCTCTGCTTTTCGTCCTTCACAATTTCCTGCTGCAGTTTGCTTCGTTAAGTGACAGCTACGATTCCCTGCTCACTCTCTTTTTTCCTGACCAGCACCCTACCCTGTGTAATCAACTCTGCCACCTCCATAGTATTTACACCGGGCAGTTGCTGCAGAGCTATAGAAATATGGTCCAGGAAGCCATTGATAAAGGCCATCTTAACCATCTGTCGACGGCCTCCTTCATTGAATCCTGCTAGTCCCATCAACCTCCTGATATTGTTGGCGTAAACATCGACAGGCTCTCCGGTCCTCACCATACGGCTTAGTCTGCCATATGCCACAAACGGTCCTTCGGTAAATGCTTCCTTCAACTTTTCCTCAATCGCGTCAACAGACAGTCGATCCTCCTCCCGCATCTCAAGATATAAGGCCAGAGCATCACCATCAAGATACAGCAGTCTCAAGCTGGCTACATCCGCGATGTCCCTCAACTTAGCGACAAGTTTAACCTTGGTCAGCCAGGTTATAACATCTCCCTCTCCAGAGAACGTCTTAAGCATTTCACTGCTGATCCTCTTTGCTTCCATAGTTCCCACCGAAATAGCTTGTAGTGAAGTAGAAAAAAAGAAATTTAAAAAATATATATAAGACACAGCTGTTCCTTCCAAAAAGTCGAGCTCTTCAACGTCCAAAAATAATTCACCGTCACAAGAAGAATTCGCCGTCACTTCTTCCAACCGTCGTTTCACTCTCTGCGCTCTTCACACCTGCTAAAAACAAAAAAATAAGTACCGTTTATATACTGCCCATTTCTCCACTTATGTAAATTGACTATCAACCAGAGCCATCTAGTTTTCCATTTCTCCAAACAGCCAATTTGCAAAGAGGGACAACTCAAACCACACAGAGCCATCTAGTTTTCCATTTCTCCAAACAGCCAATTTGCAAAGGGGGACAACTCAAACCACAGTTGCACTTGTGTTTTATTTCTTCAATTTGAATAATTTCACAATTATGAATGAATTCGCGTGTACTTTTAATAAATTTAAATCATAAGTACCAATAAAGTGATTTTTAGTATCGTATTCAGCTAAATCCAAAACAAGCGGCACTTTAATTAATGGTTTATTTTATTGATGCTACACCGTAATCACGTGATTAAAATTTTAGCAGACGAAACTTAGGAGTCAAAAGCGTAAGGGGAATCAGGAAGCTTTGATTCAACAAGAAAACGAAAGGAAAATAAATACATATTTTTTTTTTTTTTTTTTTGTGTGTGTGTGTGTGTGTGTGTGTGTGTGTGTGTGTGTGTGTGTGTGTGTGTGTTTTTAGTACAGTTTTTTTTGTGTGTGTGTACGGTTTTTTTGTGTGGAAAAAAAACAAAAGGTAAACAAAGCATGAGATTTTTGTGATTTAAGTAAATGAGAAACTTTTATTCAAAAAGAAAAACAGAAAACGATTGAATTATAAAAATAAATATGATGTTTTCTTTGTGTACGTACACTTATTTTTATTTTTGAATAACAAAAACGAACAATGAGACTATTTTCGTGTTTTTTTCGTTTTTGTTTTTTTGTTTTTTGTTCTTTTTTTTGGCCATAGACTATAATTATATTAATGAGACATTTGTTTCCGTAAATTTTTTTGGTCACCAGAAGTGTTTCTTTTTTGTGAACATACTATGCAGCCTTTTTTTTTTTTTTTTTTGCTTTTTTTGCTTTTTTCGAGGATGGTAAGTGTTGTGGTTGCAAGGTTGAACCATAATTAGTAAGGAAATACAATGAAGACGCAACAACAAGATAACGCAATAATAAGTGTATTAAAGAAAAGGTATATTTACAATATGTACAAATGACGGTGTCGAGTCAGAGAGTCTTGGTGGGAGGACATGTACGCTCTTCGGCGTCACTTCTGGTGGCATTTGAGTAAGACACACCAAGGCCAACCTAGGCTTGCCATTTATAGTGTTATGTTATTCGCATATGCAAATAAGTGGTTGCCACCACAACACCCCCCTCCCAAGATTTGAAGTCACACAGATTTCAATATCTTTTTCTTTTTGGGTTTACCATTAATGGTTCATTCACTTTTCTTTTCCTACCTGATCTTCGGGGTTCAGGTGCATTTTGAGGCGGTTCCAAATTAAAAGATTCGTATATGATATCTATGGTGTCCTCCTCTTCGACTGTTGTCGTATCATCATCATCTTGGATATGACGCTTTTTTATCTGATTTAGGTGCCTTTTATGTATATTCTGTGGACCTTTAATCATATATGTACAATCACCAATGCGTTTATCCACTACTCCACATTCCCAGTAAGATGTGTTATTTCTGTAGCACTTAAAATATACTCGATCTCCCGAGTTATATTTCTTTCTTCTCGTGTGTGTAGTGTTTCGGATAATTGCCTGCCTTGGCAATAGTTTGTCAAACGCTGATTTTACCTTTCTGGCAAACATTAGATCAGCTGGTGATATGTTTGATGGTGTACTAGGATGTGGTGTAATCCTATATACTTGCAAGAATTGTTGCAAAGCTTTTTCTGTTGGTGTTCCAATGGATTTCTTTAACGCTCGTTTTAGCGTGTCCACGAACCTTTCCGCGAGGCCGTTCGACCTTGGATGATACGGCGGAGTCGTGATGTGCTTCACTCGGAACGTGTCGCAAAATTCCTTAAACTCTGCGGATGTGAACTGCGTTCCGTTGTCAGTGACCAGTGTGTCTGGTACACCGAATCTTGCAAACAACTCGTGTAGGAACCCTATTGAGTTGTTCGTTGTTGGATTCCTGCAACGCATTACCTCCGGCCATTTTGTGAAACTATCCACTACAATTAAATAATAGTTTTCACCTACTGGACCAGCGAAGTCCATGTGGATTCTCGACCATGGTTGGTCGGTTTTCGGCCAAGGTTTGTGTACTATAGGTGGAAATTTTACCGCTAACTGGCATCCTTTACATTTATCAATTGTTGTCGCTATGTCAGTGTCCATGTTACGCCAGTACACGTAGCTTCTCATTAACGACTTCATTCGATTTATCCCCGGATGTCCTGTGTGGAAATCTCTTAACATCCTATTCTGCAATGTTTTGGGTATTACCACTCTCTCGCTGTACAGTAACACATCGTCACATATGGAGAAAACTTCCTGCACCTTTGTGTCCGTTATAATTTTCTCTTTTATGTCCTTTATATATTCATCTTTCTCGGCTTCCCTTTTAATGTCCGACAAAGTTACGGGTAGTTCCTTAATGATGTTTGCTACCATATTTTTTACTTCAACATTTGTCCGAATTGCTGCAATGACTGATTCTTCCAGATTGTGTTTCTGTGGTATCAGTCTTGACAGTCCATCCGTATGGCAAATCTTTTTTGATGCTAGATGTTGTAGCTGGAAATCGTAATTAAGTAGTATTGTACCCCAGCGCAGCAATCTATTTGCGGTGTATACCGGCAATCCTTTTTTTGATCCATAGATCGTGACTAACGGTTTAGGGTCGGTTTCAAGTATGAATTGTCTACCATATAAATATCGGTGAAATTTAGTCACGGCAAAGATTATGCTCAACGCTTCTTTTTCGATTTGTGAATATGCCCTTTCGGCTGGTATCAGCGTTCTCGAAGCGTGCACTATTGGTTTTCTAGACCCATCCGGCATAATATGTTGAATGCATGCTCCTAAGCCGTAGGAGCTAGCATCACTAGCGACGACTATTTTTAAGTTTGTGTCAAAGTGCGTTAAGAATAATTCGGATGTTAGTGCGCTCTTTATTTTGTCAAAAGCGGTTTGACATTCTTGCGTCCAGTTCCACGGTGTATCCTTTTTAAGCAGATTATTTAAGGGGGCTCGCAAATTATGCATTCCTTCAATAAAAGATTGGTAATAATTTGCGAGTCCTAAGAAACTCTGCAAGGTTGTTACATTATCGGGTACTGGCATATTTTTTATTGCCGCAGATCTGTCTGGATCTGGACGTCGTCCATGTTTGTTTATTATGTGTCCAAGATACTTAATCTCGCTCATACAAAAGTCACATTTACTTTCTTTTACTTTAAAGCTGAATTCTTGTATTCGAGTAAATACTTGTTTCAAATGTTCCTTATGTTCTTCTAGGGATTTGCTCCTGACAACAATGTCGTCCAGGTATGCACATGTGCACTCAATACCACTTAGCATGGTGTCCATCGCTTGCTGAAAGATGGCAGGCGCTACTTTGATGCCAAAAGGCAATCGGTTGTATTTGTATAATCCCTTATGCGTATTAATGCATAGTATTTTTGAGCAATTCTCCTCGACCGGTATTTGCAAATACGCGTCGCTCAAGTCTATCTTGGAAAAGATATTACCCCCATTCAACTTCGTGAATATTTCCTCTGGGCTTGGTAGGGGGTAATGGTAATCTTTTAATAGGGAGTTGACCCCGGTCGAAAAGTCTGCGCACACTCTAACTTCGTCATTCTTTTTCTTTACGTATACGGTGGGGGCTGCCCACTCGCTGTGTTCTATTTTTGATAGAATTCCCGTCTGTTCCAATCTCTTTAATTCTTTATCAATCTTTTCCAACCCAGCGAACGGAACATTTCGCTTTTTTCTAAAAATTGGGCTGGCGTTTTCTTTAAGTTCAAACGAGGCCTTGAATTTATTGCAGCGACCTAAGTTAGTCGTGAATGCCTCAGGAAATAATTCTTTTAAATCGTCTTTTATATTTACTGTTGTTGGAGAAGAACATTCTAATTTTTTACAGAATGTATTGATTGGCTTATCCCATAGTCCGAATTTCTCAATTAAATCTATTCCAAACAGATTTTCACTATTTTTTAGTACGAATATTTTTAATTTCTTCGAAATCCCTTTCAATTTTATCGGGAGGACAACTTCTCCTTCAAATTTTATACCACCACCAGTTACCGTCCGGGCTGCTTTACTAGTTTTCATCATGGCCGGTTTTCCCAACTTTTTCCACGTATTCAGGTTTATTATAGAAACATCGGAGCCGGAGTCGAGTTGTAACTTTATTGATGTTTTAAATATTTCCACTTTTACGTATTTTCGCCGATCTTTGTCTAATTTTGTATTTGATTTTGTTTGCTGTACTCTCTTTCTGGTGTAATCTTTATATCTGCAGCAATCGCTTTTGTGTCCCACCTCCTTACAAATCTGCACATCTCTTACAGTTATATCTAGGAAGAGGCTTGTTATATTCTGTACTATATTTATGGTTTTTATCTTTGGAATATCCCGTTCCATTGCTTTTCTTTGTAAAGTTCTTGGTTGGTGCGTATGGTTTTCTAACTTTTCTTACATATGCCACTCCGGATTCTTCTATATTTTTTTAATCCTTTTTTAGTGTAATGGCCCTTTCACAGTCCTCTGCTAGTTTCTGGAGGGTTAAATCTTGCTCAGATTCCAGCTTAGACAACACTCGTCTGCGTATTTCTGCATTTTTCGTGGAAACTAACCCTTGAGCGAAGATTAGACATTTAAAATCTTCTACCGTTAGTTCTGCAAGTTTAAAATTATCGCAGTTTTTATTGACAACTGATGCATATGTCAAATAATCTTGGTTGTCCATCTTTCTTAGATTCATGCACAGCCATCTTTTATGAAAAAGAGATATATTTGGATTAAATAATTCTTTTAGTAATTTTACAGCTTCCATGAACTCTAATTCCGCAGTTTTTTTAGGTAATATGTAATCTACGAATTTGCTGTGTTCTGATGTACCCAATTTTCTGAGTAAGAGGCTCACTTTCTGACTATTTGGCCAATTTTTACAGTTCAGTTGAAAAACATCCTCGTATCTTGTGTAGTATGCTTCAAAATTCTTCTCTTCCTCAGGCACATAATGAAATGTGTCCATGCTATTAAAAATAGTTGCATGGGAGAAATTAACACTATCAACATTTTCTCGATTACTCTTTAGTAGTTCCAGTGTTTTAGCAAAACGTTCCTCTTGTCTTTCTTCATATTCCAATTGTAGTTTCTATGCCTTTCTTTCTGTTCCAATTGCAGTTTTTTCTGCTTTAACTGTGCCATTTTCTGCTTTTCTTCTTGTTCCTGCTGCCATTTCAATAATCTGTCCTCTCTCTTTTCCTCGCGGTCAGCCTGTGCCTGTATTTGTGTTTGCAAAAGCTCGTTTTGTGTAGCTTGTCTGCGTTCATCCCGCTCAGCCTGTGCTTGTAAAAATTGCATGAACATTTTTGATAAGTCTTCCATGTTTTTTTTTTTTGTTTTTTTGTTTTTTTTTAGTGTGTAGTTAAAAAAAATATTGTACCATGTACCATATACACCGGTTTGGGTTACAACAAAAAAGCAAATTGCTGTAAGCTCCTGTTTTCAATAATAATATCGCTGCTTGCAATAATATATTCTTTTTGCGAGTCACGCTGCAAAAAAAAAAAAAAATAAAACAGGTTTATCTGGAATCACGAAATGGAATTGACTTTCCGTTTTTAGGCACTTACTAATAAGTAACTCTTTCCACAAAATAAAAGTTTGGGTTTTTTTGTTTTTTTTTTTAATCGAGTCACAATTGAATAAATGTATGCAGTACATCTAGTTCTTTGAGTTTTTTTTCTCTAGTATTTTAGTAATTAAAATACCTCTTACATTGAGATTACCTTTTTTTTTCCGTGACGTTTTACTGTATTATCCGTTATTCAGTGACAACTTCAAGAAAAAAAATCCTTTCCTTGAATTTTAATTTTAGCTGTGGTATTTCCTTTTAGTACCGACGTCAACCAAAACATTAATTAAAAAGTCCTTTAGTTGTTGTTTTGTTTACGGAGAACAGTAATTAGAATCCACTGGTGAACTTTTTTCGTAGGTTACTTCCTTGCTTTTCGTAATACGGGTCTGACCTGTCGTTTTTGCGACAGAACAAAGTTTGCTTTTCGTTTGCAAGTTGGTCCTTTAGTAAGATTTGTCGTGTAGCGACAAACAAAAGTTCACTTTTACATTCGTTTGCAAGTCGGATTCCCAGAAAACGGCGTAAATTGTCGCTTTTGCCACGTTAGAGTTTTTTTTTTTTTTCACTTGAGTTGAAACTTCTCTTTAGCGTAAAATCCGCTTGCTCGTCAACACTTTGCATTCCTTAAAAAAAATGGTCAACCTTTGCGTTGTACTTTAAAAAATTTTTTTTTTAAATAGTTCTTCGTCAAACTGTTATATTTGACGCTTCATATCTCGTCACCAACTGTTGTGGTTGCAAGGTTGAACAATAATTAGTAAGGAAATACAATGAAGACACAACAACAAGATAACGCAATAATAAGTGTATTAAAGAAAAGGTATATTTACAATATGTACAAATGACGGTGTCGAGTCAGAGAGTCTTGGTGGGAGGACATGTACGCTCTTCGGCGTCACTTCTGGTGGCATTTGAGTAAGACACACCAAGGCCAACCTAGGCTTGCCATTTATAGTGTTATGTTATTCGCATATGCAAATAAGTGGTTGCCACCACAACAGTAAGGTGGTAGATAGTAGGTATATTTTCTATAGGCTTAAGAGCAGCAGACGATAACAGCGGAGGTGGAGAAGAGGCGTTAGAGAAAGTGGAAGGAATCTGAGGGTACAAGTTTTCTTCCTGGTCCAATATGAGACGAAGTGATCTTCTTTGAGTTTCTGTCTCCACATGAACTCTGTCAGATAGCTTTCTAGTAGTTCTCACTTGGTCCCATACTCCACTTTAAAGCCGGCCTAATGGTTATCGTACTTGACTTACTGTCTTTAGATTTTGGTTTCGTTCTCAGCTTGATATGCTTTTACTTACAAGTCTCCTATATAATAATTTGACTGCAGAAATCTCCCTCTGGATCAAAGTGTCGTAGGTTTGCAATAACAGATGCCACATACTAATTCATTATGTCTAAGCTGTTAGCCACTATCTTACGTAATTTTCGAACATAATTATAGACACATTAAGTAGGGTTGTGTAGTCGGATGATAAAAGTCTGACTCCGACCCCGACTCCTAGAATTCCTATGATGCCGACTCCAACTCCTGACTCCTTAACCCCTATATGGAAATCTATTCTGCAGGTCCATATACCAGCAAGGATTTTATAAATACTTTTCATGTATATTATTTTTTACGTTTAACATTCACTAGTATGATAAATATACTTACATATACACTCAAGCAGCTTTATAGAATAAGTTAAGATAACAAAGGGACAAAAAATTTACAATGAATTTTTATTATGCTATCAGTTCAAAAGGGAAACCAATATTTAGGAATAGAGAAACATCTTCAGGCCATGGTATTTCGAAACCAAACGCTTCTCATCATAAGAGGGATGTAAAAAGACATATTATATAGAGAATAACTTTCTTAAAAGATGATACTGCCTTTATGGTAAGAGGATCAAAGGAAAAACAGGAAACTGTCCGTTAAGTACAAAGTAGCTGAGAAGTTGCTTGGTTCCATATATATATATATATATATATATATATATATATATATATATATATATATATATATTGACATATATAATTATCCTCTGTATTCAAGGGATTTCCTTAATATTTTAGCCGTTTTCATTATTGTTATCCATTGTATCTTCTCAGCCATCCTTCTGATTCCAATCTCTCCCATTCCTTTTCCAAAGTTTCCTAGCCCTCATACTATTAGTGGTTTTATCTTGCTTTTCTTCATTTGGCTAACACACAATTGAGCCATCTTTGATTTTGTTGCACGGAAAGCTGCAACGAAAATTCTACCACGAACAATAAGCTTCGAGTTATTTCAATTGTTGTTTCCATCTTGGAAATGTTGAACGCTGATACAGTCCTGTCTACATCTAAATTATCGGCCTTGCCTTTGCTGGGTGGTATTCCGTCTGTCGACCGTCTCTCTCAGCCGCCCGTTACAGACTGCATGCTAACTAACTATCGAAGGTGTCTCTAAACCCGTATATATAGTATATCGGCTCCCTGGAATAAACTGCCGCTTGAGGTTGTCACTGCACCAACAACGGATCAGTTCAGGACGAAGTTGGACAGTTGCTGGGCAATTGTATTTCCGACTGTCTAAATTCACAGTCTCCCTTCCTCCCTATTTATTCGCTTTCTTTTTTCTCTCGCTTACTTCCCGCGCATTTTTAATGGCCATGAAACATCAAATGTATTAACCCAAGGCAAACAAATATAAACAAAACTAAAATAAACCACGACACCTACATTCTGATAATTTATAGAACCACGACACCTACATTCTGATAATTTATAGAACTAACGATATTATCATTGAATTAAGCATTGCTTATTCAATATTTTCACACAAAAAAATTATAATTGCAAAACATATTTCCTGTTTTTTTAGGGTTACACTTTTAGCATAATTTTAATGAGTAAGATTTTAATATTTTCCTTGCATGAATGAAGGTGCAATCTTCAACGTAACATAATTTTTATATAATTTTGAAAAATCTCCCCTCCCCCAAATTTAAAAGTAGGAAACACACAAAAATAATTAAATTAAAAAATGGTAAAAATTATACATAAGTTCACGATAGGAATGTATGGATGCAGGGATGGGAAAAGAAAGAAAATCAGTCGGTTTTGCACCTCTTCCCTTCCTCTCTTCAACCACCGTACATCATTTTCAGACAGCCTTTTGACTTTCTGACATTTTGGGCTTCCGTAGAACTTATGCTAAACGATTTTTCGTTTGTTCTATTTGTGCGAAGGCAGAATCTACTGCTTCTAAGGGACTAATTAAGTTCTTTTTTTGTACAAACAAGCTTATTTTTAAAAAATGTAATTCAATATCTTAGAACTTTACTAATTATCTTTGCGGGGCCGGTCGTCCGGGGACAATCGATCCAACAACTAACAAGGTAGATACAGGCATAAAGTAAACAGCAAAAAGGCAAAGAAGAATGACAGACACAGGTTATTTGGTTAAAGAATAGGGTTTTATTTGCAAATGAAAGCGAAAAATCGTATGATCTGGATGCTGGTCGCCTGGAAGGTCGCACGTCACTGGAGGCTAAGGTCTGGAGGTCTGGAACAGGTATTCTGGACATAGCATTGTTCAGGATTGCTCGCTGGGTCTGGAATGATCGGCTGGACGTCAAGGCGATCCAGAATGGACGGTGGACACTGAGAACTGAGGTGGTCAGTGTTAAGGAATGGATGACCCTGTTAATGTAGGAGTCAGTGTTAAAGAATGGACGACACTGAGAACGGAGGATCAGTGTTAAGAAACGGACGACACTGAGAACAAAGGATCAGTGTTAAGGAACGGACAGTCGGTAGGGAGCCAGGTGCGAGCGAGGTTGCAGACCGGAGGAACTAGGTGCAAGTGAGGTAGCAGACCAGAGGTGCAAGGTGCATGAAAGGTTGTAGGCCGGAGAAGCGAGAAGCGAGGAGCAAGCAAGGTTGCAGACCGGAGGAGTGAGGTGCAAGTGAGGTTGCAGGCCGGAGGAGCGAGGTGCAAGCAAGGTTGCAGGCTGGAGGAGCGAGGTGCAGGAAAGCTGCACGAGGAAGCTGGAGGTGCTGGAACGAGCTGGAGGCACCAAGGGCTGGAAGGCTGTGGGAATGAGCAGGAACCCGCTGGAGTGAGCTGGAAGCGCTGGAGACTGGGAGTGAAGTTCACTGCTGGTGGGTCTCAGGAAGCAAGCAGTAGTGAATCACATTTGTTAAAAAACTTATTAGCCCTTATAAGGACTGGTTGTTTAGCCCTGATAAGGGCTGATTGAACTGCTGCTGAGACGGTTGCTGTCGCTGCTGCTGCTGCTGTTGGAATCCTTCGGCGCTGGTGGATTCGGTCGACATGACTGGTAACGTCAGTTATCACTTCAGGACCCTCCTGTTACTCCCCAGCGGAGTTAGCTTTATTTATCATGAAAATTATAATACATATTATTGGGTAAATAACCCTTGCCAGGCAGGTATTATACAATACAAATGTTACAATTTTATGATTAGGCATGAAACACAGAGGGAATCTGGGGGGAAGGGGTGTCGGGGGTCGTCCACTTGGTCTATTCCCTAAAACTAGTTGCAATCACCACAATAGCGCATTCATGCTATGAACTTAAGCTATTTAAAATTTACCCAGATGAGATGAAAATGACATATTTACTATATTTACAATGCTAATATATATATATATATATATATATATATATATATATATATATATATATCTTAGGGTTTTTTTTTTTTGAACATGAATTTTAATGAGATAATAAACGGGTGATTTGTATGAAATATGAAATAATGTAATTGTGATGTGTATGATATATGAGGATGATGGGGGAGGGAATGAAAGCCTTAAATACACGCCAAAATAAAGAAAAATAACAGTAATAAAAAACAAAGAAACCAAATAAAATGCTAATGGTGATGTGTTAGCGGGAACCCTCCTTTCCTAATCTAATTCTGAAAGTCTTCCTGTTTTCCGATTCTCGACCGAAAACAAGGGAGTCATTTCCTAAGTGGGAGTGGGCAGTCTACAGACAAAACAAATGGGTGGGGTTTTCGGGGCTGTTCGGTGACTTCCAAGATGTGTACCGTGGGAATGGATAGGGTCAAAAAATAAATTGTTGGGTGCGGCCTTCTTGGAGGTATTCTAACACCTTGAAAATAAATGGTGGGGACGTGAGATTTATTCATACCAACTAGCTAAGGAACTGATCCACTATGATCGGATTTTCTTGTTCTTGTAGTCAGCGTGTGCCATGTCTAGGCAGGAAACACGTACCTGAGCCTGTTTTGTGTGAACGCACACAAACTAGTAGTGTATATCCACCTACGACTAAACTCCGAGTGGGATAGCCTCCTTCTATCACATCTGATTTTGATTTTAAGTTGATGTTTAAAATGCGAAATCAGATAGTAATGAGCGATTAGATCCCCCCTCGCCCTATCTCTAAGCGTGATGCCCACACAACTAGTCTAGCTACACCTAAGATCACTAGGAACACCATTCGTTCCTCCCTAAGCCACGGTGGATCTGCGTTGTAGACAACGGATGCTAAATCCAGGCACATCATCTGGTCAGGATGATGCGAGCTGTGACATCGCTGACATAAGTCCAGTATTCACGGAGCTTGGAGCACTAAAAAAAAGCGTGTTCCACAGTTTCCTTGTGATCCTCCTCGCACCGAGGACAAGTAGGGTTGATTTCATTGTTGATACTGTGACGCCTGCCATTAAGGACAAGCACATTCCTAACCAGTCGCCAGGTCAGGGAAAAAGTAATTCCACAGAGAGGGCACCTCCCCATCCGACAGCCACAGCCACTCCCCTAGTGGGTCCGACGTGGTCCCTCCACTAGCTCCCTGTAAAATGCCCTTCTAGGCCGGGCGAGGTCACTGGACCCCGGCAACACTCTGAGCACCTCTTGGGATTCGTCATAGAACTGCGGTTGTTTTCTCGGTCTACGTCTGCCTTTGATTGTGAGATCGGGGATGAGGTCAGGAAATGCTCTACTGATCACAGAGCCCCATGCAGATTCTTCTACCAGAGTTCTGCTCAGGAACGCCAGTCTCTCGGCACGTTTGTGACTCATCAAATCTGACATCCCCAAGCCCCCATCAATCGGATGTTGAGTACAGACCTGTCTACAGATGAGCGGCTGCCTCCCGTTCCACAAAAGGGATAAGAGCAACTGGGTCAAAGCTGCAAGACGACCCGCAGGCAGGGAAGTACAGCCAGCTTGTAAGCTTGTAAAGGACGAGCGGAAAGACATATGAAGCACACGCCTCCGCTCTACCTTTAAGGGACAATCCCCTCCGAAGCCAAGTCCTCACAGATGCTCCAACCTTTGCCTGTACCTCTTTCCAGTTTTTGTTGAGCTGGAGGCCTGGTCCGAACCAAACTCTGAGTATGCGAACCGGTCCGTCTATCCAGACAAAAAAGCTCGGCAGTGTTAACGAGCCCTGCCTGGCGGCCAACCTCAGGCCGACGAACTTGCTGAGATTGACAACTGCCCCTGTGACTTGTTTGTACTGCTTGAGTGCCTTAATCACTGCATAAATGTCATAATGGCTCGAAACGCACACAGTGACATCATCGGCAAACGCAGAGACCATAGCTCGCGCACCACCAGGCAATTCGATTCCGTGTAGTCTCCCCAGTCCTCAACTTGCACAGGACAGGTTCTAACGCGAGGATGTATGACAGGGGAGACAGCGGGCACCCCTGGCTGACTGACCGGGAAACAGCGAATTGATTGGTGCGGCTTTGGTGTCGTCTTCTAAATTTTCTATGATCGTGCACATCAAGTGCAGATTGCAGATCACGAGTTAACTGTATATATTTGCTTCCCCACGAGAGCAAATTAGGCATGAAGCCGTTTTTTTATGTGGAGAGGGGGGGAGGAGAAGAGGAATGGGGACCAGCTTCCGAGAGGTGGGAAATGGGAGCTGGATAGGGTTTCCCCTACATGGACCAGAAACTCATTGCTACAAGGGCAATGGTCTTTGCTTGCAGTATCTGCTAGAACGAAATTTATGCAATCAAAAGTAGGTTGTGAGTTTGTTGATTCCATTTAAATTAATTTTGTCTAAAGGGTAAAAAGTCTATCGCCTGTTTTATTGTTTTTTTGTTGATATATTTAAATTCCCACGTGCATAGCGACGTTGATGATGAAAAGAGAAAGGGTGGGTGTGGGGTATATGGTTAGAAAAGAAAAAAAAAAAAAGAAATGTACCGGGTGTATCTGCATCGCTCTTTGGGAAAGAAGAAGGAAAGGATGGGACAGCAGAGAGATAAGAGCCGTGAACATCTACTCTTGAAAAGAATTTCGTATTGCTGACGTTCGGATTGTGTGGTGTGACATTGGTGGCGAGAGGCCAGGTGTGGTCGATTGGAAAAGAAGAGGACAGAAACGTGCTGTTGTCGAGAGAGTGACTCACTCCTTCCCGACCCCCAGAACCGAATCTTGATTATAACGCTAGAAGCTATTTCGGCAAGTCAAGCAGGTTAACATGGCTGACTGGAGACTCTCAACTCAGATGTTGAGACCCTTCACTGGGGAGGGTGACCTAATTAAATGGCTGGAAAAATTTAAGATGGTGGCAAGGTTGCAAAAAATTGAAGACGTGGTCATCCTGCTGCCGCTCTACTTAGAGGGGAAGCACTCACTATTTACCAGCAGATGCACGATGAAGATAAGGGAGACCTTGCCTCAGTGGAGCAAAGACTGAAATTAGCTTTCACCGAGAGTTCATTTGAAGCACTCGGCAAGCTTGCAAGTTTGAGGTGGACCGGCGAGTCTGTTGACGTCTTTGCTGCGGAGATCAGAAGACTGGCAGGATTGGCTGGTTACATGGGGAGGAGTCTGGAGATGTCGGTTAGTGAATGGCTTCCCAGAAGAAATCTTTGCAAACATGTAGAGAATCACTAAGATCAATACGATGGAAGTGGACGATCTCTTGGTCAACGCCAGAGTCCTAGTCAAGAATGTCAAGGACCCAATCGTGGCTGCAGCTGTGAGTTGAAATAAGTTCATGAGGCCCCACTTGAATGATCAGAGACAGGCAGCGACGCGACAGGAGGGGAGGCCTGCCATCAAGTGCTTCCGGTGTCAGGGTCCTCATCTGCTCAAGGACTGCAAAGAGCCGAGAACGGGGGACATCTGCTACCGATGCGGACGAGTGGGGCACATTATCCACTATTGCGTTGCTGCATGGGACCAGGGAAACGAGTGAAGGGAAGCTATTGCGCCAGTGGTTCCCCCTTCTATGTGGAAATGGCACACAATGAAACGTTGCGTCAGTTACCGGTAGTAGTCAATGGGAAAAGAGCCATGGCCCTTGTTGACTCAGGTTGCACCACAACGTTGGTAACAAAGAATGTCGCTAGATCATGGAGCAGAGCCAGGAGTATTAAGATCGTGGATGGCAGGGAGGTGAAATGCCTGGGAGAGACAACAGCGGAAGTACTGGTGCAAGGTGTTGGATCGTCTGGTTGGTGATGTTGATGTGGTTTTAGGTGTAAGTGCGATCAACCAACTGGGGGGTGCTATGTTGAGAGCGGGGGCCAAGTAACTTTTGGACACCTCGACACAGTAGGAATGGCAGGAGTGAAAGGAGATAGAAATATCAGAACACAAAAACCATAGGCATACTACATCGAGGATGAGGATTTCCTGGCGAAGTTCGATGGTGAGAGGTGGACAGTGGAATCGAAATGGATCTCCGGGCCTCAGGAACTACGAAACAAAGTAAGCTGCTACGAGAAAACACTACGAGGAGAAATAAGAAAAGGATTCGAGGAAGAAGTGGAGAGGTGGATAGAGGAGGGAATTCTGAAACCGTGGACAGGGGAAGAAAAAGGAGTGCTACAATTACTGGTGGTTGTTCAACCGACAAAAAATTAAAGTTAGACCGGTACTGGATTTCAGAGAATTAAACAGATACGTAGCCTGCCAAACTGGAAAGGGGATTGATGTATACGAAGAGATGATGAGGAAATGGAGGAGGATGAAGCAGGCCACTAAGATTGTCGATCTGAAGTCGGCTTATCTCCAGATCTGTGTAGATGAAAAACTCTGGAAACATCAATTGGTCCGGTACAAGGGGAAGTTGTATTACCTGACGAGGTTAGACTTTGGGCTGACCTCAGCCCCCAAAATTATGAGTGCCATGCTGAAGACGGTGCTGAGTAAAGACTGTACAGTGGACAAGGCCACTAGTTCGTACATTGACGACATTCTTGTGGAGGAAGTAGAAGTGACAGCAGAGAAAGTGAGAGGCCATGTCGCGAGGTATGGGTTGACTGCAAAACCGGCGGAGTCCTTGGATGGAGGAGCAGCGTTGGGGTTGAAACTATGCCGAGATGGTGAAGGAAGCCTTGTCTTTAGACGAGAGAATGCAATACCCGAAATCGGAACCGACCTGAAAAAAATGAGAACTCTTCTCAGCTGGCTCAGGATAGTGTGCAGCTTTATTAAATGATAAATGGGCACTGATGGCTGGGAGGGTTGTGTGACGAAGGAGGTCACGAACATGCTACAAGAAATCATCGCGAGAGTGATGAAAGAAGACCCAGTAAAGGGGGAATGGTACGTCAGTGGTGGAGATGCAAGGGTGATTTGGTGTGATGCCAGCAGTCTGGCATTGGGCGTTGTATTAGAGATGGGAGGCGTAACTGTGGAAGATGCGGTGTGGTTAAGGAAGAAAAACGACTATTCCCATATCAACATAGCCGAACTGGAGGCCACTATGAAAGGAATCAATCTGGCCCTGAAGTGGGGATTGAAAACGATTGAAATCAAATCCGATTCGGCAACAGTAGTTTCATGGATCAGGTCAACAGTGACTTGCGATAAGAGAGTTAGGACCAGAGGTGCTGCAGAAATGCTGATCAAGTGTAGGCTTGGAGCACTTGCAGATTTGATAGCGGAATTCCAGTTGAAGGAATCTGTAGTGCTGACTCCATCAGAAAAGAACAAGGCGGATTCGATGACATGGGTAAAGAAGGCCTGGTTGCAAGAGAGAAGGAGGTTTCTTCAGTATGCTGTGCAGGGGAGGAAGTTAAAAAGTTACATGAAATGCACCACTTTGGTCAAGAACGGATGTTATTCCTGGCAAGAGAGGTCTACCCGGAAACCACCGAGAAGGAGGTCAAGGAGGTAGTGGAGCACTGTCAGGAGTGCCAATCGATAGACCCCGAACCATCCAGACACGAAGCAGGAGAGTTACACATTGCAGAGGATTGGAAGCGATTGGCCATTGATGTGACCCATTATCGCCATAAGCTGTATCTGTCGATGGTTGACTGTGGACCGGGGAAGTTTGCCATATGGAGAGAGATAAGAGCAGAAGCTGCATGGGCGATCGGAGGGGTCATCGAAGAAATATTTTTGGAAAGAGGGCCGGTTGAGGAACTGTTAATGGACAATGGCCCCGCTTTCTGATCAGAAGCTTTTAAAGAGGTGTGTGATAGATGGGGAGTAAGGCAATTTTTTAGAGCAGTATATCGGCCGAGTGGCAATGGGATAGTGGAGAGGAATCATCTCACCATCAAGGCTGCTGCGGAAAAAAGCAACATTTCACCCATGGAGGCGGTGTTTTGGTACAACATCTCACCGAAAACCAGACAAAATGAGACAACTGTGCCTCATAGAGCCATCTTTGCATATGAGTGGCGGCATCCGTGCAACAAAACAGTAGGAATTGAGGGTAAAGAAGCTACCATTAAAGTGGGCGAGGAGGTGTGGGTAAAGCTCCCCAATGAAAAATATACCACTCACTGGGGGAGGGGGGTCGTAACAGGAACGCAGTCAAAGAACAACGTAATGGTGAATGGCGTTCCCCGGCATATCCTAGACCTGCATTGTGTAACCCTGCCGGTGTGCAGTGATGGCAGTGAAGAGGAGGAAGTCGATATCCACCAAGAAGCTAACGATGCACCACAATTCGCCTTAGCCCCACATTGTGGTTCTTTACAACTGGACGAGAATGTCTGTAGTTAACTTGAAAACGTTAACCCCCAGGAAGTTGTCCCCCAGAGGCCTCAACGTGAGAGGATGAAGGATTATGAAGCGTCTTATTGATCTCAAAGATCAGAGGAGCGTGTGTGGTATATGGTTAGAAAAGAAGAAAAAAAAAAGAAAAAAAAAGAAAAAAGAAACGTACCGGGTGTATCTGCATCGCTCTTTGGGAAAGAAGTAGGAAAGGATGGCCAGCGCATTTGTAAACGCGAAGGGCATCTTGGGAACGCAGAGCATGATAGGAGAAGCTATGTTTTTCCTGTCTCTTCCTTTTTTTTCTAGATAGGACGATATAAAAGATGGGAAAAATTCCTTGGGGCAGCAGAAAGAAAAGAGTCGTGAATATCTTCTCTTGAAAAGAATTTCGTATTGCTGACGTTCGGATTGTGTGGTATGACATTGGTGGCGAGAGGCCAGGTGTGGTCGATTGGAAAAGAAGAGGGCAGAAACGTGCTGTTGTCGAGAGAGTGACTACTCAGCACTGACTCACTCCTTCCCAAACCCCAGAACCGAATCCTGATTATAACGCTAGAGTGGGTGAATGAATGAATTCACTAAGCCCAGATATGTTCAACGCGCTTCACTCGTAGTTAGCCGATGATCGCGTCCTTTGTTTAAGGCAAGGGAAGCAGCGAGGGCGAAGAGAAAAAGAAAAAGAAATGAAGGCGGTGATTTGAAACCGCAACAATAGTTCCAGAAAACTAATATTTATCTTTCAAGGGATTTTCCAACGAATTTATTTAACTTCAAAATTTAACTGAATTTGTCAGTTTCCGAATGACGCTGTAAAAACTATTTCCATTATAACTTTTTTTTTCACGTGTAAATGCTTTTTTTTTCTTCGATATCATAACAAATTGTTTTTTTTTCGCTGTAAAAAAATAAAAATAAAAATAACTACTGGATGAAATTAAGTGAATTTTTTTCTCGGAGAACTTCATTCCGTAACGGATGCGTAAAATAAAAACTTGTTCGATATTTTCATTTTTTTAATGTCTTGATTAAATTCTAGAAGGACCTTAAATGCCAGTTATCTCCTTTAGATAAAGACCAAATCCTGGATAAGCGCCGGAAATCGATCTTTGCGCTTTACTTTGTGCTGTTGAGAAAACAACAAAACAGGGACAAATTTCGGTTAATAAAAGTTAAAATACGCGAAAACATTATTCAATCAATTTTTAGAAATACTATCACAATATGTATTTCTCTAAGCTATTCGCCTTGCAAAAGTTAAAAAAATAAAGCTTAAATTATTATTTTTTTTATCGCTTTCAAGGGGAATAACTCTCATATTATTAGTAAAAGTTATTTCCCTTGAAATTTTCTGGATTTCTTACGTTATTTACACTTGACAAATACATTTTTGTCACTTTTGTATGAAAAGTAATCGATTAATGGGAAATAACTCTGGATAAATATGAAGAATTACTCCACCCTCGAAAATTCCTTTAAAATTACCACCTTTATAGGTTTTCGGGGTCGCTGAAAAGGAAAATAACGTTGAAAACTACGGCAAACGAGTAGTTTCCAAGATATGAAAAAATGTTAGTTTTAAAAAAGTGGGAGGGGGGGGCGCTCACTTTTCTATAGATACCGCCAAAAATGGCCGAAAAATCAAGTTGTTTTTCAAAACGATATTACATTTATTAAAATCCATTATTTCTGAGTAACTTTTTTTTCCAAAAAGATAAAACGCTGAATTTTATCATATAGAAAACAGAATAATATAAAACTTTTTCTACTATTTTTAATTAAATTTTAAATGTTAAATTTTCCCAAAAAGTTAACAATTGACATTTTTTGTCTTGCACAAAAAACGTATATAAATGATTAAAAAAAAGAAAAAAAAAAGGTTTTTGAAATAATTAATTTATTTATTTGTTGTCTAACTAAGATTTAGGGTGATTTTCTATGAGAATATGCAAAAATATTATAATATAAGTACCTTGATTTCAAATAATTCCACTTATTCATAGAGGCAACCAGTTACTTCGCGTCGATCTAGACAATGTTTACGTTTGTACTATGGAAGCCCAAACAGGCAAAAAAGAACCTTATTTTTCAGTGACGAACATTTCAATGTATTATTAACGCTGAGGCTGGCCAGTACCAGATGGGTGACCATTTGTATGAGTTTGGTTTTTAATGTGTATGTGTGTGGGGGCCAGGCTCCCCAAAATGGGGGGGGGGCAATTTAAAGCAGAATAAAAAAATATTATTTCAGCGCGTTTGGTGCATCGTAATCGAAAGGCGGCAAACGTTTTCAAACGGGATTGAAAAAATGATGCTATTTTTAACACAAAGGGAACAATATTTATCGAATTTTTTTTGTATCGATTCTTCAAAGCATGCCCTGTTTAATAATGGTCATGAATTATTAGGCTCGGTAAAAAACATTGTTAATTTATTTATCAAAGATTTTAAAATGGCTTTTTTGTATAAATATTAAGAATTGTTTTTTTTTTATTTTGCTTAACTTAAATTAATTATTTTACTTAACATATTCACTGAATTTCACACTTCAAAACTCAAAAGCGGGATAATTAAACACAATCGAAGTTCTGATATTCAGACGTCAAAATAAGGTATGCAAACAATTTTTTTTTATTTTTTTAATCTATAATCCTGTCCCTTACAACAACACAATATGTTTTGTTCAGTTTCAGATGATTATTTCAAGCATATTTGGAACCCCCTCAAAACAAGGGGGGGTTGTAAGCAAAAAAAAAATATATATATATAAATATCGTTTATGAAAAATAAGTACATTGTTATAAAGTTCATTCTTCTCTTAATAATCGCTGAAAATTTCGTATTGATTGGATAATTACCTGATGTTTTGTAGATTTTTAAAAAGACGGTCCATCAAAAAGTACTTACCTGCCCCCCACCCACCAGTTTTTGCGGTGCCTACTTTTCTATAATAATTTAACGTAAAATAAGCACCCACTTTGTTCATATCTTGGAAACTACTCGTTTGCCGTAATTTTAAATGTTATTTTCGTTTTCAGCGACTCCGAAAACCGTTAAGATTGGTAATTTTAAAGCAATTTTCGAAGGTGGAGTATACTTCTTCATATTTACTTAATTCTGACTAAGAGATTCATAATTTTTGTACCTAAGAGAACGTCGAATGATAAAACACGCTTTTATAAAAAAAAACAAAAAAAACAAAGAAAAATAGGTAATTATGCAAAAGAGAGGCCGTTCTGAAATAATAATTTTATCATTTAGAAATCCATTATTTACATTTTTGTTACTATTCTCTTCACAGTTTAATGAACAAAACATACCAGAAAGATTGAATTTAATTTGAAAAAATCAAATAGTACGGTTTTTATTCTTTATAAATATCAAAACATGTCAAGATATTTGATGTAAAAGAAACAATTCAAGTGCGACGATAATTGGAAATTTTAATTAGCAAAATTGGAATGACTGTTTTTATAATATAATTCAATAACAAAGGCCCCATCAGATTTTTATCTATTTTATGAATGCACATGTGTGAATCGTTCACGTGACGGATTACTTATGTTAAGAATAAGTAGGTTTGAAAACAATTTTTAAATATCGTGTCAAACTGAGCTAAGGGTTATCGTGTCTTCAGATTTTGGTTTCGATTTTTTTTCTTTTACATGGGGGTCACCAATTATCAAGGCCCGAAGGCCATTCAGGGATAAGGGTTATTGCGTGTACAGTAATCAATGAGATAGTATTGTAGTAATCATTAGTATTGGGGTTTTTGATAGAGTGTCTTACTTAAGGGGGCGGTTTGTTAGGAGTTTGTTTATGTTGGATTTGAAGACGTCCAAGTTGTAGTCAGGTGGGAAACAGGCAAGCGGCAGAGAGTTCCACTGGTGTGCAGTTCTAAGAAAGAAGCTTTGCTCATGGAATCTACGTTTGGATTTAGGCACAGATAAAGAGTGGGAGAAAATCATTGACAGTAGTTTCAGTCAGACGGGTTATCTATCCTTGACCCGAGCTCTCTACGAATGAAGGAAAGGAGTACAGCTGTCATAGCAGAGTACCTATTTACAATGCCTCCCCACGGGACAGAGTTAGACACCAGGGTCGTTTTTTAACGTGGAGAAAAGGTACAAAAATAAAAATTGTCTCAGTCGTGAAGGATTTCTCCTCCACTGAAAGAGAACGAGAAATAGAAGTGCCGCATCTGAAGCACAGATGGTATTTATTTGCTCCCCCACCGAGCAAATTAGGCACAAGGCCAATTTTTAATGTGAGGAGTGAAGGGAGGGGGAAGGGAAAGGGGGGACCAGCTCCCGAGAGGTGGGAAATGGGAGCTGGTTAAAGGTCAGGCATGTGGGGTTGCCCCCACATCTGGTCTTTGCTAGTCATAGCTAGTCATAGCCTACAGTATCTGCCGGAACAGATGGTATTTATTTGCTCCCCCACCGAGCAAATTAGGCACAAGGCCGATTTTTAATGTGAGGAGTGAAGGGAGGGGGAAGGGAAAAAGGGGACCAGCTCCCGAGAGGTGGGAAATGGGAGCTGGTTAAAGGTCAGGCATGTGGGGTTGCCCCCACATCTGGTCTTTGCTTGCAGTATCTGCCGGAACAGATACATCACTTTAATCTTGGCCAAAAGGCCAAGTAGCCTAGCAGAGTACTTATTTACTATGCCTCCCCACGGGACAGAGTTAGACACCAGGATCGTTTTTTAACGTGGAGAAAAGGTACAAAAATAAAAATTGTCTCAGTCGTGAAGGATTTCTCCTCCACTGAAAGAGAACAAGAAATGGAAGTGCCGCATCTGAAGCACAGATACTACACTTTACACTTTGATCTTGGCCAAATGCCAAGTAGCCTAGCAGAGTAAATGAAAGATGTTGTGTTCATCGTAGATGAATAACCAAATGTTTGTGTCCTGTTGTCATTCCCCGTTATGTAATATTTCTATATAATAACTATACAATTATAAACGTTGTTACATTAAAAAAAACAAAAAAACAGTTGTTGCTGCTTTATTAAAAATTACAACCTTCCACGCCATCATCCTCACCCAAAATCGTTTTCAAGGGGAATAACTCTCATATTATTAGTAAATGTTTTTTCGGTTTTGGTTAACTTTCGCCACCCGTTGTTTACAAAGCCATTTGCCGGAAGTGACGTTTTATCTACGGATGATCAAAACCGTATAGAATGAACCTTTTTTTTTTATATAAGTTTTATTCAAACAGGCTTTATTTGAACTTAATGGACTTTTTTTTTGTATTTATTAACTGTTTTATTCTTTTTATCAAACAAAAATAGAATTTTTATATTGACATATTATGGACTGTTTTTCGAACATCGAAATTTTAAAATTAGTTTTATTTAAAAAAAAAAAAAAAGAAAGGCGGTGTTTTTTTTTTTAATTAAATTCTAAACTTTATTTGAATTTTTCAACAAACTTTTACAGACATAATGGACTAGGCACCGCCAAAACTGGGGGGGGGGGGGCAGGTCAGTACTTTTTGACGGACCGTCTTTTTAAAAATCTACCAAAAATCAGGTAATTATCCGATCAATACGAAATTTTCAGCGATTATTAGGAGAAGAATGAACTTTATAACAGTGTACTTATTTTTCATAAACGATATTTATATATATATTTTTGCTTACAAACCCCCCCTTGTTTTGAAGTGGGAACAAATATGCTTAAAATAATCATCTGAAACTGAAATCAACATATTGTGTTGTTGTAAGGGACAGAATTATAGATTAAAAAAAAAAAAAAAAAAAAATTGTTTGCATACCTTATTTTGACGTCTGAATATCAGAACTTCGATTGTGTTTAATTATCCCGCTTTTGAGTTTTGAAGTGTGAAATTCGGTGAATATGTTAAGTAAAATAATTAATTTAAGTTAAGCAAAACAAAAAAAAAATTTTTTTAATATTTATACGAAAAAAGCTATTTTAAAATCTTTGATAAATAAATTAACATTTTTTTTTTAGCGAGCCGAATAATGCATGACCATTATTAAACAGGGCATGCTTTGAAGAATCGATACCAAAAAAAACAATTCGATAAATATTGTGCCCTTTGTGTTAAAGATAGCATCATTTTTTTCGATCCCGTTTGAAAACGTTTGCCGCCTTTCGACTACGGTGGACCAAACGCGCTGAAATAATTTTTTTTTATTCTGCTTTAAATTGCCCCCCCCCATTTTGGGGAGCCTGGCCCCCACACACATACACATTAAAAACCAAACGCATACAAATGGTCACCCATCTGGTACTGGCCAGCCTCAGCTTAATAATACATTGAAATTTTCGTCACTGAAAAATAAGTTTTTTTTTGGCCTGTTTGGTCTTCCATAGTTTGCTTTTTATCAAACGAAAACGTAAACAGAGTCGATCTGAACTCTACGTCAACGCGAAATATCTGGTTACCTCTATGAATAAGGGGAATTATTTGAAATTCAGGTACTTATATTATAATATTTTTGCATATTCTCTTAGAAAATCATCCTAAATCTTAGTTAGACAATAAATAAATTAATTAATTATTTCAAAAACCCTTTTTTTTTAAATATTTAAGTACGTTTTTTGTGCAAGACAAAAAATGTCAATTGTTAACTTTTTGGGAAAATTTAACATTTAAAATTGAATTAAAAATAGTAGAAAAAGTTTTACATTATTCTGTTTTCTATATGATAAAATTCAGGGGTTTATCTTTCTGGAAAAAAAAAAGTTACTCAGAAATAATGGATTTTAATAAATGTAATTTCGTTTTAAAAAACAACAACAACTTGATTTTGCGGCCATTTTTGGCGGTGCCTATAATGGACTGTTTTTCAAACATCGAAATTTTAAAATTAAAGTTTTATGACCCTTCTAGAGTTATCGAACTTACTTTCGAATTTGCAAGACTGCCAAATTGATTTCCAAATTGATTTCCAAATTATGAACATTTTAGCAAATACAGTAATGCCAGCGACAGAACTAGCAACAACAAATATAGTATTCAGTGATGTGATTAAAGAAACGTCCTCTGCAAATACACTGAATATCATGAAATGGTTGGCACGACGTGGCCTAATTGCCAACCAACACATGTGTACAAAATGTACTGACCCATGTCGAAGTATGAATCTCCAACATAGAAATGGAAGGCGCGTTATTGACGGCTATTGTTGGTCTTGTTCCAAATGCAAAAAAACAATAAACATTAGAGCTGGTTCCTTCTTTGAAGGTAGCCATTTACGGCTACAAGACTTGATACAAATTTTGTATTGGTGGTCGTTGGGGGAACCAATAGTGACTGTTTGCAAAGAAACTGGCGTCTCTAAAAAATCTGTAATCGACTGGTATAATTTCATTCGCGATATATGCGCGATGACGATGCTAGAAAATCCAATACAATTAGGTGGTCCTGAACGAACAGTAGAAATTGACGAAAGTAAGTTCATGCATCGAAAATATCACCGAGGAAGATTCCGTCCAGGTCAGTGGGTTCTTGGCATGGTAGAACGAGAAACGAACTTGACAATGATGGTGCCAGTCGAAACGAGAGATGCTGCCACCCTATTACCAATCATTTCCCATACGTGAGACCAGGCACACGGATTGTGACAGATGGTTGGCGCGCCTATAATACATTACCGAACCATGCTGTGGTAAACCACCGGTATAACTTTGTGGACCCAAATGATCCTACTATTCACACAAATCGTGTGGAAGGTAGCTGGAGTCTTTGCAAAAATAAATTCAGGTCCATGAGGGGGACTAGCGATGCAAATTTTAATAGTCATCTACAAGAATTCCTTTGGCGGCGGCGAATCAAAAGCAATTATTTTGGGAATATAATGTATTGGATACGATTTTTTTATGATGTATGAGTTAACTACATTAACAATGAAAAAAACAAAACTTTTTCTTTAAAAATTTTTTAAATTTTATGTTATAAAAGATCTATAAAGTCTATTTTTTTATATGAATGAAAAAATTTGTTAAAGAGTTAAAATAAACAAAGACTTTTCATTAAATATATTTAAAATAGATTATAAAATATCTATAAAGTCTATTTTTTATGTCTGTAAAAATTTGTTAGAGTTAAAATAAACAAAGACTTTTCGTTAATATCTATAAAGTCTATTTTTTATCTCTGTAAAAGTTTGTTGAAAAATTCAAATAAAGTTTAGAATTTAATTTAAAAAAAAAAAACACCGTCTTTTTTTTTTTTTAAATAAAACTAATTTTAAAATTTCGATGTTTGAAAAACAGTCCATAATATGTCAATATAAAAATTCTATTTTTTTTTGATAAAAAGAATAAAACAGTTAATAAATACAAAAAAAAGTCCATAAAGCCTGTTTGAATAAAACTTATATAAAAAAAAGGTTCATTCTATACGGTTTTGATCATCCGTAGATAAAACGTCACTTCCGGCAAATGGCTTTGTAAACAACGGGTGGCGAAAGTTAACCATAACCGTTTTTTCTTGTATAAAACTATTTCCTGGATTTCTTATGTGACTTGGTTGCAAGTACGTTTTTGGTGCTTTTGTATAAAAAGTCATCAATGCAAGGGAAATAACTCTGACTAAGAGATGCATATATTTTTACATAAGAAAATATGGAATGATGAAACCAACTTTGAGGAGTTTTACTTCTTATAAAAGACTAGCCTGGGTGCCCGGCATTGCCTGGGTGTTTGGAGGCGTGTGTTGAGAAAAAAAAAGTGGTAGTAGGCAGGCTCGAACCTGTATTGTGAAGGAGGAAAAGAATGTGAAAACAAAAAAACGTGACATCCTTGCTGTTGTGTCCTTCACTAAACTGGAAGTGACATAGGTTTAAATTAAGGCTAGATATTCGAAAAGAGTGGTGACTTTCGAAAATATTGGCGAAAAAAGCGACCCCTCCCTGCAGAAAAGTGCCTTATTCAGGGTGAAGGAATTAATGTTTTTGACCAATTTTTTTATATTTGTCATCCGAAGGGTCAATCTTACAAATGATACTAATCTCGTGAAAATCAGTCGTTTCTGGCAAAAGTTTTAAGCAGATATACAAACATACATACATACATACATTTAAACAGACAGATAAGATTTATATTACAGATTATCATCCCATTAGCCTCCTCCCACTTTTCGCCAAAATATTTGAGTTCATAATTAATCAAGCTATAGTCCATCACCTTACAGTTGCTAAACTTCTATCCAACCATCAATATGGATTCACACAAACCCATTTTACTGCAGATATTCTAACTGTAATCGCTGAATGTATATACCATGCAGTGGATAAGGCAGGTGAGGGGAGGGCAGTATCCCTATATATATCTAAGGATTTAGACAGGGTAGAAAGTTACTTACATCTGAAAGTATCCTGTATCTCTACAATACCACCATTCGCCCATGTATGGATTATTGTTGTCACATCTGGGCTGGTGCATTTGCTGCTGGTCTCTCCCACCTGGATAGGGTACAAAAAAGAGTCGCCAACCTGATAGGTCCTGAACTGTTATCTAAGCTTCAACCTCTGTCCAATCGACAAAATGTTGCATGTCTCTGCCTGTTTTACAAGTATTTTAATGGTGAATGCTCTGATGAACTTATCTGTGCCTAAACCTAAACGTGGATTTCTATGAACAAAGCTTCTTTCTTAGAACTGCACGCCTGTGGACTTGTCTTCCGTTTTCCTGCTTTCCGGCTGACTACAATATGGTTGTCTTCAAGTCTAATGTAAATAAGTTCTTGATGAGCCGTTCCATATAAGTTATCAAATTTACCAAATTTTCATTACTAATGATTACTATATTGTCCAATTTCTACTGTACACTCTTTAACCCTTATCCTTGAGTGGCCTCTTGGCCTTGATAATGTGGTGATGCCTATGTAAAAAAAAAAAATAAAAAAATATCCTTGTGTCCCCTCGCAAGCAGAAAAATCCCACTCCTACACAGTAGAGATCCCTAGATGTAAGAACGTCTTCTACGCTAATAGTTTCTTCCCTAGAACTGCTAGACTTTAGAAACCACTTCTGGGCTCCTGTTTCCCTAACTGCACTGTCACGTAGAAGTTCAAGTGTAATGTAAACAAACATTTTGCTGCTCAACTCCCTACACAGTATCCCTGCAACTTATGTCCCTGATAGTAACACTCTACATAAAAGTGGCATTATGTCTTGCTTTAGATGAAAATGTAAAAAAAAAAAATGAATTTATGCAGAAAACAGATTGTTGTGAAATAATAATTTTATCATTTAGAAATCCATTCTTTATATTTTTGTAACTATTCTCTACTTTCAGCTTACAATTCAATGAACAAAACCAAAACTTAATGGAATTTAATTTGAAAGAAATAGTACGGCCTGTATTCTGCATGAATACAAAATAAAATGTTAAGATATTTAACGTAAAACAATAAAATTCAAGTGCAACATTAGTTGCAAAGTAATTGGAATTTTTATTACCAAAATTGGGATGACTTTTTTTTCCCTCCAAGTTGTGTTGGTTTCAGCTACCAAAATTCTATTGTGAAAAATGAGTTACGTCCCTTTAATCGGTGACTTTTTACACAAAAATTGATTTCCAAGTCTAAAATTAAAATGTTTTAGTTTATTTGCTTAAGATTTAACATGTATCTTCCCCATCGTTGGTTTTTATTTTTTCATTTAGAAAAAAAGAAAGTAGGAATATTTGACTTTCCATGTAATTCCCACTAATTCTTTGCTCATACATTGGAGGTAAAATTCTTCATTCAAAAACCTTCGTCGCTTACAGTGGACGATATAGATTTATAGTAACCTTCCCCTCCATTTCCTCATCCGAAAAATGTACAAATGACAAAAAAAGAAAAAAAAAATGACAAATCGTTGAAAACTCTATTGTTTTTAGAGTTTTATTGTACACCTTCCATCATCATTGCTTTTTACCAAAATTTCTTCCTTGTTCAAAAAATATGTAAAGTATTTAATACAAATCGTTACATTTTGATCGATTTTTTATTTTTATAAGAAGTGATAGAAGGAGACAATTTTGCTGTATGTTTTTTGGGGTGATCTGATTCTGTCAATTTCATTTCTTGTTAGTTAAATGTTTTTTTTTTGTTTATCATCCCCACTGAAAAAAATCCATACAAAAAAACAATTCTGGTTAAAAATCACAAGTATATTAAATATCTTGAGTAAATAAAAAAAGAACAAGATGAAATTTGTTTCGATGAGTTTATTTCTTTATTTTAACGTTTTTACAATAGAATCAGAAAAAATTAACTTTTTAACAATAGCAAGAGAATTTAAACTTTTTAACAAAAACATAATAAACTTTTAACTTATTTACAACAGCATAATAAAACTTTTCACTTATTTACAACAGCATAATAAAACTTTAACTTATTTACATAAAGAATTTTTAAATTAACTCCAAGATGTCTTTTGGGTCCTTTCTTAACAGAAGTTCAGAAAAAGTTTCGGTTGACTAATGTAGATGCCCGTTTTACAAATGAAAAATCAACGAATCCGAGTTACATGGAAAAGAAATGGGAAAGTTTGTGCTTATATTTTGACCAGACATTTTATGACTAGAATCTTTGGTGGCGGCAGATGTAGGCAATGTTTAAGGTTTCCTTGGAGACTTGAAAAATGGACGTGTCCACGAATTTGATGCTTGATGCGTTCCAGGCATTAGATCTGAAAGATTATAAGCAAAAGAAAAATTGGTATTTTTAAGTAATATAATGAATAAACAGAATGGGAAAGTAGAGAAAGAGAAGGAAATAAAATATCTAAAAAGAAAGAAAGAAAGATAGATAGATAGATAGATAGATAGAGAGAGAGAGCAGGAGAGAGAGAGAAAGAGAGCGAGAGAAAGAAAGAGAGAGAGAAAGACAGAGAGAAACCAAGAAAAACAAAAAGAGAGAGAGAAAAAGAAGATGGAACTAGAAAAGGAGAGAATAACTATGCAAAAAAAGAAAAAATAAAGAAACTAGTATGAAAGACAGAAAAGGCACACACAGGAGAGAGAGATGAAGAAATTACCCGCAAGAGAGAAAATAGAAGATAAAATAACAGAAAAGAGAAACCGAGACAATTTCGAGAGCGTGATAGAAATTTGTGAAGAATGGATTGAATCTCACCTGTTGAAAAAGGAAATCTGGATGGGAAAATCTGTGATGAAAAATAGAAAGAGATTTCAGTTGAATTTTATGATGCATGAAATAAATACTCGTTTATTATAATTATAGAATGACAAATGGATCAAAACCCAGTACGAATTTGTGGGAAAAGCGGCATTTCTTTAATGAGTATAACTTGGCATGTCTTCTCATAATTTTTTTATAAATAAAAACAAGAAACAATAAGCAAAAGACACAAAAATTCATTTTTTTTTTCAAATGTAAAAACTAAAAAAAAGAAAAGAAAACTTACTGAACATGAAGATGGATTTTCAGATGAAACGTTGACAGTGTTTTTACTTTGACCAAAGAAATTGAATTAACCAGGAGGTGTGGGATTGGCAGATGGTAATACTGTAGAATTTGTACTTTGATCAAACGTTGTATGACAAGGAAGTGTAGTAGTTTCAGATGTAGGAAATGTAGATGTTTTGCTTGAAGTTTTGAGAATTGAACGTGGCCACTTTTTTGATAGGTGAGTTCCAGGCGATTCCATTGCAACTGAAATAATTTTACCAAAAGAAAAATTGGCATTTCTTTAATGAGTATAACAAGAGTAAGAGTGAAATGAGCGAAAGAGTAAGATATAGATAGATAGATAGATAGATAGATAGATAGAGAGATAAAGAGAGAGAGTGAGATAGATAGATAGATAGATAGATAGATAGAGAGGGAGAGAGAGATAGATAGAGAGAGAGAGAGAGAGGGGGAGAGGGAGAGAGATTGTCAAAAGAAAGAGAAACTAGCAGGAAAGAATAAAGAGAGAAAATATCGATATAAAGAGACAGAAACGATTAGAAAACATGAGAGAAACGGATGAAAGAGATAAATTGATTAGAGAAAGTTGTAAATCTCACCTGTTGAAGGAGGCATTCTGGATTGGAACATCTGTGTTAAAAAATAGAAAGAGATTTCATTGTAAATTTTGCAAATTGTAAAAAAGTATGGATGGCGAGATTCATACTAATAACATTAAATCAACTTCTCAGCATCAATCGTTTATCCATCTATCTATCTATCTATCTATCTATATATATATATATATATATATATATATATATATATATATATATGTATATATATATATATACATACATCTCTCTCTCTCTCTCTCTCTATATATATATATATATATATATATACATCTCTCTATCTCTCTCTATCTCTCTCTCTCTCTCTCTCTCTCTCTCTCTCTATATATATATATATATATATATACACAAACGAAGGGGCGTTCTAAAACAAATGCCTAATATTTTTTATTCTGCCCGAATGGTTTAGAAATGATTGCAAATCTCTCAAGTAATTTTTAAAAACTGTTTTCTCCCTGTGTTTTAAATCATTTAATGTTGTTGTTGAGTAAAATTCAAATGCATTTTTTTTATGCATTTAAAAACCATTTCTTCAGCGATTATTCAAAGGATTTAGTTTTGTCTGATTATTAATAAATTATTAATAAATTATTAATTGGCTGGTTATTAATTAACTATTAATTGGCTGGTTATTAATTAACTATTAATTGGCTGGTTATTAATTATTTATTAATTGGCTGGTTATGAATTACTTATTAATCGTGCCTGTTTATTAATTAATTATTAATTGTCTGTTTATTAATAAATTATTAGTTGTCTGCTTATTCATTAATTATGAATTGTCAGCTTATTAATTAATTATTAATTGGCTGGTTATTAATTAATTATGTATTGGCTGCTTATTAATTAATTATTACTTGGCTGCTTATTAATTAATTATTAATTGGCTGGTTATTAATTAATTATTAATTGTCTGCTTATTAATTAATTATTAATTGTCAGCTTATTAATTAATTATTAATTGGCTGGTTATTGATTAATTATGAATTGGCTGCTTATTAATTAATTATTACTTGGCTGGTTATCAATTAATTATGAATTGGCTGGTTAATGATTATTTATTAATTGTTTGCTGTTTTATTAATTATTAATTATCTGCTTATTAATTAATTATTAATTGTTTGCTGTTTTATTAATTATTAATTGTCTTCTTATTAATTATTAATTGTCTGCTGTTTTATTAATTATTAATTGTCTGCTTATTAATTAATTATTAATTGGCTGGTTATTTATTAATTATTAATTGGCTGCTTATTAATTAGTTATTAATTGGCTGGTTATTAATTAATTATTAATTGGCTGCTTATTAATTAGTTATTAATTGGCTGCTTATTAATTAGTTATTAATTGGCTGCTTATTAATTATTTATTAATTGGAGGCTTATTAATTATTTATTAATTGGCTGGTTATTAATTAATTATTAGTTGTTTGCTTATTAATTAATTATTAAGTGGCTGGTTATTAATTAATTATTAATTGTCTGCTGTTTTATTAATTATTAATTGTCTGCTCATTAATTAATTATTTATTGTCTGCTCATTAATTGATTATTAATTGGCTGGTTATTAATTAAGTAAGAAGGTTACTGTGTTACTGATGTCTACACAGAATGTAGTCAATAAAATGCAGATTCCTATGCAAAACAAATCAAATTAGCAAAACTAATATCCATAAGAAAATCATATAAGCAAAAATGTGTTTAGAAAAAGAGGAAAACTTACCAAAGTTGAACTTGGAGATGCAACATGATGAGCGTTTGTAATCGGGAAGTTCAACAGATTATGGGATGCAGTGGCTAAAGCTGGCACTCCTGTATCAGTTGGATTTGAAGAACTGGAAGGTAAACATGTGAACGATGTTGTTGTTGGAGACATGTCAGTGTATTCCTCGGGAAAAATAGAATTTAAATTAAAGCTAACTGATTTTTTCTTGGACTTCTTTGACACATTAGAAATTTTCTTTTGTACAAGTGTCTTTTTCTTAGGCTTCTCTGGCAAAGTAGAATTTGTCTTTACTTGAACTGATTCTTCCTTAACTATCTCCGACAAAACGGGTTTTGTCTCATATTGAACTGACATTTTCTTTGGCATTTCTGACAAAATCGCTGTTTTCTCAAGTTGAATAGACTTTTTCTTGGGACTCTCTGACAAAATAGACTTTATATCAGTTTGAGATAACGTATTCTCATGCATATTTGGCAAAATAATTTTTTTCTTCTTTCGAATTGCTTTTTTTATTGTTCTCACAGGGGAAATAGAAGTTTTCTCGATATTAGTTGACGTTTCCTGTAGCTTCTCTGGTCCAAAAGAGTTTGCCTTAAGTTGAGCTGTCTCTTCAATGGGCTTCTCTGACAAAGTAGCTTTTGTCTCAAGCTGAGCTGCCATTTTCTTTGGCACCTCTGACAAAATAGATTTTGTCTCAGTTTGAGATAACGTTTTCTCAGATATTTTTGGCAAAATAATTTGTTTCTTCTTTCGAATTGCTTTTTTTATTGTTCTCACAGGGGAAATAGAAGTTTTCTCGATATTAGTTGACGTTTCCTGTAGCTTCTCTGGTCCAAAAGAGTTTGCCTTAAGTTGAGCTGGCTCTTCAATGGGCTTCTCTGACAAAGTAGCTTTTGTCTCAAGCTGAGCTGCCATTTTCTTTGGCACCTCTGACAAAATAGATTTTGTCTCAGTTTGAGATAACGTTTTCTCAGATATTTTTGGCAAAATAATTTTTTTCTTCTTTCGAATTGCTTTTTTTATTGTTCTCACAGGGGAAATAGAAGTTTTCTCGATATTAGTTGACGTTTCCTGTAGCTTCTCTGGTCCAAAAGAGTTTGCCTCAAGTTGAGCTGGCTCTTCAATGGGCTTCTCTGACAAAGTAGCTTTTGTCTCAAGCTGAGCTGCCATTTTCTTTGGCACCTCTGACAAAATAGATTTTGTCTCAGTTTGAGATAACGTTTTCTCAGGTACTTTTGGCAAAATAATTTTTTTCTTCTTTCGAATTGCTTTTTGTATTGTTCTCACAGGGGAAATAGAAGTTTTCTCGATATTAGTTGACGTTTCCTGTAGCTTCTCTGGTCCAAAAGAGTTTGCCTCAAGTTGAGCTGGCTCTTCAATGGGCTTCTCTGACAAAGTAGCTTTTGTCTCAAGCTGAGCTGCCATTTTCTTTGGCACCTCTGACAAAATAGATTTTGTCTCAGTTTGAGATAACGTTTTCTCAGGTACTTTTGGCAAAATAATTTTTTTCTTCTTTCGAATTGCTTTTTGTATTGTTCTCACAGGGGAAATAGAAGTTTTCTCGATATTAGTTGACGTTTCCTGTAGCTTCTCTGGTCCAAAAGAGTTTGCCTCAAGTTGAGCTGGCTCTTCAATGGGCTTCTCTGACAAAGTAGCTTTTGTCTCAAGCTGAGCTGCCATTTTCTTTGGCACCTCTGACAAAATAGATTTTGTCTCAGTTTGAGATAACGTTTTCTCAGGTACTTTTGGCAAAATAATTTTTTTCTTCTTTCGAATTGCTTTTTGTATTGTTCTCACAGGGGAAATAGAAGTTTTCTCGATATTAGTTGACGTTTCCTGTAGCTTCTCTGGTCCAAAAGAGTTTGCCTCAAGTTGAGCTGGCTCTTCAATGGGCTTCTCTGACAAAGTAGCTTTTGTCTCAAGCTGAGCTGCCATTTTCTTTGGCACCTCTGACAAAATAGATTTTGTCTCAGTTTGAGATAACGTTTTCTCAGGTACTTTTGGCAAAATAATTTTTTTCTTCTTTCGAATTGCTTTTTGTATTGTTCTCACAGGGGAAATAGAAGTTTTCTCGATATTAGTTGACGTTTCCTGTAGCTTCTCTGGTCCAAAAGAGTTTGCATCAAGTTGAGCTGTCTCTTCAATTGGTTTCTCTGACAAAGTAGCTTTTGTCTCAAGCTGAGCTGCCATTTTCTTTGGCACCTCTGACAAAATAGATTTTGTCTCAGTTTGAGATAACGTTTTCTCAGATATTTTTGGCAATATAATTTTTTTCTTCTTTCGAATTGCTTTTTTTATTGTTCTCACAGGGGAAATAGAAGTTTTCTCGATATTAGTTGACGTTTCCTGTAGCTTCTCTGGTCCAAAAGAGTTTGCCTCAAGTTGAGCTGGCTCTTCAATGGGCTTCTCTGACAAAGTAGCTTTTGTCTCAAGCTGAGCTGCCATTTTCTTTGGCACCTCTGACAAAATAGATTTTGTCTCAGTTTGAGATAACGTTTTCTCAGATATTTTTGGCAATATAATTTTTTTCTTCTTTCGAATTGCTTTTTTTATTGTTCTCACAGGGGAAATAGAAGTTTTCTCGATATTAGTTGACGTTTCCTGTAGCTTCTCTGGTCCAAAAGAGTTTGCTTCAAGTTGAGCTGGCTCTTCAATGGGCTTCTCTGACAAAGTAGCTTTTGTCTCAAGCTGAGCTGCCATTTTCTTTGGCACCTCTGACAAAATAGATTTTGTCTCAGTTTGAGATAACGTTTTCTCAGGTACTTTTGGCAATATAATTTTTTTCTTCTTTCGAATTGCTTTTTGTATTGTTCTCACAGGGGAAATAGAAGTTTTCTCGATATTAGTTGACGTTTCCTGTAGCTTCTCTGGTCCAAAAGAGTTTGCCTCAAGTTGAGCTGTCTCTTCAATGGGCTTCTCTGACAAAGTAGCTTTTGTCTCAAGCTGAGCTGCCATTTTCTTTGGCACCTCTGACAAAATAGATTTTGTCTCAGTTTGAGATAACGTTTTCTCAGATATTTTTGGCAAAATAATTTTTTTCTTCTTTCGAATTGCTTTTTTTATTGTTCTCACAGGGGAAATAGAAGTTTTCTCGATATTAGTTGACGTTTCCTGTAGCTTCTCTGGTCCAAAAGAGTTTGCCTCAAGTTGAGCTGTCTCTTCAATGGGCTTCTCTGACAAAGTAGCTTTTGTCTCAAGCTGAGCTGCCATTTTCTTTGGCACCTCTGACAAAATAGATTTTGTCTCAGTTTGAGATAACGTTTTCTCAGATATTTTTGGCAATATAATTTTTTTCTTCTTTCGAATTGCTTTTTTTATTGTTCTCTCAGGGGAAATAGAAGTTTTCTCGATATTAGTTGACGTTTTCTGTTGCTTCTCTGGCACAAAAGAGTTTAACTCACGTTGAGCTGACCTTTTCCTATGCTTTTCTGACAAAATAGCTTTTGTCTCAATCTTAACCGACAATTTCTTTGGTAGCTCTGATGAAATAGATTTTGCCTCGGTTTGAGACGACATTTTCTCTGGCACTTTAGGCAAAGTAAAATTTTTATTTTTTCGAACAGCCTTTTTTATGGTTCTCTTCGAGAAAATAGAATTTTCCTCAATTTCTACCGACTTTTTCTTTGGCTTCTCTAGCAACAGAAAGTTTTTCTTGAGTTGAGTTGAATTTTTCTTGGGCATCTCTGGTAAGGTATAATTTGTCTCAACTTCAACTGACTCGGTCCGTGGCATCTTTGAATGAAAAGAATATGTCTCACGTTGAACTGACTCTTCCTGTGGCATCCTGAGTAAATGATAGTTTGTATCAAGATGAACTGAATTTTTCTTGTGCCTCCTTGGAAAGGTATACTTTGTCTTGAGTTTAAGTGACTCCTGCTGAAAAGTAATATCAAACATTAATAAGAACTATTAATGAAATAAATTATAATCATTTATTCGGAGGATATTTAATGAAATTTGCTTATTATTGACTTGTATTTATATAGATAAATATAGATATATTTTACTGATAAATCATTTTAATCCAATTAAGATTAAACTAAGTGTTATGATTTGGAAATTTTTCATGCGGCATGAAAAATATACATTCATTTTTTGTAATTAAGAATCAAAAATTTTATTTGACAAATTGTTCAGAAATTGTAGATAAATGTGAAATAGAAATGTTGTTCAAATAAAATAAGAACAATTTACAAAATAAGTTGAAATAATAAATAGAAAAAAAACCTAAAAATTTAATTTTTATTTATAATTATTTAATTTTTTATTTAATCTAAAAAGTTTATGAAATCAATAAAGTATTTAACAAATAAATCAGTGAGAAATTTACAAAACTTTACAAAAAGACAAACGATCAAAAAGATTGAATCATAAACAAAGAAACAAAAATTATCAAACTTAAAGTTATTTAATTATCGGAAAATAAAACCCTTTATAGCTTGATAGTTTGTAAATGAAAATTATATATATATGGGGTTTTAAATGATATATATATATATATATATATATATATATATATATATATTATATATATATATATATATATGGGGAAGTGGTATTATCTACTGGAGAGCCATGTATTTAACAGCTGTCCTGTTTTTAAATCTCCGAAACAGCTAAATAGTAAGCAGCTGATGATCCCCGTTTTCCATTTACAAAATCTGAGTTAATGTTTTCTCTTTTCATCCGTATGTAATTAAATTCTGTTTTAAAATTGAAGACTTTTGCGAAATCGGCTTATGCAATTGCTAAGTCTATTTCTATTTAACAACTGTAGTTAATGATCTTTTTTTTTTGCATCCTTATATAAATGAATTCTCTTTTGTCATTATAATCTTTTTAAAAGTCGGATTATGTAGGTGCTTAGTCTGCGATAGGTTAATGTTAATTTCTTTTCTCCTTCCAGGAATTTAAACTGTACTCTTTATTTTTATTTTTGCATTTTTTTTATTCAAAGCTTTTATGTAATGCTTTAAAAAGTATAGGAATCGATTATTTATGAAGGTAATTACAAACCTGACACATTATGCAAAGGTGTTTTGATTGAACAAAAAATAATGAAGTTTGATAAAAGGTCACGTGTGAAAACAGTGATAATATGATTAATTACTTACAGATATTTTTTCACATCCATTCTTTGCCGACAATCCAAAGACAGTATCTGCGAATTTTCGCTTCATCTCAAATGCAATAAGATAATCATATATGGTCTCCTTTGAAGGTGGAAGCTGACAAACGAGAGAAAAAAATTCATTGCATTTCGTTCATTTCTAAAATGCTGGTCTTTTCAAAGATATAATCTTTTAAAATGTTTACAATTCTATCGATTTTCTTAAAAATCAACTGGAGGAAAATAAGAAGACACATTCCTGCGATACTTTTTAATCTATGTTGTTAAATCACAGAATTCTAAGAACCAGTTATTCTTCTCATCTCCTTATCTCGTTATGAAAACAATTACTTGATTTAATTTCAATGATTTTTTTCTTACACGTAATATACATAATAAATGCTATTTGTGTCTAATGTTCAGTAATGGTAGATTAAAATATACTGTGATAAAGATATGCTCAATATTCGATCCCACACCCAAGGAAAGTTCTTCCAAGAATAAAACTGTTTGTGAAATTTAAGCTTCCTAAAAATACAAGTTGATTTTGGATTCCAGAATTGTATTTTATTTTCTGTTAAGTTTATCCATTACTTAAAAATATTCATAAAATGTAAATAATGATCAGGATGTAGAGTTTCAAAAACCAATAATCTTTACCTTGCTTTTGTTACAATGAATGATGTTTTTTTTTTTTTAATGGTTAAAAAGAAATAATATTTCTGAAGATTACATATGCTATTAAACCTCATCTTGTATATTAATTAATTTATACTGGCCTCGCCCTTATTCGGGTGGTATTAAATGAAAGTTTAGTTTTCCTATTATTCTGATGACATAAAATACAAAGCAACATAGAAATACAAAATATGCAAACTAATGCAAAATTAAATAAAAATACGACTTTTTAGTTGAATATCTTTATCATTATAGTTTTTGTATGAAGCGAACAATACGATTGACAGATTTTCAATACGAGCATTTTTTTAAATACATTACCAGTGAAACATATCACTGTAATTCGAAACAAAATTAAATCTAATGAATATTTCAAATGTATTTCGGGATTTATTATTTCAATGCAACTAAAAAACTTAAGATTTGCAAATCTTTCATGAAGAATTGAAAAATAATTTTTTTATTTTTTTACTTAAAAACCATGAATTTTATTACATGACAAATTGAACAGAAATTATAGATTCATGAGTAATAGAAATGTTGTTCAAATCAAAAGAGAATTTATTGAACTTACTGTGAATTGTAGAAGGGTATTGGTGAAATCTCTGAAAACTGAATATTTCTGAAAAAAAAGGTTGAACAAAATAATTGGTTTCTTGAACAAATTGAATAATAACTGTGCATATATATATATATGTGTGTATATATATATATATATATATATATATATATATATATATATATATATATATATATATATATATATATATGTATGTATATATATTCCAAGTTGAAAATATTTGAAATATTAGAAAGATTAGAATCATTGAATTTCAGCAAGGGTCGTTGATAGTGCTCAATCAAAAAAGAGCAAATTTGTAATTTTTATTTTCTTTATGTAAATACAGTCATATCTTGCTATGATGTGCAGACCGTTTTGATTATTATTGATCCCATCAGGCCAGAAAAAAATTTGAAAATTTAAAAAAATTGAAAAACTTTTTTTTAAAGACATGGCAAAATATTTCCTCCTTTAAAATTAAAAAAGTTTTTCTTGCTTGATGAGATCAGTAATGATTGAAACGATCTGCAAATTGTAACATGATATGACTATATTTACATAAAGAAAACAGAAATTAAATCTATATAGTCGCTGTATCACAACTCACCAATGCGGCTAGACAAACAACTACCTGAAGCCAAGAACGAAACTCGACCGCCCAAACAACAGTCGGTGCTTCAAACTATTATGATATTTCGCTACTGCTATGAGGGTAGTGAATTGACAATGTTTTGACATTGTCCAAATGCTTAATCGAATTAGCAGTGTTTAAAATTGGACTTATTTTATAACTTAGAAATATAAAGAACAATTTACAAAATAAGTTGGAATAATAAAACTGGAAAAACTAATAAATTATTCATGAAAGCTAATAAATCTAAAAAGTTATAAAATCAATTATTTAACAAATTATCAGTGAGGAATTTACAAAATTTGACAAAAAGACAAACAATCAGATAGATTGAATCATAAACAAAGAAACAAAAATGATAAAACATAAAGACAATCACACACACACACACACACACACACACACACACACACACACACACACACACACACACACACACACACACACACACATATTTATCTGAAAATGAAACTTGGATAATATTTATTAATTTACGTCTCCTATCTATTAATGTATTTCACAAAAATCAGATCATTTGAATCCTGACAAAGGCTTCTATCCCCATTTTATCTCCTTTGCATAAAAACAAATATAACCCATATTAGACTCATTATGCCCCGCCCTTGTGTTTCAAATTTCATAATGATCAGTTAATTATTTTAAAAATAAATAAGGTACATGTAAATATATAAACATATCCACACACACCTAATTTTATGCATGTGTGTAAATACTATTGAAAGATATCTTGTTTGAATAGAACATGGTGGTGTGACAAAAGGTTAAGTTAATCTACTCGAAAAAAGATGATGATGTGATCAGTTACTTACATGCGTTTGAGGACGTTCTTCCTTTGTCACAAAACGAACACATTCTTGTGGAGATCGGCGGTTATTACTAATTCCGGAAAAATGATCATATATAGGCATCACTGACATTGGATCACTTGACTCATCCTGGAAAACGGAAGAAATAATCATTGCAATTATTTCAATTTTTACCGGATTTTTATGTAGATAATTATTGAAAATATATTTTTAGTTAATAATAAAGACAATGAAAAGAAGTCTCATTTAAACATTTAATTAACAACTTTATTTGTATTAATTTATTTTTATTTCGGACTATTATTCTCATCTTTATTAGTTGTTGTTTTTGATCTTTTATTGGTTTTTGTTTATTCACAACGTTTCGGCCAACTAGTCCTCTGGCCTTCGTCCAAAATGTGGTGGGACGACAACAACTACGGATGGCAGTGATGGCTGAGAATGCAGTTAGGGGATTCGAAGTTCCTATCCGTCGCGGTTAACATCACGTGATCGAGAGCTGACTTGTGATTGAACAAGCCAGGGAGAAACGGATTTCAAATCTCAAAGTCGTGAGAAGTAGTCTCTGCCTGTGATGTAGTGGGTGTCAGCTGCTACATATTCATCTATCTTAATCCCCTCCCCATCTAATTGAAACAAAACTGCATGTTTGTATTGAAGTGAGTTTAGGCTTTTAGAATTAGTCTAGACTATCTGTGACCCGTTGGGTCAGTATGTTATATTAGCTATGGAATTCCTGTATGAGCGTGACACGTTTGATGTAAAGAAAATAGTTTTTTTTTTAAATAACAGAAACATTTCTATGAAAGTATATTAAAAGGGAAAATCATGGACGAATCACTCAAACATGAAAAAATAATCCTCACTATTCTTGTAAAGTTACCTATTTTTCCGAATAATCGCTCAAAAATCGAAAATTATACAGGATTTTCCTACAAATCGAATGCAGACGAAAGTCATTTAGCAGCAAAAACGCACATGAACCTACCGATGAGAAATATAAGAATGAAAAACCCATACTGGAATCCTTCAACCAAGTTATACAAACTTAAAATCTAAAAAAAAATAATTAATAAAACCTGAACAAAAAAATAAAACCTAAATAAATAAAATAAAAAACTAATATTGAAACAGATTAGTAAATATATCAAAAAATTCACCGTTCTCACACAACTATTTTGTATCTAGAAATGTAAACAAAATAAAAAAAGAAGAAAGGAAGGAAGGAAGGAAAAGAAACGGATAGAGAGTAGTAGTAGTAGTAGTAGTAGTAGTAGTAGTAGTCTTGGCTTTACTACAATTGTTTTTATGTTTCTCAACGGGTTAAAGTTGTTTAGTTGTAAGAAAGTAGCGACAGTATAGTTGCAATACAGAATAGTTCCAAAACACCACAACTCTTCCCATGTTAAATAATAATTTCAAAATAATAACGTTAATATTTCAGTGCGCAGGACAAAATCCGGAAAAGAAGCGATTTGTGTTTATTTGTTTACGTTGTTATGGGTTAATGTTTATGCGCGCATGTGCAACCGGATGTCGTAAACCGGAAAGTGGATTACATCACTCGTTACAAGCTTATTTGAGTTTTATAATTATATAGATTAGTTACCAACAAAATATATGTTTAACTAATATAAAAAAAAATCACAGGAAATTAAAAATAGATAAATTTTGAAAATTAAATTCATTGACTTATATCTTTAAATATTACATGACATTAACTCATAAAATTCTAATTATTTTTAATATCATTTAGTTGTCTACGCATTGTAAAAAGAATATTACATAGAAAAGAGTCAAATAACGTATCTAAAAATTTAAATTATATTTGTGAAATATTTTCACAGAGCAAAAGAAATGGTTGATCTATTGACTGCTATGAATAAAATCATTTTCTTTCATTCGTTTTTTTTTTTTCGTTTTTTCTTTCTTTCTTTCTTAGTATCATCATTTTACATTAGTTCTTCATTTGAATTTCAAGGTGATAATAATATTCAAATAAAGATATTTTACTTAATAACATTTTATGATTATAATAATATTCAAATAAAGATATTTTACTTAATAACATTTTATGATTATAATAATATTCAAATAAAGATATTTTACTTAATAACATTTTATGATTATAATAATATTCAAATAAAGATATTTTACTTAATAACATTTTATGATTATAATAATATTCAAATAAAGATATTTTACTTAATAACATTTTATGATTATAATAATATTCAAATAAAGATATTTTATTTAATAACATTTTATGATTATAATAATATTCAAATAAAGATATTTTACTTAATAACATTTCATGATTATAATAATATTCAAATAAAGATATTTTACTTAATAACATTTTATGATTATAATAATATTCAAATAAAGATATTTTACTTAATAACATTTTATGATTATAATAATATTCAAATAAAGATATTTTACTTAATAACATTTCATGATTATAATAATATTCAAATAAAGATATTTTACTTAATAACATTTTATGATTATAATAATATTCAAATAAAGATATTTTACTTAATAACATTTTATGATTATAATAATATTCAAATAAAGATATTTTATTTAATAACATTTTATGATTATAATAATATTCAAATAAAGATATTTTACTTAATAACATTTTATGATTATAATAATATTCAAATAAAGATATTTTACTTAATAACATTTTATGATTATAATAATATTCAAATAAAGATATTTTACTTAATAACATTTTATGATTATAATAATATTCAAATAAAGATATTTTACTTAATAACATTTTATGATTATAATAATATTCAAATAAAGATATTTTACTTAATAACATTTTATGATTATAATAATATTCAAATAAAGATATTTTACTTAATAACATTTTATGATTATAATAATATTCAAATAAAGATATTTTACTTAATAACATTTTATGATTATAATAATATTCAAATAAAGATATTTTACTTAATAACATTTTATGATTATAATAATATTCAAATAAAGATATTTTACTTAATAACATTTTATGATTATAATAATATTCAAATAAAGATATTTTACTTAATAACATTTCATGATTATAATAATATTCAAATAAAGATATTTTACTTAATAACATTTTATGATTATAATAATATTCAAATAAAGATATTTTACTTAATAACATTTTATGATTATAATAATATTCAAATAAAGATATTTTACTTAATATTTAATATTTATAATAATGAATACTTGTATTTTATGAACAAGGGGGAGACAATTTAAATAGATAATTACATAGAAGAATGCTATATTCTCTTATTTTTATAAACATTATACATGTCTATTTAATCAAAATTTTTTATAATGTAATAAATAAAAAAGTGGGGGTTTATCCGGTTAAAGATTAAATGGAAATCTACAATAATCGTATTTCTGAACTTGTCTGTTTGAATCAGGAAAAAGAAAATGTATGAAAATCTGTCAATATTACAAAACATCTTATACCACAGAGTTATCCCGCTTGTTTTCTTTCTAATACTGTGTAAAACACAATTTCTATTTACAAACGAAGGATTTCATTAAATGTTTGTCTCGTGTTTTACTAAACTGACTTAGAAAACAAAGATTGTGTTCCTTCTTTTCTATATTATTTTTTATGGCCAACTGACATTATACAAAAACTTCAAGCCTTGTACTAAATATATTTTTGTCAGTTATGTTAATAATGAATTTTGCTAAAAGAGAACTAATTTAACTGCTTACATGAATCGATTATTTATGGGAAAGACTTATTGCAGTTAATAGATAATTCCTCATTCCAACTTATCAAGTGGGAATTCATCAAAAAGAACGAGTAAATCTGCTTACCATGAAATATTTCACAAGTAAATCGTTCTTTCTGTTCATTGATTCAAATTGATGAAATTCAGCTGCAATTTTAAAACAAACATTTCTTTATTTAAAACAGAAAATAATGAAGGAGAAAAGCTTCATGTGTACATTTTGAATAATAGGGCTGGAGTTATCACATATACAAAAAACGATATTGAAATGGATCCACAATGATAATTAAATTATAATAAAATATATTCATAAAAAAAAATATTGTAACCGTCATTCATTGATAGTTACATGAGATGACATCATTCAATTTACACCCAGTGAAGTATTAAATGTTATAAATTATCAATATATATATTTAGATATATGTGTTTTTTCTCCAGTCAAAAGCAAGTTTATATTCATATTATCGTAAAATATCATTTATTGGAAAGAATGCAGACTGCTTTAAATGAAAGATAAAAACACAAGAACGGAGAATACATATTGAATATTTTGTATGAAAATTAAAATAAAAGAAAAATTATTTACCATTATTCATAGAAACGTTGGGATCAACATATGATCCTGATTCAGCTGCGTCCGGGTTGTCCTGCACTTCATGAGTAAGTAAGACATGATCAGTGTTTGCAGGATGCGGATGTACTGATTCACCATCACTTGGATTGGATTCAGGGTTCTAAGAAAGTGAAACAAGATCATATTTTTATAAAAAGATCAAAGTGAATGTAGAAAAGAAACAACTTGGCGTTGGTGTATTAATCAGATGTGAGGAATCTAATGGACCTAACACCTCCCACCACCACCATCCGAACTGAATTGTTTTATATCTGTTTCTTCTTCCTTATGTTATTATTATTATTATTATTATTATTATTATTATTATTATTATTATTATTATTATTATTATTATTTCAGAGTTGACCCAACTTTTGGATGATTTTAGTTGAATTTTTTTCTTGAACATCAGGTCAATTCCTTTTGACAAGACATTGAAAGTATACCTTAACACTCTCATTGTTCCTAACAGGCAAGCCTTTTGCAAAATTGGAAAAGAAATTGACTCATTGACATGATTAAATAATTTATGGTGACTTTTTGTTATCATCCCAAATGTTACAATCAAACTTGTGATAATGTTTCAATAGTTTTTATAAATATCAAAATTATAGAAGATTTTGTGTTGTAGTAGTAGTAGTAGTAGTTATGGAACTCCAAAAAAGGGGAGGGGACGAGGAAGAAACTTAGCAAACATTATACTTACAACTATCTGGAAGTTTTTGAACCAGACGCCATCACATGAACAGAACTGAAAGAGACGATTGGAAAACAATTTGTGAGAAAAATAAGAAAAAAACAAACAAATAAAAGTGTATTTGTTATACATCAGATGTAAGGTAGGGGATGTGCTGGAAAATTGAAGCAGTCTCTTGGGGTTCATCTCTACAAATGGCTAGCTTCCACCCAATATATTAAACACAAAAACAAATAAAAGAAATGAATATAAATTTTGTAAATGTCTTACCAAAGAATTCGCATCTTCTTGAACACAATTCTCTCCTGTCGGCTGGCTTTCCATGAAATCTACCCACCATGTTGAAACAAAGAAGGCTTTTAGTGCATCAGTAAATTTCTTTAGAATTGTCTGGAGGAAAAGAAAATAAATGCCAAGTTTGAATTTATTGAACTGGGAAAATATGCTTCCCACGGAAATAATAAAAGTCCTTTTTGATGAGATGATGATGATCATGATGATGATCATCATCATAATTACCATTGTTGTCGGCGGCGTCATCGTCCACCTCCTTCTCCTCCGCCTCCTCCTCCGTCTCCTCCTCCTCATCCGTCTCCTCCTCCTCATCCTCCTCCTCCTCATCCTCCTTCTCCTCCTCCTCCTCCTCCTCCTCCTCATCATCATCATCATCATCATCATCATCATCATCATCATCCACAACAACAACAGTAGCAGCAACACGTGCCCTAAATTCTGACTCTTCTTCATCATGGTAGGGCCAGTGTCAATGTGGTAGCGTAAGATTTAAACAACACCAAACCTACAACCTGGCTAATAGGGCTCTGGTTAAAATCCAGGAGGAGTCGACATTAGAACCTGTCTTCCTCTAGTTGTGTCAATAATGATGCTGCAAATCATTAGAGAAAATGTCTTCATTGATTCTACACCATTCCTGTGCTTTTTTCTGAGCAAAATCTTCCACGACATACAACTGCTACGTTTGGCCAAGATCAAAGTGTACTATCTGTTCTTCAGATGCTGCACTTCCATTTCGTGTTCTCTTTTGGTGGAGAAGTAGTCCTTCACGACTGAGACGATTTTTTATTTTTGTACCTTTTCTCCATGATCATCATCATCATCATCACCATCACCACCACCACCACCACCACCACCACCATCATCATGAATTTAGAAAGATTCCTTTTCATTTCAATCGATTGAAAAATTAAATTAAATTAATTTTGCACTTTGAACAATTATAATAGTGTTAAATATGATGTTCTCACGTTTTGAACGGTTTTCCAGTATTATGTTCAAAATATAAGAATAATGTAAGAAAGTTCGATTTTGTTTCATTTTTTGATGAACAAATAAAACAACTCGTAATGATCTCCCTTCTCTCAAGTTCCTAAATTTCTTGCACAAATGTTTAGAAAAAATGATGCTTATGTCCCATCAACTCCCTCTATCCCAGAAAAAAGGTAAAAAAAAAAAATAATTTTCTGCTTCATTGACCTTTGCAAGAAACACAGACACAAAAAAATCGAAGATGAAATTAAACAGGTGATGGAGCATTGTATCCGCTTTTTTTATTTTTTTACTTTGTCCATTGAATCCGTGTTTAGATTTGGGCACAAATAGAGAGTGGGGGGGATCGTATATAGTAGTTATAGTTAGTCGAGTGTATTTTTTGAAAGTTTGGTAAGAAGGATACCATAGATTGGAGTTCAATCGAGCACTTGCCATGAAAATAATGATAGAACAGAGACAGGCTTACAATGTCTCTTCTATGAGAAAACGGTTGCAGGGAAGAGAAAAGGGCATCACTTACTAGGTTTCAAAGCCAGTTTTGAATTCTATCAAGGCTGGATAGGGCACGCCGAGCGGCTTCTGTCCAGATGTGGCTTCTGTGCAAAATTTTATTCTCCTTTCTTGATATTGCGACTGAATCAATCTTGTTTTTATTTTTTGTCTAATTGAATTTAACTTTTATTTCCTTTTTTGCCATCATCTAATAACATTTTGTAAATATGCCTTCTCCCAATATATCGACATCCATCCTCCATTTGCAAGCTTCTTTCCGCACACAAAAAATATGTTAACTAAATTTATTCACCACTAACTCTAAATCTCAATGACAAAATGTCATGTACCACTTGGACTTAGGGTTTGTGAAAAAAATATTTGATAAACCTTAATTGATATGTATTTTTCAGTGTAAAGTAAAAAAGGACCCACTGCCTTTCAATAGTCTCCTTTGTGCAAACAAGAAAATAATATCACACTTTGTGTTAAATAAAAGAATGAAACAAAACCAATTCCTTTTTAAATACCAATAAGAAAAAACAACCAAAAAGGAATAATAAAAAACACTTATATTTTAAAATAATGCTTTCTTTCTGGGTAAACAAGAAAAAAGAAAAAAATTTTCATTAAATAACTTTTGGAAAAACAAACAAAACAAAACATAACTGAAAGGTAGTTCCCTATTCAAGCTTTTGTGTCAATTTTTGCAATTGTTTCAGAAGTGTCGATTGAAATTCAGAATTGTTTACGTAAATATTAAATTCTCTGGGTATCTTTTCAATACTTTCATCACTAAAGAGAATGGGATGTTTCAGCATGGCTGATTCGACGTGGTCGATTCAACAATGTGGCTGATTTGATGGAAGGACTATTTTGGCGTCGACCATAATAGTCACATTTTTATAAAGATTTTATAACTTTTTTTTTTTTTTAAGTTAAGAAAAACAATATGAAAGGATATCACTTTAAAAAAAAAATCGTGTTTTTATAAAACTCTTCTGGCAATTAAAAAACTAATAATTGAGTATAACTTAGCACTTGTATCCGTTGTGCCATGATACATCCAAAAATGAGAACAGTAATTTGATTAATTCAAAATAAAGCACATTACCAATGCTCATCTCAAAATTCCAAAACATAATAACCCCCCAAAAAACAAAAACCAACAAAAAGACAAGAATCAAACTTGTTTCTTTGTATCTGTAATACAAACTACGTTTCAAGTATTAAGGAGACAATTTGTTATTAGATAAAATATTAAATATGGTGTTTATATTGATCAGCTCTCATGGCTGCCAATATTTGCTCAGTGAAATCCAAAAGACAAAATGAAACCGAGTTCCTGAAACCGACAAAAAAAAAAAAAAAATTTAAAAAAACAAAGAAACATTTTTTTTTACTAATATATATATTTATTTACCAATGTATTTTTTTAAATAATTTGTTAATTTAATGTTTTGGTTTGTTTTTTTTACTTTGTCTTTTAACACAAAACTTATCTTTTGTATATTTTTAAAAAAGCTAACAAAGTGACTGATAAAATATAACATAGAAAATAATCTCATCAGAAAATTATGCAATCTCAATTTGATAATAAAATTATTTTACTGCAAATAAGTAAATTTATTTGATTTAGAAAATTCTTGTTACATAATTGTAAAAAAAAGAAAATATAAGAAAAGAATGTAACTCTTCTTGGGTTTGCTTACCTTTAGTCTCTCATAGGGTTTCGACGAAGTAAGAGTTCGCCTGGAATTGATTTTTCCTGTGTTGGCCATTTCAAAACGACCACGGACACTTCGGATAAATCTGCCTAACAAAATTAAAAAAAAACAACTACTAATCTGCAATTTTTAAGCCACTAAATATTGCGATAATAAAACCTTTATATATATATAGGCATGTACATCTATGATTATATATCCTTAGTATATACTTTGTGGATCTTGCTTATTTTCGTGCACACTGGATGACAGATGAACGATAAATGGGCAGAACCAATAAAAAAACAAATGGATGACGTCATAAAGAGGACATCTCCAAAACCAGTATCTCCGTTTATGACGAAAGTTAACCTCTATGACGTCATAAGGCATCTTTGCCATCATTAGTAGAAAGGATGACGTCGAAAAGGGAAACTACCCCTTCTGTTAAAATGGTATAAAGGCGATTTATTGCAGATTGCCTGAGGTGCCCCTATCAAGGAAAGGCGATGGGTCTGTTCATGACTCTCAGAACTTGTTTATACAAGTGTCCATCATCCGTTTAATGTCTTGAATAATCGTGAAGTATTAAGACCAAGATATTCGTGAATATTGAATAATCGTGAAGTATTAAGACCAAGATATTCAAGATATTCTTCAAATAAATAACAACAAAAATGGGAAATCAAAGGGGTATAATTCTTAATAACAGCAACAAATTACAGAGTAACTTTCCTTATACTGTCTTTTGCTTTAAATCAAATATATTCTTTTAATAAACAACGGGCACGGAGACTCGAAATTGCCTGGAATTGATCAATGAATGTTTTACACTCCTATATTTTTAGTGCCATCAAAATCAGTGAAATCGTTCATTTTACAATCAAATCGATTGATTGCCTGCTCTAGTTGCAGGCCCATCGTCGTGCACAAGAAAGAAACTTCACATGCCTCTTCGCAGTGACTTAGTCCACAAGACATTGTAGTCTACATTGCACTGTAGAGAACCTACTGTTGATTTTATATGCCAGCCCTTTCTGCATGTGTGATGATAAAACTTCTCAAATGCACTTGCAATGTTAGGCTGTATAAAGTGTTAACTTTGATCCAAATCGCCTGTTCCTTCTTTCATCGGATTATTTCGATTATCGATATTTATCAAAGATATTCCGATACAAAACCTATCTAAGAAAACTGCCAGATAGATAAAGTACATTAATGTGAAATTTCATAAAAACCAGCACAGCCGTTGCGGAATCTATGGGGAAAGAACACACACACACACACACACACACACACACACACACACACACACACACACACACACACACACAGAAATTGCTAAATTTGGAAAGGAATGATCTTGCACTCAATACTCTCATTTAGACAAAAAAAAACGAAAAAACTTACGATTAATGGTAACAAAAAATTCCTAACATTAATTGCTACATATATCTTATTTATTATTGGGAAACTTTAAAAATGGCGTGTGGTAGAAGGGAGTAGTTGCTCTGTTGTTGTTGTTGTTGTTGTTGTTGTTGTTGTTGTTGTTGTTTGTTTGTTTGTTTGTTTGTTTGTTTGTTTTTTTGTTTTTTTGTTTTTTTTCTTTCTTTTGTTTCTTCTATTATTATTATTATTATTATGGTAAATTTTTACCACATCCCCCACTGTAAACATCCCAACCCCGCTATGTTAAGAACGGCTTCCCAGGTTGGGGTGTGTGTGTTTATTATGAAAGCCGTTCTTAACATGTATTGGTTGAGGGTTTTTATGCTACGCTGACGCAGATCGTAAAAAGTACCGTTATAATTATTATTATTATTATTATTATTATTATTATTATTATTGATTGTGTTCTCATTGGCCTTTTCAGAACAGTTTGCTTAAAACACTGGAAGATACAAAAGTGTCATGATATTTTTCTTTTTTTTTTTCTTTTTGCACAAATGTTGGTCTATTGTATCAGTGAAAATTATATTATTTCTATTATTACGAAGATAATTTAATGAAAAAGTAATTGAAAAATTAAAACAATATTAGATAATTTTATGAAACTTTAAGAAAATGAACATTCAAATCAAGAAAAAAGAATACTCATTGTATGAATAAATATTTTTTGATTAACAAACAACTGATAGCAAACACATTTTAAAAACATTTTTTTTCTGTGATTTTTTTAGTATTATATACATAATTTATTAACTTTGATATTGGTTGCTGAAGCAGTAGCAGTGTCAGAAACCGATCTTAACAATACGTGGAAAAATTAAATAATTCGACCTCCTATCTTTACAAGCTTATAATTACTTGAAAAATGTAATTCAAACCCTAATTTTTTTTCATTAAAGGAGCAAAGGACAAATTAAAAACAATAATAGGTTTAATAGCAAATTATGCAATATTTTTGTTTTTAAATCGGGTTTCTTTAAAAAAGATTTAAAGAAAATCAACGAAAATTTATATACTTCGGTTATAAAAAATCGATATAAAGTCGAAAAAATCACTTACCTATAAAAAATACTATTGAATTTTTAGTTCCATTCTTCATTGTTCAGAATTTATCCATATTTATATTTTAAATTCCATTATTTTTTAAATAAAAGAATTTTTTAAACGACTGTTTGAAAAAAGCGTGATTACGCAAGCATTTTTATGTCTTTATCAAAAAACCGGTAGTAGCCATTTGTCCTTGTTTAGAACTACGGATGGACAGACAGTAGTAAAAACCACAAGTTCGCGTTAACCATATAGCCTTTTACCTGAAGAAATATGTGTTCCCATTGTTTAAAAATAGTCAAATTTTTCTCATAAGTTTTTGCCTTAAAAAAAATACTCAAAGAATTTTTTTTCTTTTCTCAAAGAAATGCATACATTTTCGATATATTATATTCTCATTCTTCTTTATCGAGTGATTTTTTTTAATATCTAAAAAAGAAAACATTGAATGAAATAGAAAGAATTGTCGTCAGCATCCATTACTTACTGGACAATATAAGCAGAACATAGGCTTCCAATAAAAAAAAAATAGACGTGATATCGAAAACTTTGGTACGTAAATATATTATTAAAATTTTAATAGACATTTGAAAATGGGTGGGCTGAATTTTAAAAATAAAACTTTTCTCTAAAATATTTTATTCGGTTTATTGGAAAGAGCATAAAATTTCACATTGACCCTGAAAATATCTTAAAAATTTAACCAATAGAAAAATTTCGAAAGATTTTTAAATTTTAAAAATTGAAAAAGAATTTACTCGTCAAATTCAATTGATTTCATTACGTTTAAAAAAACAAAACTGGCTTCATGAAGGCGCGCTGCACTTTGTAAACACTGATTAAAAAAATATATATATTTCCATTATTTTTTAAACAACTTTAATAATTTATCTTGGAAGTATATTCCATAAAGAAAATAAACAACCCACTTTTAAAAGAGAAGTTAGGAGTTGTTATATTTTATTTGCAGTTTCGTGTTAGGGGTGTCAAAAATTTCCCCCAAAATTCAAGCACTGAAGCGAAGCACTGAAGCAGCAACATATTTTCGTCTGCTGCTGCTTTCAAACAAACATTCACAGCTTTTAACAACTAAAATTCATCGAAATATTTTTAAAATAAGACTATCGATTACAAAGTTTAAGACGTAAAATAAACTAACGAATTTATTTGTTGGTGTTTGTGTAAGAGGGCAGGAAACATACAACTAAGATTTAAATAATAAAGAGAACAAATCTAAGAGGCACAACTCTTAATAGCAACTATTAATTCTAAAGTTACTTCCCTTGAACTGTTATTAATTTTTCATCGAATACCTTTTTCAATTTGTCATAGAAACAATTCTGAAGTAAAACACCAAGTAATAGAATATAAATATACAAAATAAAACAACTTTGAAAATTAAGCATTTCTTAAAAAGTGTATTGTTGTCTTATGCTTTTAATAATTCGTAGAAATGCGTGTCCTTTCTCACGCCGTCTCCACAACTCTTCCATTAGATGGGAATCTAACAAATTTTCATTAGTCGCTACCATCCTCATATTCCTTTTCACATGTGACCAGAATCCCTCCACAGTTTATTAAATATTAATTAGATATTTTTTAATTTTAAAACTTTAATAATTTTTATTTTTATTTTAAAACTAATAATTCGTAATATTCGTGATTTGACAGCGTAAAATACTCATGTGACCCTTCTAGAGTTGTCGAACTTTGTCGGGACTTAACTGCAAGACTGCCAAATTGTCATACTAAGGGAAATAACAGATGATTATAGAATGTCGAAACCCATTTCGGAACTCCTTACTCTTTTAACTCCCAAAGTTTCGTCTGCTAAAATTTTAATCACGTGATTACGGTGTAGCATCAATAAAATAAACCATTAATTCAAGTGCCGCTTGTTATGGATTTAGCTGAATACGATATTAAAAATCACTTTATTGGTACTTATGCACTTATGTTCCCAGGCTGGCGGGTGTTTTGTAACTATTCTGTACTTTCACCTAGCAATTTAATAAGCAAAAAGACATCGTAAAATTTGAAGGACCGTTTGGATACATTGATTTAAATTTAAAGTGGTGTGTAATTATTAAAAAAGAAATTCAGTTGCTGTAGTGAAGTAGAAAAAAAAAATTTTTTTTAAATATATAAGACACAGCTGTTCCTTCCAAAATGTCGAGCTCTTCAACGTCCAAAAATAATTCACTGTCACAAAAAGAATTCGCCGTCACTTCTTCCAACCGTCGTTTCACTCTCTGCACTTTTCGCACCTGCTTTAAAAAAGTACCGTTTATATGCTGCCCATTTCTCCACTTATGTAAATTGACTATCAACCAGAGCCATCTAGTTTTCCATATCTCCAAACAGCCAATTTGCAAAGGGGGACAACTCAAACCACACAGAGCCATCTAGTTTTCCATTTCTCCAAACAGCCAATTTGCAAAGGGGACAACTCAAATCACACGCCCCCTTGATCTACACGATCATCACATGTCAACCCATCACGTAGGCGCTCGACCAACATGGCGGCCGTCTCTCTCGCTGCGATCTCTGTGGAGCCTCTTTGTGAACGTCGCTACTTGGCTCGACGTCGCTGTCTTCCTCTGATGACACCACTACCGGCCGCCATCAAGGATGTGTCGAGGGATGCCGTCGATAGATACATTGTTCGGGGACTGGACACTTGTACCAATGCCCCTCCCCCAGCGTGTGGTACAGCGAGCATCAGGCGGTTTGATCCACACTTCCTCTCCCACTCGCACAGTCGCTCGCTTCTCGCCTTCCTCCGCGGGTACCTGTGCAGTTCGGGGACGCCGCCACTCGTACATGAAGACTGCCCTCTGTGGCACTGAATCCACTTTTTGCCCTGACTTTGGAGCCATATTATACCAGAAGACAGCTTCTGGCAGCGAAATCTGGCCCCTTTCACCTATAGCCTTAATGGTCCTGTGATGCCGCTCCACAATTCCGTTTCTGCCTGGTCTATATGCAGCCCTGAAATAGCGCCGCACTCCCGACTATTCCAACACATTCTCCATGGCAGCTGAGCGAAAGGCAGTCCATTAGCACTTCCGTCACTGGATCCCTCTCCAAAAACACCTCTTCCAAGACCTTTGCAATTTCACCTGCATTTTCCTCCTTGATTTCCCTCCACATGGCTACTCTTCCTGGTCCACAGTCGACCATTGACAGATACGGTCTCTGTCGATAGTGCGTTACATCTATTGGCAACCTGCTCCAGTTCTCTGCCACCTGAACCTCACCAGCTTCGTGTCTACTCGGCACAGGGTCGATTGACTGACACCGGCTGCATCTCTCAACCACTGTCCTAACGGCCTCCTTTGTGATTCTGGAGTCCACCTTCCTGGCCAAGAACAAGGTTCTATCCACTCCAAAATGTTCTTCGCTGAAGGAACGATAGTGACCCTAAGTTGAAGATCAAATTCCCTAATCAGCTCCCTTAACATCATCAATCGACGCTTTACTAGCATCTCGGCAGTGCCTTTCGTCTTCACCCTACTTTTTCCTGTAGCTTCGGACTGGATCCAAGAGAACACAGTGGCTGAGTCGGTCCTCACCTCAACATTCTGTAACCCCCATTTCAAGGCTAAGTTGATGTCCTTCATAACCGCATTCAGTTCCGCCACATTTCTGTGAGCCACGTCGTCCTTCTTCCGCAACCAAGCAACATCTTCTGTAGTAACATCACCTATCTCCAAGGTGACCGCCACTGCTATACAGCTTGCATCACACCACACAACACCTTCTGCACTGTTGGGTACATGCCAAACACCTCTCACTGGATCCTCCCTCTTCACCTCTTCAATAATCTCTCTCATAATGTCCACAGACTCTTTATCAACTCCATCCTCCCACTTCGCTCCACTAGCTAGCCTTTTGATATAACTACATGCAGTCCGTAGCCATCCTGCAATAGGGTAATGGCCCACCAGTCTTCTGCATATTGAGAAGAGTTCTCGCCTGCTCAATTTTTCCGACATCTCCGGGATCTCATTTCCCCTCCGGAACACTAACCGTCCTACCTGGTCCTTTCTTAGTTGGAGCCCTAACACAGCTCCTCCCTTCAACGATTCTGGGCGTTTTGCAATTAGCCCAAAGCTGCTGAGGTGTTTTACTACGTCCTCCGCAGTTGTTACCGTCTCATCCACCAAAATATCATCAATGTAGGAACTGGTGACTCTTCTGACTACGTCCTCCTTGCTTAGCACCGTTTTGAGGATCGCTGCCATGATTTCTGGTGCAGAATTCAGGCCAAAACCCAACCTAGTCAGGCAGTATGTTTGGCCCTTGTATCTGACCAGCTGGTATTTCCAGAATTCCTGTGAAATGTGGATCTGTAGGTATGCAGATTTTAAATCCACAATCGTCGCAGCCTTCTGAATCTGCCTCCACTCTCGCATGGTCTCTCCACACACGTCCATCACATCGCCTCCCGTGTGACATGCAACGTGTACGTTCAGCTCCCTGAAGTCCAGTACTGGCCGAACTTTTTGTTTTGTGGGCTGAACAACCGCCATTAACAGCAGCACACCTTTCACCTTCTCCGTCCATGGTCTTAAAATCCCCTCTGAGATCCATCGGTCCACCTCCTTCTCAAATTCAACTCCTGTGCCTCCTCGCAACGTATGCTCGTAGCATTTCACTGTTGTTCAGTATGGGAGGTTCTCCCTTCCATGCCCACTTGACTGTCCAATTCTTTCCATCAAAGTGTACAGAGAAATCTTGGTCCTCTATCGTGCAACGTTTGTCTAACCCGGCCGTTCCTGTGTCACCTTTTTCGAATTGCACACCTGCAGCCCCTTGATGTCCTCCAAATATCACGGAGTTCCTATATACCGTAACGCCCCCTAGTCGAGCAATTGCGTCCATCCCTAGCACCACATCGACACCCGTGACAATTTTGTTAATAACAATCGCCTGGATTGTTAGTGACATCCCACGTACCATCAACCGAACGATACTTGTGCCATTGCACTTCACCTCTCTGCCGTCAACTGCCGTAATGCTGCTGGTTTCATTGCATGTGTCAACCATGTCTTTGGTGACAATTGTTGAAGTACAGCCCGTGTCGACAAGGGCTTTTGCACTTCGTCCATTTAGGGTCACCTCTACTTGTGGTGACATACCCTGAAGCGCCTTCATCGAATAAGTGGGGTAGCCACCGGCGCAGTGGCTTCCCCCTGTTCGTTTCCCTGGGGGCAGAATCTGCTGATGTGGCCGACTTCCCCACAGCGGTAACACATGACTTTGGCTTTGGCTCCCTGCACTCCCTCGCCATATAGGGGCCTTGGCATCGGTAGCATCTGCCAGAGAACCTGGGTCTCTGCCACAGTCCTCTCTGCTTTTCGTCCTTCACAATTTCCTGCTGCAGTTTGCTTCGTTAAGTGACAGCTACGATTCCCTGCTCACTCTCTTTTTTCCTGACCAGCACCCTAGCCTGTGTAATCAACTCTGCCACCTCCATAGTATTTACACCGGGCAGTTGCTGCAGAGCTATAGAAATATGGTCCAGGAAGCCATTGATAAAGGCCATCTTAACCATCTGTCGACGGCCTCCTTCATTGAATCCTGCTAGTCCCATCAACCTCCTGATATTGTTGGCGTAAACATCGACAGGCTCTCCGGTCCTCACCATACGGCTTAGTCTGCCATATGCCACAAACGGTCCTTCGGTAAATGCTTCCTTCAACTTTTCCTCAATCACGTCAACAGACAGTCGATCCTCCTCCCGCATCTCAAGATATAAGGCCAGAGCATCACCATCAAGATACAGCAGTCTCAAGCTGGCTACATCCGCGATGTCCCTCAACTTAGCGACAAGTTTAACCTTGGTCAGCCAGGTTATAACATCTCCCTCTCCAGAGAACGTCTTAAGCATTTCACTGCTGATCCTCTTTGCTTCCATAGTTCCCACCGAAATAGCTTGTAGTGAAGTAGAAAAAAAGAAATTTAAAAAATATATATAAGACACAGCTGTTCCTTCCAAAAAGTCGAGCTCTTCAACGTCCAAAAATAATTCACCGTCACAAGAAGAATTCGCCGTCACTTCTTCCAACCGTCGTTTCACTCTCTGCGCTCTTCACACCTGCTAAAAACAAAAAAATAAGTACCGTTTATATACTGCCCATTTCTCCACTTATGTAAATTGACTATCAACCAGAGCCATCTAGTTTTCCATTTCTCCAAACAGCCAATTTGCAAAGAGGGACAACTCAAACCACACAGAGCCATCTAGTTTTCCATTTCTCCAAACAGCCAATTTGCAAAGGGGGACAACTCAAACCACAGTTGCACTTGTGTTTTATTTCTTCAATTTGAATAATTTCACAATTATGAATGAATTCGCGTGTACTTTTAATAAATTTAAATCATAAGTACCAATAAAGTGATTTTTAGTATCGTATTCAGCTAAATCCAAAACAAGCGGCACTTTAATTAATGGTTTATTTTATTGATGCTACACCGTAATCACGTGATTAAAATTTTAGCAGACGAAACTTTGGGAGTCAAAAGCGTAAGGGGAATCAGGAAGCTTTAATTCAACAAGAAAACAAAACTGAAAACGAAAGGAAAATAAATACATATTTTTTTTTTTTTTTTTGTGTGTGTGTGTGTGTGTGTGTGTGTGTGTGTGTGTGTGTGTGTGTTTTTAGTACAGTTTTTTTTGTGTGTGTGTACGGTTTTTTTGTGTGGAAAAAAAACAAAAGGTAAACAAAGCATGAGATTTTTGTGATTTAAGTAAATGAGAAACTTTTATTCAAAAAGAAAAACAGAAAACGATTGAATTATAAAAATAAATATGATGTTTTCTTTGTGTACGTACACTTATTTTTTTTTTGAATAACAAAAACGAACAATGAGACTATTTTCGTGTTTTTTTCGTTTTTGTTTTTTTGTTTTTTGTTCTTTTTTTTGGCCATAGACTATAATTATATTAATGAGACATTTGTTTCCGTAAATTTTTTTGGTCACCAGAAGTGTTTCTTTTTTGTGAACATACTATGCAGCCTTTTTTTTTTTTTTTTTTTGCTTTTTTTGCTTTTTTCGAGGATGGTAAGTGTTGTGGTTGCAAGGTTGAACCATAATTAGTAAGGAAATACAATGAAGACGCAACAACAAGATAACGCAATAATAAGTGTATAAAAGAAAAGGTATATTTACAATATGTACAAATGACGGTGTCGAGTCAGAGAGTCTTGGTGGGAGGACATGTACGCTCTTCGGCGTCACTTCTGGTGGCATTTGAGTAAGACACACCAAGGCCAACCTAGGCTTGCCATTTATAGTGTTATGTTATTCGCATATGCAAATAAGTGGTTGCCACCACAACACCCCCCTCCCAAGATTTGAAGTCACACAGATTTCAATATCTTTTTCTTTTTGGGTTTACCATTAATGGTTCATTCACTTTTCTTTTCCTACCTGATCTTCGGGGTTCAGGTGCATTTTGAGGCGGTTCCAAATTAAAAGATTCGTATATGATATCTATGGTGTCCTCCTCTTCGACTGTTGTCGTATCATCATCATCTTGGATATGACGCTTTTTTATCTGATTTAGGTGCCTTTTATGTATATTCTGTGGACCTTTAATCATATATGTACAATCACCAATGCGTTTATCCACTACTCCACATTCCCAGTAAGATGTGTTATTTCTGTAGCACTTAAAATATACTCGATCTCCCGAGTTATATTTCTTTCTTCTCGTGTGTGTAGTGTTTCGGATAATTGCCTGCCTTGGCAATAGTTTGTCAAACGCTGATTTTACCTTTCTGGCAAACATTAGATCAGCTGGTGATATGTTTGATGGTGTACTAGGATGTGGTGTAATCCTATATACTTGCAAGAATTGTTGCAAAGCTTTTTCTGTTGGTGTTCCAATGGATTTCTTTAACGCTCGTTTTAGCGTGTCCACGAACCTTTCCGCGAGGCCGTTCGACCTTGGATGATATGGTGGAGTCATGATGTGCTTCACTCGGAACGTGTCGCAAAATTCCTTAAACTCTGCGGATGTGAACTGCGTTCCGTTGTCAGTGACCAGTGTGTCTGGTACACCGAATCTTGCAAACAACTCGTGTAGGAACCCTATTGAGTTGTTCGTTGTTGGATTCCTGCAACGCATTACCTCCGGCCATTTTGTGAAACTATCCACTACAATTAAATAATAGTTTTCACCTACTGGACCAGCGAAGTCCATGTGGATTCTCGACCATGGTTGGTCGGTTTTCGGCCAAGGTTTGTGTACTATAGGTGGAAATTTTACCGCTAACTGGCATCCTTTACATTTATCAATTGTTGTCGCTATGTCAGTGTCCATGTTACGCCAGTACACGTAGCTTCTCATTAACGACTTCATTCGATTTATCCCCGGATGTCCTGTGTGGAAATCTCTTAACATCCTATTCTGCAATGTTTTGGGTATTACCACTCTCTCGCTGTACAGTAACACATCGTCACATATGGAGAAAACTTCCTGCACCTTTGTGTCCGTTATAATTTTCTCTTTTATGTCCTTTATATATTCATCTTTCTCGGCTTCCCTTTTAATGTCCGACAAAGTTACGGGTAGTTCCTTAATGATGTTTGCTACCATATTTTTTACTTCAACATTTGTCCGAATTGCTGCAATGACTGATTCTTCCAGATTGTGTTTCTGTGGTATCAGTCTTGACAGTCCATCCGCATGGCAAATCTTTTTTGATGCTAGATGTTGTAGCTGGAAATCGTAATTAAGTAGTATTGTACCCCAGCGCAGCAATCTATTTGCGGTGTATACCGGCAATCCTTTTTTTGATCCATAGATCGTGACTAACGGTTTAGGGTCGGTTTCAAGTATGAATTGTCTACCATATAAATATCGGTGAAATTTAGTCACGGCAAAGATTATGCTCAACGCTTCTTTTTCGATTTGTGAATATGCCCTTTCGGCTGGTATCAGCGTTCTCGAAGCGTGCACTATTGGTTTTCTAGACCCATCCGGCATAATATGTTGAATGCATGCTCCTAAGCCGTAGGAGCTAGCATCACTAGCGACGACTATTTTTAAGTTTGTGTCAAAGTGCGTTAAGAATAATTCGGATGTTAGTGCGCTCTTTATTTTGTCAAAAGCGGTTTGACATTCTTGCGTCCAGTTCCACGGTGTATCCTTTTTAAGCAGATTATTTAAGGGGGCTCGCAAATTATGCATTCCTTCAATAAAAGATTGGTAATAATTTGCGAGTCCTAAGAAACTCTGCAAGGTTGTTACATTATCGGGTACTGGCATATTTTTTATTGCCGCAGATCTGTCTGGATCTGGACGTCGTCCATGTTTGTTTATTATGTGTCCAAGATACTTAATCTCGCTCATACAAAAGTCACATTTACTTTCTTTTACTTTAAAGCTGAATTCTTGTATTCGAGTAAATACTTGTTTCAAATGTTCCTTATGTTCTTCTAGGGATTTGCTCCTGACAACAATGTCGTCCAGGTATGCACATGTGCACTCAATACCACTTAGCATGGTGTCCATCGCTTGCTGAAAGATGGCAGGCGCTACTTTGATGCCAAAAGGCAATCGGTTGTATTTGTATAATCCCTTATGCGTATTAATGCATAGTATTTTTGAGCAATTCTCCTCGACCGGTATTTGCAAATACGCGTCGCTCAAGTCTATCTTGGAAAAGATATTACCCCCATTCAACTTCGTGAATATTTCCTCTGGGCTTGGTAGGGGGTAATGGTGATCTTTTAATAGGGAGTTGACCCCGGTCGAAAAGTCTGCGCACACTCTAACTTCGTCATTCTTTTTCTTTACGTATACGGTGGGGGCTGCCCACTCGCTGTGTTCTATTTTTGATAGAATTCCCGTCTGTTCCAATCTCTTTAATTCTTTATCAATCTTTTCTAACCCAGCGAACGGAACATTTCGCTTTTTTCTAAAAATTGGGCTGGCGTTTTCTTTAAGTTCAAACGAGGCCTTGAATTTATTGCAGCGACCTAAGTTAGTCGTGAATGCCTCAGGAAATAATTCTTTTAAATCGTCTTTTATATTTACTGTTGTTGGAGAAGAACATTCTAATTTTTTACAGAATGTATTGATTGGCTTATCCCATAGTCCGAATTTCTCAATTAAATCTATTCCAAACAGATTTTCACTATTTTTTAGTACGAATATTTTTAATTTCTTCGAAATCCCTTTCAATTTTATTGGGAGGACAACTTCTCCTTCAAATTTTATACCACCACCAGTTACCGTCCGGGCTGCTTTACTAGTTTTCATCATGGCCGGTTTTCCCAACTTTTTCCACGTATTCAGGTTTATTATAGAAACATCGGAGCCGGAGTCGAGTTGTAACTTTATTGATGTTTTAAATATTTCCCCTTTTACGTATTTTCGCCGATCTTTGTCTAATTTTGTATTTGATTTTGTTTGCTGTACTCTCTTTCTGGTGTAATCTTTATATCTGCAGCAATCGCTTTTGTGTCCCACCTCCTTACAAATCTGCACATCTCTTACAGTTATATCTAGGAAGAGGCTTGTTATATTCTGTACTATATTTATGGTTTTTATCTTTGGAATATCCCGTTCCATTGCTTTTCTTTGTAAAGTTCTTGGTTGGTGCGTATGGTTTTCTAACTTTTCTTACATATGCCGCTCCGGATTCTTCTATATTTTTTTAATCCTTTTTTAGTGTAATGGCCCTTTCACAGTCCTCTGCTAGTTTCTGGAGGGTTAAATCTTGCTCAGATTCCAGCTTAGACAACACTCGTCTGCGTATTTCGGCATTTTTCGTGGAAACTAACCCTTGAGCGAAGATTAGACATTTAAAATCTTCTACCGTTAGTTCTGCAAGTTTAAAATTATCGCAGTTTTTATTGACAACTGATGCATATGTCAAATAATCTTGGTTGTCCATCTTTCTTAGATTCATGCACAGCCATCTTTTATGAAAAAGAGATATATTTGGATTAAATAATTCTTTTAGTAATTTTACAGCTTCCATGAACTCTAATTCCGCAGTTTTTTTAGGTAATATGTAATCTACGAATTTGCTGTGTTCTGATGTACCCAATTTTCTGAGTAAGAGGCTCACTTTCTGACTATTTGGCCAATTTTTACAGTCCAGTTGAAAAACATCCTCGTATCTTGTGTAGTATGCTTCAAAATTCTTCTCTTCCTCAGGCACATAATGAAATGTGTCCATGCTATTAAAAATAGTTGCATGGGAGAAATTAACACTATCAACATTTTCTCGATTACTCTTTAGTAGTTCCAGTGTTTTAGCAAAACGTTCCTCTTGTCTTTCTTCATATTCCAATTGTAGTTTCTATGCCTTTCTTCCTGTTCCAATTGCAGTTTTTTCTGCTTTAACTGTGCCATTTTCTGCTTTTCTTCTTGTTCCTGCTGCCATTTCAATAATCTGTCCTCTCTCTTTTCCTCGCGGTCAGCCTGTGCCTGTATTTGTGTTTGCAAAAGCTCGTTTTGTGTAGCTTGTCTGCGTTCATCCCGCTCAGCCTGTGCTTGTAAAAATTGCATGAACATTTTTGATAAGTCTTCCATGTTTTTTTTTTTGTTTTTTTGTTTTTTTTTAGTGTGTAGTTAAAAAAAATATTGTACCATGTACCATATACACCGGTTTGGGTTACAACAAAAAAGCAAATTGCTGTAAGCTCCTGTTTTCAATAATAATATCGCTGCTTGCAATAATATATTCTTTTTGCGAGTCACGCTGCAAAAGAAAAAAAAATAAAACAGGTTTATCTGGAATCACGAAATGGAATTGACTTTCCGTTTTTAGGCACTTACTAATAAGTAACTCTTTCCACAAAATAAAAGTTTGGGTTTTTTTGTTTTTTTTTTTAATCGAGTCACAATTGAATAAATGTATGCAGTACATCTAGTTCTTTGAGTTTTTTTTCTCTAGTATTTTAGTAATTAAAATACCTCTTACATTGAGATTACCTTTTTTTTTCCGTGACGTTTTACTGTATTATCCGTTATTCAGTGACAACTTCAAGAAAAAAAATCCTTTCCTTGAATTTTAATTTTAGCTGTGGTATTTCCTTTTAGTACCGACGTCAACCAAAACATTAATTAAAAAGTCCTTTAGTTGTTGTTTTGTTTACGGAGAACAGTAATTAGAATCCACTGGTGAACTTTTTTCGTAGGTTACTTCCTTGCTTTTCGTAATACGGGTCTGACCTGTCGTTTTTGCGACAGAACAAAGTTTGCTTTTCGTTTGCAAGTTGGTCCTTTAGTAAGATTTGTCGTGTAGCGACAAACAAAAATTCACTTTTACATTCGTTTGCAAGTCGGATTCCCAGAAAACGGCGTAAATTGTCGCTTTTGCCACGTTAGAGTTTTTTTTTTTTTTTCACTTGAGTTGAAACTTCTCTTTAGCGTAAAATCCGTTTGCTCGTCAACACTTTGCATTCCTTAAAAAAAATGGTCAACCTTTGCGTTGTACTTTAAAAAATTTTTTTTTTAAATAGTTCTTCGTCAAACTGTTATATTTGACGCTTCATATCTCGTCACCAACTGTTGTGGTTGCAAGGTTGAACAATAATTAGTAAGGAAATACAATGAAGACACAACAACAAGATAACGCAATAATAAGTGTATTAAAGAAAAGGTATATTTACAATATGTACAAATGACGGTGTCGAGTCAGAGAGTCTTGGTGGGAGGACATGTACGCTCTTCGGCGTCACTTCTGGTGGCATTTGAGTAAGACACACCAAGGCCAACCTAGGCTTGCCATTTATAGTGTTATGTTATTCGCATATGCAAATAAGTGGTTGCCACCACAACAGTAAGGTGGTAGATAGTAGGTATATTTTCTATAGGCTTAAGAGCAGCAGACGATAACAGCGGAGGTGGAGAAGAGGCGTTAGAGAAAGTGGAAGGAATCTGAGGGTACAAGTTTGCTTCCTGGTCCAATATGAGACGAAGTGATCTTCTTTGAGTTTCTGTCTCCACATGAACTCTGTCAGATAGCTTTCTAGTAGTTCTCACTTGGTCCCATACTCCACTTTAAAGCCGGCCTAATGGTTATCGTACTTGACTTACTGTCTTTAGATTTTGGTTTCGTTCTCAGCTTGATATGCTTTTACTTACAAGTCTCCTATATAATAATTTGACTGCAGAAATCTCCCTCTGGATCAAAGTGTCGTAGGTTTGCAATAACAGATGCCACATACTAATTCATTATGTCTAAGCTGTTAGCCACTATCTTACGTAATTTTCGAACATAATTATAGACACATTAAGTAGGGTTGTGTAGTCGGATGATAAAAGTCTGACTCCGACCCCGACTCCTAGAATTCCTATGATGCCGACTCCAACTCCTGACTCCTTAACCCCTATATGGAAATCTATTCTGCAGGTCCATATACCAGCAAGGATTTTATAAATACTTTTCATGTATATTATTTTTTACGTTTAACATTCACTAGTATGATAAATATACTTACATATACACTCAAGCAGCTTTATAGAATAAGTTAAGATAACAAAGGGACAAAAAATTTACAATAAATTTTTATTATGCTATCAGTTCAAAAGGGAAACCAATATTTAGGAATAGAGAAACATCTTCAGGCCATGGTATTTCGAAACCAAACGCTTCTCATCATAAGAGGGATGTAAAAAGACATATTATATAGAGAATAACTTTCTTAAAAGATGATACTGCCTTTATGGTAAGAGGATCAAAGGAAAAACAGGAAACTGTCCGTTAAGTACAAAGTAGCTGAGAAGTTGCTTGGTTCCATATATATATATATATATATATATATATATATATATATATATATATATATATATATATATTGACATATATAATTATCCTCTGTATTCAAGGGATTTCCTTAATATTTTAGCCGTTTTCATTATTGTTATCCATTGTATCTTCTCAGCCATCCTTCTGATTCCAATCTCTCCCATTCCTTTTCCAAAGTTTCCTAGCCCTCATACTATTAGTGGTTTTATCTTGCTTTTCTTCATTTGGCTAACACACAATTGAGCCATCTTTGATTTTGTTGCACGGAAAGCTGCAACGAAAATTCTACCACGAACAATAAGCTTCGAGTTATTTCAATTGTTGTTTCCATCTTGGAAATGTTGAACGCTGATACAGTCCTGTCTACATCTAAATTATCGGCCTTGCCTTTGCTGGGTGGTATTCCGTCTGTCGACCGTCTCTCTCAGCCGCCCGTTACAGACTGCATGCTAACTAACTATCGAAGGTGTCTCTAAACCCGTATATATAGTATATCGGCTCCCTGGAATAAACTGCCGCTTGAGGTTGTCACTGCACCAACAACGGATCAGTTCAGGACGAAGTTGGACAGTTGCTGGGCAATTGTATTTCCGACTGTCTAAATTCACAGTCTCCCTTCCTCCCTATTTATTCGCTTTCTTTTTTCTCTCGCTTACTTCCCGCGCATTTTTAATGGCCATGAAACATCAAATGTATTAACCCAAGGCAAACAAATATAAACAAAACTAAAATAAACCACGACACCTACATTCTGATAATTTATAGAACCACGACACCTACATTCTGATAATTTATAGAACTAACGATATTATCATTGAATTAAGCATTGCTTATTCAATATTTTCACACAAAAAAATTATAATTGCAAAACATATTTCCTGTTTTTTTAGGGTTACACTTTTAGCATAATTTTAATGAGTAAGATTTTAATATTTTCCTTGCATGAATGAAGGTGCAATCTTCAACGTAACATAATTTTTATATAATTTTGAAAAATCTCCCCTCCCCCAAATTTAAAAGTAGGAAACACACAAAAATAATTAAATTAAAAAATGGTAAAAATTATACATAAGTTCACGATAGGAATGTATGGATGCAGGGATGGGAAAAGAAAGAAAATCAGTCGGTTTTGCACCTCTTCCCTTCCTCTCTTCAACCACCTGACATCATTTTCAGACAGCCTTTTGACTTTCTGACATTTTGGGCTTCCGTAGAACTTATGCTAAACGATTTTTCGTTTGTTCTATTTGTGCGAAGGCAGAATCTACTGCTTCTAAGGGACTAATTAAGTTCTTTTTTTGTACAAACAAGCTTATTTTTAAAAAATGTAATTCAATATCTTAGAACTTTACTAATTATCTTTGCGGGGCCGGTCGTCCGGGGACAATCGATCCAACAACTAACAAGGTAGATACAGGCAAAAAGTAAACAGCAAAAAGGCAAAGAAGAATGACAGACACAGGTTATTTGGTTAAAGAATAGGGTTTTATTTGCAAATGAAAGCGAAAAATCGTATGATCTGGATGCTGGTCGCCTGGAAGGTCGCACGTCACTGGAGGCTAAGGTCTGGAGGTCTGGAACAGGTATTCTGGACATAGCATTGTTCAGGATTGCTCGCTGGGTCTGGAATGATCGGCTGGACGTCAAGGCGATCCAGAATGGACGGTGGACACTGAGAACTGAGGTGGTCAGTGTTAAGGAATGGATGACCCTGTTAATGTAGGAGTCAGTGTTAAAGAATGGACGACACTGAGAACGGAGGATCAGTGTTAAGAAACGGACGACACTGAGAACAAAGGATCAGTGTTAAGGAACGGACAGTCGGTAGGGAGCCAGGTGCGAGCGAGGTTGCAGACCGGAGGAACTAGGTGCAAGTGAGGTAGCAGACCAGAGGTGCAAGGTGCATGAAAGGTTGTAGGCCGGAGAAGCGAGAAGCGAGGAGCAAGCAAGGTTGCAGACCGGAGGAGTGAGGTGCAAGTGAGGTTGCAGGCCGGAGGAGCGAGGTGCAAGCAAGGTTGCAGGCTGGAGGAGCGAGGTGCAGGAAAGCTGCACGAGGAAGCTGGAGGTGCTGGAACGAGCTGGAGGTACCAAGGGCTGGAAGGCTGTGGGAATGAGCAGGAACCCGCTGGAGTGAGCTGGAAGCGCTGGAGACTGGGAGTGAAGTTCACTGCTGGTGGGTCTCAGGAAGCAAGCAGTAGTGAATCACATTTGTTAAAAAACTTATTAGCCCTTATAAGGACTGGTTGTTTAGCCCTGATAAGGGCTGATTGAACTGCTGCTGAGACGGTTGCTGTCGCTGCTGCTGCTGCTGTTGGAATCCTTCGGCGCTGGTGGATTCGGTCGACATGACTGGTAACGTCAGTTATCACTTCAGGACCCTCCTGTTACTCCCCAGCGGAGTTAGCTTTATTTATCATGAAAATTATAATACATATTATTGGGTAAATAACCCTTGCCAGGCAGGTATTATACAATACAAATGTTACAATTTTATGATTAGGCATGAAACACAGAGGGAATCTGGGGGGAAGGGGTGTCGGGGGTCGTCCACTTGGTCTATTCCCTAAAACTAGTTGCAATCACCACAATAGCGCATTCATGCTATGAACTTAAGCTATTTAAAATTTACCCAGATGAGATGAAAATGACATATTTACTATATTTACAATGCTAATATATATATATATATATATATATATATATATATATATATATATATATATATATATCTTAGGGTTTTTTTTTTTTGAACATGAATTTTAATGAGATAATAAACGGGTGATTTGTATGAAATATGAAATAATGTAATTGTGATGTGTATGATATATGAGGATGATGGAGGAGGGAATGAAAGCCTTAAATACACGCCAAAATAAAGAAAAATAACAGTAATAAAAAACAAAGAAACCAAATAAAATGCTAATGGTGATGTGTTAGCGGGAACCCTCCTTTCCTAATCTAATTCTGAAAGTCTTCCTGTTTTCCGATTCTCGACCGAAAACAAGGGAGTCATTTCCTAAGTGGGAGTGGGCAGTCTACAGACAAAACAAATGGGTGGGGTTTTCGGGGCTGTTCGGTGACTTCCAAGATGTGTACCGTGGGAATGGATAGGGTCAAAAAATAAATTGTTGGGTGCGGCCTTCTTGGAGGTATTCTAACACCTTGAAAATAAATGGTGGGGACGTGAGATTTATTCATACCAACTAGCTAAGGAACTGATCCACTATGATCGGATTTTCTTGTTCTTGTAGTCAGCGTGTGCCATGTCTAGGCAGGAAACACGTACCTGAGCCTGTTTTGTGTGAACGCACACAAACTAGTAGTGTATATCCACCTACGACTAAACTCCGAGTGGGATAGCCTCCTTCTATCACATCTGATTTTGATTTTAAGTTGATGTTTAAAATGCGAAATCAGATAGTAATGAGCGATTAGATCCCCCCCTCGCCCTATCTCTAAGCGTGATGCCCACACAACTAGTCTAGCTACACCTAAGATCACTAGGAACACCATTCGTTCCTCTCTAAGCCACGGTGGATCTGCGTTGTAGACAACGGATGCTAAATCCAGGCACATCATCTGGTCAGGATGATGCGAGCTGTGACATCGCTGACATAAGTCCAGTATTCGCGGAGCTTGGAGCACTAAAAAAAAGCGTGGAGAAATGCGTGACTTACCTGGATAGACCACGTGCGGGTCGGTCACCAAAAATAAATAAAAAGAAAGAAAAAAAATGGTCAAGACTCTTATTTATAGAGTAGTGATCACGTGAGTTAGAAGAATATGCAAATAGAGGTGAACGATTTTGCGATATAAAAAGCCTGTGTTGTTAAGAGGAGGGGCAGACTGTTGGCAGAAGTCAGTGCTGTCAGACGTGCTTTAGAGTTTTGTTATTGTGTTCGATTGTTGGGAGAGAGAAAAGAGAAGAGGAGGAACCAAGAAGACATTCTGCAGATACTTGACTTTGTGTTGGTTTTAAGCTATTTCGGCGCTTGGTGTGCGGTTACTAACAATGGACAGATTCGACATTCGCTTAATACCCGAGTTCGACGGATCTACCACTGGACCGGCTGTCGTTGAATGGATTGAAAAGGCAGAGAAAATCTGTAAACTGTGCAAAATTAAAGAACCAGCCACAGTTATCCCTTTGAGGCTAACCGGAGGGGCCTATGCAGTCTACCAACAACTCGGGGATGAACCAGACTGGGATGAAATCAAGCAGAGCCTGTATACAGCGTTTGGTACAGATCCATTTGTTGCGTGGCAACAGTTCACGAGCCGGACACTTCAACCCAAGGAAACAGTCGACGTGTACCTAGCCGACCTGCGAAAATTATCTGTACCGTTTGGTGGGGTCAACGATAAAATATTAAGCTGTGCTTTTTTGGTAGGCCTACCCGAGGAGGTCAGTAAACTGTTGCGGGCATCATCAAGAATCGATGAATTGTCAACTGATGAGTTATTGGCCCGAGCTCGAAACATCTGTAAGGAACAGGAACCAATTGCAGCAGCAGCTCGTTTTCGACATGGAGGCAATGTGGACTCTCTTCCAGATAGTAATAAGCATGCCACCCCAGTGTGCTATAAATGTGGGGAGGCCAATCATTTTGCTAAAGAGTGCCGGAGTGATAGGAGAGGTGTATATCCACAATCAAAGAGACCAGTGCAATGCTATCGCTGCAATAAGTTTGGGCACATATCTCGCAACTGTTCGGGAAACGAAGTTGGGGGCAAGGTACTATCGCTACCCTTGCCCCCTGCCAACCAATAAACACAGGATTGCCTGTCATTAGCGTTAAACTTGATGATGTGCAGTGTTCAGCACTTATAGACACGGGGTGTTCCCGGTCTATAGTTAGTGCCCATTGCTGTCCGGTGTGGCGGAGGAACCCAGTTGGCGTTATGACCATCAATGGCTTATCACGGGTATGTTGTGGTGAAGGGACAGTCACAATCTGCACTGAGAAGGGTGACACAGCTAAAGTTGACGTTCTGGTGATGCAGGAGAAACCCCTTGGCTACGACATGTTGCTTGGAATTGATGCAATACAAGCACTAGGAGGCGTTACAATCACAGCAGCTAGAGGTATCAGGCTTGGAGAAGGGAAAGACGTCTGTGCAGCCATGTCGATTGAAGAAAAGGACTTCTGTGCTACATTTGATGACAACGAAAGGGTGTGGACTGCAAAGTGGAAATGGGCCATGGGCCAGGAACCAGATCGGCTGTGCAACACGATTCCAGAGTATGCAGTTTCTACCAAGAATAGGGCCGCATATGAAGAAGAACTTCAGATGTGGATTGACAACGGTTGGTTAATACCATACCCACAGGAACGTCTGGGACCACCCAAGGGATTAATTCCGCTCATGGCTGTTGAACAACCTACCAAAGAAAAAATTCGTCCCGTAATGGATTACCGAGAGTTGAATCGGCATGTTGATGCGTTTACCGGAAACGCAGATGTGTGCGCTGCTAAACTGAGAGAGTGGCGTCAAAAAGGGAGCAATGTAGCACTTCTGGATCTAAAGAGGGCCTACCTGCAGATACGTGTCCATGAGTCATTATGGCCGTTTCAGACAGTACTACTCAAGGGAAAACTATATTGTTTGACACGTTTGGGTTTTGGCCTAAACGTAGCACCCTTGATTATGACAACCATTATTAAAACTGTTTTGATGCAGGATGAGACCACAGCAAAAGCTGCTTCAGCCTACATAGATGACATCTATGTTAATGAGGACATAATGTCTGCGGATGCAGTTCGAATAAAACTGAAAGCGTTTGGGTTAATAAGCAAAGACCCTAAGCGCCTAAAGGATGGAGTGCCCGTGCTAGGCCTCGAGGTCTGGGAGGAGGGCAATACGTTGCGATGGAAACGAGGGAGCCCACTTCCAAAGTTACCCAATGTATTAACAAGACGTACTGTGTTTTCTATCTGTGGTAAATTGGTAGGACATCTACCTGTCTGTGGATGGCTCCGATCGGCAACAGGAGTGGTGAAAAGACGAGTGACTACAGTAACAAAAGGATGGGACGATGTTGCGGATGATGATTCTCTCCAACAAATGATGGCTGAAATGTTGTCCAGAGTGCATAGGAATGACCCTGCCCGGGGTGAGTGGCAAGTGTCTGGAAACGAACTAAATGCATGGGTTGACGCAAGTTCGTTGGCTACAGGTGTCGTGTTGGAGCAACTAGGTGTTGTTGTGGAAGATGCATGCTGGCTTCGTCCGAAAAATGATGCCCAACATATAAATTTGGCAGAACTTGATGCCACGTTAAAAGGTCTTAATCTCGCATTGCAATGGCAGACTAATGTTGTGCATCTCCACACTGACTCATTGTGTGTTTACCATTGGTTAACCGACACCTTGACTGGAAAGGCTCGAGTTAAGACTAGAGCTGCAAGTGAAATGCTAGTACGAAGGAGACTAGCAATAATTAAGCGTCTAGTTGACGAATACAGCTTGCAGGTAGACATTACGTTAGTCTCGTCGATGCAGAATTTGGCTGATAACTTGACTCGAGTACCAAAGAGGTGGATCGATGCAATGAGGCAGGGATCCGATCTTCAACAACAAACATGCGCGACTGTAACGGATCAATTAACACCTGACCAGATCCGTATGATACACCAGCAGATTGGACATCCTGGAATTCAGAGGACTGCATATTTTGTCCGAAGAGTATGCCCTGCAACTACAAAAGCATCAGTGAAAGCAGCCATACGTTCGTGTGAAGAGTGTCAGAGAATTGATCCGGCACCATCCCAATGGCAAAAAGGGAAGCTCGAGGTGGAGGGCAACTGGCAGCGAGTAGGGATGGACATAACACATTATGGGGGCAAACATTTTTTGACCATGACGGATTGTGGCCCGACGCGTTTCACAATATGGCGCCTGTTGACACGACAGGATGCAGCCAGCATTATACAACAGTTGAGAACCGTCTTTTTTGAACGTGGTGCCCCGATTGAAATTCTGACTGATAATGCCGCCACATTTCGATGTCAAGAATTTCAGAAATTCGTGCACGAATGGGGGATTAAAATGCATTATCGGTGTGCATATTATCCCGAGGGTAATGGTATAGCAGAACGGTGTCACCGCACCATCAAAAGAATTGCAGCCAGGACGCAGTGCTCTATTCCAGAAGCTGTGTACTGGTATAATATAACACCCAAGGACAATGCAACACCAGCAACTGCACCAGCCAATGGGATTTACCAATATGAACAGCGTGTGAAAGGAGTTGATGCCATACCATCAGTGGTGAGTGTTGTCAATACACCATATCAGGTGGGAGACCTTGTTTGGATAAAACCCCCAAATGCTGGGTGCACTACGAAATTTTTCCGGGGAAAAATAGATGAAATCATAAGTCCTCAGACCATGTTGATTGGTGGCATACCACGTCACGTAAAAGATATCCGCCCTTGTTATACCTCTTCTGATTCTGAGGACGATGAGGAGGATCACACACCGTTCAGAGATGATCCTGATCACTTACTGCCCCTTCAGGTGAGCATAGAAACACCACCAACAGAACCAGATGAGGGAATGATGGGACATACTGATGACAATAGTGAGGAGAGCGATGGACACAAGGAAGTAATGCCTCATCGAAATACTCGACAGAGACGAATACTGCCCACCCCCCGTGATTGCGAAACCCAGCGAGAAGGGATGATGGAGCATACCGAGGAGATGACGCCTCCGATTCTTCGGAGAAGTACCCGACAAAGACGGATACTGCCCCCCTGCCCTGATTGTGAGACACCGCCTATGGAACCACGAGACGGGATAATGGAACAGACTGGTAGTAATGATGGTGGTAATGAAGAAAACAGCAATGAGGAAGTGCTTCTTCGAAGGAGTACCCACCAACGACGATTGCCCGCATGTCCTGTTTGTGATCATGAGATCAGGGGGGAGTGTGGAGAAATGCGTGACTTACCTGGATAGACCACGTGCGGGTCGGTCACCAAAAATAAATAAAAAGAAAGAAAAAAAATGGTCAAGACTCTTATTTATAGAGTAGTGATCACGTGAGTTAGAAGAATATGCAAATAGAGGTGAACGATTTTGCGATATAAAAAGCCTGTGTTGTTAAGAGGAGGGGCAGACTGTTGGCAGAAGTCAGTGCTGTCAGACGTGCTTTAGAGTTTTGTTATTGTGTTCGATTGTTGGGAGCGAGAAAAGAGAAGAGGAGGAACCAAGAAGACATTCTGCAGATACTTGACTTTGTGTTGGTTTTATTCCACAGTTTCCTTGTGATCCTCCTCGCACCGAGGACAAGTAGGGTTGATTTCATTGTTGATACTGTGACGCCTGCCATTAAGGACAAGCACATTCCTAACCAGTCGCCAGGTCAGGGAAAAAGTAATTCCACAGAGAGGGCACCTCCCCATCCGACAGCCACAGCCACTCCCCTAGTGGGTCCGACGTGGTCCCTCCACTAGCTCCCTGTAAAATGCCCTTCTAGGCCGGGCGAGGTCACTGGACCCCGGCAACACTCTGAGCACCTCTTGGGATTCGTCATAGAACTGCGGTTGTTTTCTCGGTTTACGTCTGCCTTTGATTGTGAGATCGGGGATGAGGTCAGGAAATGCTCTACTGATCACAGAGCCCCATGCAGATTCTTCTACCAGAGTTCTGCTCAGGAACGCCAGTCTCTCGGCACGTTTGTGACTCATCAAATCTGACATCCCCAAGCCCCCATCAATCGGATGTTGAGTACAGACCTGTCTACAGATGAGCGGCTGCCTCCCGTTCCACAAAAGGGATAAGAGCAACTGGGTCAAAGCTGCAAGACGACCCGCAGGCAGGGAAGTACAGCCAGCTTGTAAGCTTGTAAAGGACGAGCGGAAAGACATATGAAGCACACGCCTCCGCTCTACCTTTAAGGGACAATCCCCTCCGAAGCCAAGTCCTCACAGATGCTCCAACCTTTGCCTGTACCTCTTTCCAGTTTTTGTTGAGCTGGAGGCCTGGTCCGAACCAAACTCTGAGTATGCGAACCGGTCCGTCTATCCAGACAAAAAAGCTCGGCAGTGTTAACGAGCCCTGCCTGGCGGCCAACCTCAGGCCGACGAACTTGCTGAGATTGACAACTGCCCCTGTGACTTGTTTGTACTGCTTGAGTGCCTTAATCACTGCATAAATGTCATAATGGCTCGAAACGCACACAGTGACATCATCGGCAAACGCAGAGACCATAGCTCGCGCACCACCAGGCAATTCGATTCCGTGTAGTCTCCCCAGTCCTCAACTTGCACAGGACAGGTTCTAACGCGAGGATGTATGACAGGGGAGACAGCGGGCACCCCTGACTGACTGACCGGGAAACAGCGAATTGATTGGTGCGGCTTTGGTGTCGTCTTCTAAATTTTCTATGATCGTGCACATCAAGTGCAGATTGCAGATCACGAGTTAACTGGATATATTTGCTTCCCCACGAGAGCAAATTAGGCATGAAGCCGTTTTTTTTATGTGGAGAGGGGGGGAGGAGAAGAGGAATGGGGACCAGCTTCCGAGAGGTGGGAAATGGGAGCTGGATAGGGTTTCCCCTACATGGACCAGAAACTCATTGCTACAAGGGCAATGGTCTTTGCTTGCAGTATCTGCTAGAACGAAATTCATGCAATCAAAAGTAGGTTGTGAGTTTGTTGATTCCATTTAAATTAATTTTGTCTAAAGGGTAAAAAGTCTATCGCCTGTTTTATTGTTTTTTTGTTGATATATTTAAATTCCCACGTGCATAGCGACGTTGATGATGAAAAGAGAAAGGGTGGGTGTGGGGTATATGGTTAGAAAAGAAAAAAAAAAAAAGAAATGTACCGGGTGTATCTGCATCGCTCTTTGGGAAAGAAGAAGGAAAGGACAGGACAGCAGAGAGATAAGAGCCGTGAACATCTACTCTTGAAAAGAATTTCGTATTGCTGACGTTCGGATTGTGTGGTGTGACATTGGTGGCGAGAGGCCAGGTGTGGTCGATTGGAAAAGAAGAGGACAGAAACGTGCTGTTGTCGAGAGAGTGACTCACTCCTTCCCGACCCCCAGAACCGAATCTTGATTATAACGCTAGAAGCTATTTCGGCAAGTCAAGCAGGTTAACATGGCTGACTGGAGACTCTCAACTCAGATGTTGAGACCCTTCACTGGGGAGGGTGACCTAATTAAATGGCTGGAAAAATTAAAGATGGTGGCAAGGTTGCAAAAAATTGAAGACGTGGTCATCCTGCTGCCGCTCTACTTAGAGGGGAAGCACTCACTATTTACCAGCAGATGCACGATGAAGATAAGGGAGACCTTGCCTCAGTGGAGCAAAGACTGAAATTAGCTTTCACCGAGAGTTCATTTGAAGCACTCGGCAAGCTTGCAAGTTTGAGGTGGACCGGCGAGTCTGTTGACGTCTTTGCTGCGGAGATCAGAAGACTGGCAGGATTGGTTGGTTACATGGGGAGGAGTCTGGAGATGTCGGTTAGTGAATGGCTTCCCAGAAGAAATCTTTGCAAACATGTAGAGAATCACTAAGATCAATACGATGGAAGTGGACGATCTCTTGGTCAACGCCAGAGTCCTAGTCAAGAATGTCAAGGACCCAATCGTGGCTGCAGCTGTGAGTTGAAATAAGTTCATGAGGCCCCACTTGAATGATCAGAGACAGGCAGCGACGCGACAGGAGGGGAGGCCTGCCAGCAAGTGCTTCCGGTGTCAGGGTCCTCATCTGCTCAAGGACTGCAAAGAGCCGAGAACGGGGGACATCTGCTACCGATGCAGACGAGTGGGGCACATTAGCCACTATTGCGTTGCTGCATGGGACCAGGGAAACGAGTGAAGGGAAGCTATTGCGCCAGTGGTTCCCCCTTCTATGTGGAAATGGCACACAATGAAACGTTGCGTCAGTTACCGGTAGTAGTCAATGGGAAAAGAGCCATGGCCCTTGTTGACTCAGGTTGCACCACAACGTTGGTAACAAAGAATGTCGCTAGATCATGGAGCAGAGCCAGGAGTATTAAGATCGTGGATGGCAGGGAGGTGAAATGCCTGGGAGAGACAACAGCGGAAGTACTGGTGCAAGGTGTTGGATCGTCTGGTTGGTGATGTTGATGTGGTTTTAGGTGTAAGTGCGATCAACCAACTGGGGGGTGCTATGTTGAGAGCGGGGGCCAAGTAACTTTTGGACACCTCGACACAGTAGGAATGGCAGGAGTGAAAGGAGATAGAAATATCAGAACACAAAAACCATAGGCATACTACATCGAGGACGAGGATTTCCTGGCGAAGTTCGATGGTGAGAGGTGGACAGTGGAATCGAAATGGATCTCCGGGCCTCAGGAACTACGAAACAAAGTAAGCTGCTACGAGAAAACACTACGAGGAGAAATAAGAAAAGGATTCGAGGAAGAAGTGGAGAGGTGGATAGAGGAGGGAATTCTGAAACCGTGGACAGGGGAAGAAAAAGGAGTGCTACAATTACTGGTGGTTGTTCAACCGACAAAAAATAAAGTTAGACCGGTACTGGATTTCAGAGAATTAAACAGATACGTAGCCTGCCAAACTGGAAAGGGGATTGATGTATACGAAGAGATGATGAGGAAATGGAGGAGGATGAAGCAGGCCACTAAGATTGTCGATCTGAAGTCGGCTTATCTCCAGATCTGTGTAGATGAAAAACTCTGGAAACATCAATTGGTCCGGTACAAGGGGAAGTTGTATTACCTGACGAGGTTAGACTTTGGGCTGACCTCAGCCCCCAAAATTATGAGTGCCATGCTGAAGACGGTGCTGAGTAAAGACTGTACAGTGGACAAGGCCACTAGTTCGTACATTGACGACATTCTTGTGGAGGAAGTAGAAGTGACAGCAGAGAAAGTGAGAGGCCATGTCGCGAGGTATGGGTTGACTGCAAAACCGGCGGAGTCCTTGGATGGAGGAGCAGCGTTGGGGTTGAAACTATGCCGAGATGGTGAAGGAAGCCTTGTCTTTAGACGAGAGAATGCAATACCTGAAATCGGAACCGACCTGAAAAAAATGAGAACTCTTCTCAGCTGGCTCAGGATAGCGTGCAGCTTTATTAAACGATAAATGGGCACTGATGGCTGGGAGGGTTGTGTGACGAAGGAGGTCACGAACATGCTACAAGAAATCATCGCGAGAGTGATGAAAGAAGACCCAGTAAAGGGGGAATGGTACGTCAGTGGTGGAGATGCAAGGGTGATTTGGTGTGATGCCAGCAGTCTGGCATTGGGCGTTGTATTAGAGATGGGAGGCGTAACTGTGGAAGATGCGGTGTGGTTAAGGAAGAAAAACGACTATTCCCATATCAACATAGCCGAACTGGAGGCCACTATGAAAGGAATCAATCTGGCCCTGAAGTGGGGATTGAAAACGATTGAAATCAAATCCGATTCGGCAACAGTAGTTTCATGGATCAGGTCAACAGTGACTTGCGATAAGAGAGTTAGGACCAGAGGTGCTGCAGAAATGCTGATCAAGTGTAGGCTTGGAGCACTTGCAGATTTGATAGCGGAATTCCAGTTGAAGGAATCTGTAGTGCTGACTCCATCAGAAAAGAACAAGGCGGATTCGATGACATGGGTAAAGAAGGCCTGGTTGCAAGAGAGAAGGAGGTTTCTTCAGTATGCTGTGCAGGGGAGGAAGTTAAAAAGTTACATGAAATGCACCACTTTGGTCAAGAACGGATGTTATTCCTGGCAAGAGAGGTCTACCCGGAAACCACCGAGAAGGAGGTCAGGGAGGTAGTGGAGCACTGTCAGGTGTGCCAATTGATAGACCCCGAACCATCCAGACACGGAGCAGGAGAGTTACACATTGCAGAGGATTGGAAGCGATTGGCCATTGATGTGACCCATTATCGCCATAAGCTGTATCTGTCGATGGTTGACTGTGGACCGGGGAAGTTTGCCATATGGAGAGAGATAAGAGCAGAAGCTGCATGGGCGATCGGAGGGGTCATCGAAGAAATATTTTTGGAAAGAGGGCCGGTTGAGGAACTGTTAATGGACAATGGCCCCGCTTTCTGATCAGAAGCTTTTAAAGAGGTGTGTGATAGATGGGGAGTAAGGCAATTTTTTAGAGCAGTATATCGGCCGAGTGGCAATGGGATAGTGGAGAGGAATCATCTCACCATCAAGGCTGCTGCGGAAAAAAGCAACATTTCACCCATGGAGGCGGTGTTTTGGTACAACATCTCACCGAAAACCAGACAAAATGAGACAACTGTGCCTCATAGAGCCATCTTTGCATATGAGTGGTGGCATCCGTGCAACAAAACAGTAGGAATTGAGGGTAAAGAAGCTACCATTAAAGTGGGCGAGGAGGTGTGGGTAAAGCTCCCCAATGAAAAATATACCACTCACTGGGGGAGGGGGGTCGTAACAGGAACGCAGTCAAAGAACAACGTAATGGTGAATGGCGTTCTCCGGCATATCCTAGACCTGCATTGTGTAACCCTGCCGGTGTGCAGTGATGGCAGTGAAGAGGAGGAAGTCGATATCCACCAAGAAGCTAACGATGCACCACAATTCGCCTTAGCCCCACATTGTGGTTCTTTACAACTGGACGAGAATGTCTGTAGTTAACTTGAAAACGTTAACCCCCAGGAAGTTGTCCCCCAGAGGCCTCAACGTGAGAGGATGAAGGATTATGAAGCGTCTTATTGATCTCAAAGATCAGAGGAGCGTGTGTGGTATATGGTTAGAAAAGAAGAAAAAAAAAAGAAAAAAAAAGAAAAAAGAAACGTACCGGGTGTATCTGCATCGCTCTTTGGGAAAGAAGAAGGAAAGGATGGCCAGCGCATTTGTAAACGCGAAGGGCATCTTGGGAACGCAGAGCATGATAGGAGAAGCTATGTTTTTCCTGTCTCTTCCTTTTTTTTCTAGATAGGACGATATAAAAGATGGGAAAAATTCCTTGGGGCAGCAGAAAGAAAAGAGTCGTGAATATCTTCTCTTGAAAAGAATTTCGTATTGCTGACGTTCGGATTGTGTGGTATGACATTGGTGGCGAGAGGCCAGGTGTGGTCGATTGGAAAAGAAGAGGGCAGAAACGTGCTGTTGTCGAGAGAGTGACTACTCAGCACTGACTCACTCCTTCCCAAACCCCAGAACCGAATCCTGATTATAACGCTAGAGTGGGTGAATGAATGAATTCACTAAGCCCAGATATGTTCAACGCGCTTCACTCGTAGTTAGCCGATGATCGCGTCCTTTGTTTAAGGCAAGGGAAGCAGCGAGGGCGAAGAGAAAAAGAAAAAGAAATGAAGGCGGTGATTTGAAACCGCGACAATAGTTCCAGAAAACTAATATTTATCTTTCAAGGGATTTTCCAACGAATTTATTTAACTTCAAAATTTAACTGAATTTGTCAGTTTCCGAATGACGCTGTAAAAACTATTTCCATTATAACTTTTTTTTTCACGTGTAAATGCTTTTTTTTTCTTCGATATCATAACAAATTGTTTTTTTTTTCGCTGTAAAAAAATAAAAATAAAAATAACTACTGGATGAAATTAAGTGAATTTTTTTCTCGGAGAACTTCATTCCGTAACGGATGCGTAAAATAAAAACTTGTTCGATATTTTCATTTTTTTAATGTCTTGATTAAATTCTAGAAGGACCTTAAATGCCAGTTATCTCCTTTAGATAAAGACCAAATCCTGGATAAGCGCCGGAAATCGATCTTTGCGCTTTACTTTGTGCTGTTGAGAAAACAACAAAACAGGGACAAATTTCGGTTAATAAAAGTTAAAATACGCGAAAACATTATTCAATCAATTTTTAGAAATACTATCACAATATGTATTTCTCTAAGCTATTCGCCTTGCAAAAGTTAAAAAAATAAAGCTTAAATTATTATTTTTTTTATCGCTTTCAAGGGGAATAACTCTCATCTTATTAGTAAAAGTTATTTCCCTTGAAATTTTCTGGATTTCTTACGTTATCTACACTTGGCAAATACATTTTTGTCCCTTTTGTATGAAAAGTAATCGATTAATGGGAAATAACTCTGGATAAATATGAAGAATTACTCCACCCTCGAAAATTCCTTTAAAATTACCACCTTTATAGGTTTTCGGGGTCGCTGAAAAGGAAAATAACGTTGAAAACTACGGCAAACGAGTAGTTTCCAAGATATGAAAAAATGTTAGTTTAAAAAAGTGGGAGGGGGGGGGGGGGGCGCTCACTTTTCTATAGATACCGCCAAAAATGGCCGAAAAATCAAGTTGTTTTTCAAAACGATATTACATTTATTAAAATCCATTATTTCTGAGTAACTTTTTTTTCCAAAAAGATAAAACGCTGAATTTTATCATATAGAAAACAGAATAATATAAAACTTTTTCTACTATTTTTAATTAAATTTTAAATGTTAAATTTTCCCCAAAAGTTAACAATTGACATTTTTTGTCTTGCACAAAAAACGTATATAAATGATTAAAAAAAAGAAAAAAAAAAGGTTTTTGAAATAATTAATTTATTTATTTGTTGTCTAACTAAGATTTAGGGTGATTTTCTATGAGAATATGCAAAAATATTATAATATAAGTACCTTGATTTCAAATAATTCCACTTATTCATAGAGGCAACCAGTTACTTCGCGTCGATCTAGACAATGTTTACGTTTGTACTATGGAAGCCCAAACAGGCAAAAAAGAACCTTATTTTTCAGTGACGAACATTTCAATGTATTATTAACGCTGAGGCTGGCCAGTACCAGATGGGTGACCATTTGTATGAGTTTGGTTTTTAATGTGTATGTGTGTGGGGGCCAGGCTCCCCAAAATGGGGGGGGGGCAATTTAAAGCAGAATAAAAAAATATTATTTCAGCGCGTTTGGTGCATCGTAATCGAAAGGCGGCAAACGTTTTCAAACGGGATTGAAAAAATGATGCTATTTTTAACACAAAGGGAACAATATTTATCGAATTTTTTTTGTATCGATTCTTCAAAGCATGCCCTGTTTAATAATGGTCATGAATTATTAGGCTCGGTAAAAAACATTGTTAATTTATTTATCAAAGATTTTAAAATGGCTTTTTTCTATAAATATTAAAAATTGTTTTTTTTTTATTTTGCTTAACTTAAATTAATTATTTTACTTAACATATTCACTGAATTTCACACTTCAAAACTCAAAAGCGGGATAATTAAACACAATCGAAGTTCTGATATTCAGACGTCAAAATAAGGTATGCAAACAATTTTTTTTTATTTTTTTAATCTATAATCCTGTCCCTTACAACAACACAATATGTTTTGTTCAGTTTCAGATGATTATTTCAAGCATATTTGGAACCCCCTCAAAACAAGGGGGGGTTGTAAGCAAAAAAAAATATATATATATAAATATCGTTTATGAAAAATAAGTACATTGTTATAAAGTTCATTCTTCTCTTAATAATCGCTGAAAATTTCGTATTGATTGGATAATTACCTGATGTTTTGTAGATTTTTAAAAAGACGGTCCATCAAAAAGTACTTACCTGCCCCCCACCCACCAGTTTTTGCGGTGCCTACTTTTCTATAATAATTTAACGTAAAATAAGCACCCACTTTGTTCATATCTTGGAAACTACTCGTTTGCCGTAATTTTAAATGTTATTTTCGTTTTCAGCGACTCCGAAAACCGTTAAGATTGGTAATTTTAAAGCAATTTTCGAAGGTGGAGTATACTTCTTCATATTTACTTAATTCTGACTAAGAGATTCATAATTTTTGTACCTAAGAGAACGTCGAATGATGAAACACGCTTTTATAAAAAAAAACAAAAAAAAACAAAGAAAAATAGGTAATTATGCAAAAGAGAGGCCGTTCTGAAATAATCATTTTATCATTTAGAAATCCATTATTTACATTTTTGTTACTATTCTCTTCACAGTTTAATGAACAAAACATACCATAAAGATTGAATTTAATTTGAAAAAATCAAATAGTACGGTTTTTATTCTTTATAAATATCAAAACATGTCAAGATATTTGATGTAAAAGAAACAATTCAAGTGCGACGATAATTGGAAATTTTAATTAGCAAAATTGGAATGACTGTTTTTATAATATAATTCAATAACAAAGGCCCCATCAGATTTTTATCTATTTTATGAATGCACATGTGTGAATCGTTCACGTGACGGATTACTTATGTTAAGAATAAGTAGGTTTGAAAACAATTTTTAAATATCGTGTCAAACTGAGCTAAGGGTTATCGTGTCTTCAGATTTTGGTTTCGATTTTTTTTCTTTTACATGGGGGTCACCAATTATCAAGGCCCGAAGGCCATTCAGGGATAAGGGTTATTGCGTGTACAGTAATCAATGAGATAGTATTGTAGTAATCATTAGTATTGGGGTTTTTGATAGAGTGTCTTACTTAAGGGGGCGGTTTGTTAGGAGTTTGTTTATGTTGGATTTGAAGACGTCCAAGTTGTAGTCAGGTGGGAAACAGGCAAGCGGCAGAGAGTTCCACTGGTGTGCAGTTCTAAGAAAGAAGCTTTGCTCATGGAATCTACGTTTGGATTTAGGCACAGATAAAGAGTGGGAGAAAATCATTGACAGTAGTTTCAGTCAGACGGGTTATCTATCCTTGACCCGAGCTCTCTACGAATGAAGGAAAGGAGTACAGCTGTCATAGCAGAGTACCTATTTACAATGCCTCCCCACGGGACAGAGTTAGACACCAGGGTCGTTTTTTAACGTGGAGAAAAGGTACAAAAATAAAAATTGTCTCAGTCGTGAAGGATTTCTCCTCCACTGAAAGAGAACGAGAAATAGAAGTGCCGCATCTGAAGCACAGATGGTATTTATTTGCTCCCCCACCGAGCAAATTAGGCACAAGGCCAATTTTTAATGTGAGGAGTGAAGGGAGGGGGAAGGGAAAGGGGGGACCAGCTCCCGAGAGGTGGGAAATGGGAGCTGGTTAAAGGTCAGGCATGTGGGGTTGCCCCCACATCTGGTCTTTGCTTGCAGTATCTGCCGGAACAGATACATCACTTTAATCTTGGCCAAAAGGCCAAGTAGCCTAGCAGAGTACTTATTTACTATGCCTCCCCACGGGACAGAGTTAGACACCAGGATCGTTTTTTAACGTGGAGAAAAGGTACAAAAATAAAAATTGTCTCAGTCGTGAAGGATTTCTCCTCCACTGAAAGAGAACAAGAAATGGAAGTGCCGCATCTGAAGCACAGATACTACACTTTACACTTTGATCTTGGCCAAATGCCAAGTAGCCTAGCAGAGTAAATGAAAGATGTTGTGTTCATCGTAGATGAATAACCAAATGTTTGTGTCCTGTTGTCATTCCCCGTTATGTAATATTTCTATATAATAACTATACAATTATAAACGTTGTTACATTAAAAAAAACAAAAAAACAGTTGTTGCTGCTTTATTAAAAATTACAACCTTCCACGCCATCATCCTCACCCAAAATCGTTTTCAAGGGGAATGACTCTCATATTATTAGTAAATGTTTTTTCGGTTATGGTTAACTTTCGCCACCCGTTGTTTACAAAGCCATTTGCCGGAAGTGACGTTTTATCTACGGATGATCAAAACCGTATAGAATGAACCTTTTTTTTTATATAAGTTTTATTCAAACAGGCTTTATTTGAACTTAATGGACTTTTTTTTGTATTTATTAACTGTTTTATTCTTTTTATCAAACAAAAATAGAATTTTTATATTGACATATTATGGACTGTTTTTCGAACATCGAAATTTTAAAATTAGTTTTATTTAAAAAAAAAAAAAAAGAAAGGCGGTGTTTTTTTTTTAATTAAATTCTAAACTTTATTTGAATTTTTCAACAAACTTTTACAGACATAATGGACTAGGCACCGCCAAAACTGGGGGGGGGGGCAGGTCAGTACTTTTTGACGGACCGTCTTTTTAAAAATCTACCAAAAATCAGGTAATTATCCGATCAATACGAAATTTTCAGCGATTATTAGGAGAAGAATGAACTTTATAACAGTGTACTTATTTTTCATAAACGATATTTATATATATATATTTTTGCTTACAAACCCCCCCTTGTTTTGAAGTGGGAACAAATATGCTTAAAATAATCATCTGAAACTGAACAAAACATATTGTGTTGTTGTAAGGGACAGAATTATAGATTTAAAAAAAAAAAAAAAAAAAATTGTTTGCATACCTTATTTTGACGTCTGAATATCAGAACTTCGATTGTGTTTAATTATCCCGCTTTTGAGTTTTGAAGTGTGAAATTCGGTGAATATGTTAAGTAAAATAATTAATTTAAGTTAAGCAAAACAAAAAAAAATTTTTTTTAATATTTATACGAAAAAAGCTATTTTAAAATTTTTGATAAATAAATTAACATTTTTTTTTTAGCGAGCCGAATAATGCATGACCATTATTAAACAGGGCATGCTTTGAAGAATCGATACCAAAAAAAAAAATTCGATAAATATTGTGCCCTTTGTGTTAAAAATAGCATCATTTTTTTCGATCCCGTTTGAAAACGTTTGCCGCCTTTCGACTACGGTGGACCAAACGCGCTGAAATAATTTTTTTTTATTCTGCTTTAAATTGCCCCCCCCATTTTGGGGAGCCTGGCCCCCACACACATACACATTAAAAACCAAACGCATACAAATGGTCACCCATCTGGTACTGGCCAGCCTCAGCTTAATAATACATTGAAATTTTCGTCACTGAAAAATAAGTTTTTTTTGGCCTGTTTGGTCTTCCATAGTTTGCTTTTTATCAAACGAAAACGTAAACAGAGTCGATCTGAACTCTACGTCAACGCGAAATATCTGGTTACCTCTATGAATAAGGGGAATTATTTGAAATTCAGGTACTTATATTATAATATTTTTGCATATTCTCTTAGAATATCATCCTAAATCTTAGTTAGACAATAAATAAATTAATTAATTATTTCAAAAACCCTTTTTTTTAAATATTTAAGTACGTTTTTTGTGCAAGACAAAAAATGTCAATTGTTAACTTTTTGGGAAAATTTAACATTTAAAATTGAATTAAAAATAGTAGAAAAAGTTTTACATTATTCTGTTTTCTATATGATAAAATTCAGGGGTTTATCTTTCTGGAAAAAAAAAAGTTACTCAGAAATAATGGATTTTAATAAATTTAATTTCGTTTTAAAAAACAACAACAACTTGATTTTGCGGCCATTTTTGGCGGTGCCTATAATGGACTGTTTTTCAAACATCGAAATTTTAAAATTAAAGTTTTATGACCCTCCTAGAGTTATCGAACTTACTTTCGAATTTGCAAGACTGCCAAATTGATTTCCAAATTGATTTCCAAATTATGAACATTTTAGCAAATACAGTAATGCCAGCGACAGAACTAGCAACAACAAATATAGTATTCAGTGATGTGATTAAAGAAACGTCCTCTGCAAATACACTGAATATCATGAAATGGTTGGCACGACGTGGCCTAATTGCCAACCAACACATGTGTACAAAATGTACTGACCCATGTCGAAGTATGAATCTCCAACATAGAAATGGAAGGCGCGTTATTGACGGCTATTGTTGGTCTTGTTCCAAATGCAAAAAAACAATAAACATTAGAGCTGGTTCCTTCTTTGAAGGTAGCCATTTACGGCTACAAGACTTGATACAAATTTTGTATTGGTGGTCGTTGGGGGAACCAATAGTGACTGTTTGCAAAGAAACTGGCGTCTCTAAAAAATCTGTAATCGACTGGTATAATTTCATTCGCGATATATGCGCGATGACGATGCTAGAAAATCCAATACAATTAGGTGGTCCTGAACGAACAGTAGAAATTGACGAAAGTAAGTTCATGCATCGAAAATATCACCGAGGAAGATTCCGTCCAGGTCAGTGGGTTCTTGGCATGGTAGAACGAGAAACGAACTTGACAATGATGGTGCCAGTCGAAACGAGAGATGCTGCCACCCTATTACCAATCATTTCCCATACGTGAGACCAGGCACACGGATTGTGACAGATGGTTGGCGCGCCTATAATACATTACCGAACCATGCTGTGGTAAACCACCGGTATAACTTTGTGGACCCAAATGATCCTACTATTCACACAAATCGTGTGGAAGGTAGCTGGAGTCTTTGCAAAAATAAATTCAGGTCCATGAGGGGGACTAGCGATGCAAATTTTAATAGTCATCTACAAGAATTCCTTTGGCGGCGGCGAATCAAAAGCAATTATTTTGGGAATATAATGTATTGGATACGATTTTTTTATGATGTATGAGTTAACTACATTAACAATGAAAAAAACAAAACTTTTTCTTTAAAAATTTTTTAAATTTTATGTTATAAAAGATCTATAAAGTCTATTTTTTTATATGAATGAAAAAATTTGTTAAAGAGTTAAAATAAACAAAGACTTTTCATTAAATATATTTAAAATAAATTATAAAATATCTATAAAGTCTATTTTTTATGTCTGTAAAAATTTGTTAGAGAGTTAAAATAAACAAAGACTTTTCGTTAATATCTATAAAGTCTATTTTTTATCTCTGTAAAAGTTTGTTGAAAAATTCAAATAAAGTTTAGAATTTAATTTAAAAAAAAAAAACACCGTCTTTTTTTTTTTTAAATAAAACTAATTTTAAAATTTCGATGTTTGAAAAACAGTCCATAATATGTCAATATAAAAATTCTATTTTTTTTTGATAAAAAGAATAAAACAGTTAATAAATACAAAAAAAAGTCCATAAAGCTTGTTTGAATAAAACTTATATAAAAAAAAAGTTCATTCTATACGGTTTTGATCATCCGTAGATAAAACGTCACTTCCGGCAAATGGCTTTGTAAACAACGGGTGGCGAAAGTTAACCATAACCGTTTTTTCTTGTATAAAACTATTTCCTGGATTTCTTATGTGACTTGGTTGCAAGTACGTTTTTGGTGCTTTTGTATAAAAAGTCATCAATGCAAGGGAAATAACTCTGACTAAGAGATGCATATATTTTTACATAAGAAAATATGGAATGATGAAACCAACTTTGAGGAGTTTTACTTCTTATAAAAGACTAGCCTGGGTGCCCGGCATTGCCTGGGTGTTTGGAGGCGTGTGTTGAGAAAAAAAAAGTGGTAGTAGGCAGGCTCGAACCTGTATTGTGAAGGAGGAAAAGAATGTGAAAACAAAAAAACGTGACATCCTTGCTGTTGTGTCCTTCACTAAACTGGAAGTGACATAGGTTTAAATTAAGGCTAGATATTCGAAAAGAGTGGTGACTTTCGAAAATATTGGCGAAAAAAGCGACCCCTCCCTGCAGAAAAGTGCCTTATTCAGGGTGAAGGAATTAATGTTTTTGACCAATTTTTTTATATTTGTCATCCGAAGGGTCAATCTTACAAATGATACTAATCTCGTGAAAATCAGTCGTTTCTGGCAAAAGTTTTAAGCAGATATACAAACATACATACATACATTTAAACAGACAGATAAGATTTATATTACAGATTATCATCCCATTAGCCTCCTCCCACTTTTCGCCAAAATATTTGAGTTCATAATTAATCAAGCTATAGTCCATCACCTTACAGTTGCTAAACTTCTATCCAACCATCAATATGGATTCAGACAAACCCATTTTACTGCAGATATTCTAACTGTAATCGCTGAATGTATATACCATGCAGTGGATAAGGCAGGTGAGGGGAGGGCAGTATCCCTATATATATCTAAGGATTTAGACAGGGTAGAAAGTTACGTACATCTGAAAGTATCCTGTTCTCTACAATACCACCATTCGCCCATGTATGGATTATTGTTGTCACATCTGGGCTGGTGCATTTGCTGCTGGTCTCTCCCACCTGGGTAGGGTACAAAAAAGAGTCGCCAACCTGATAGGTCCTGAACTGTTATCTAAGCTTCAACCTCTGTCCAATCGACAAAATGTTGCATGTCTCTGCCTGTTTTACAAGTATTTTAATGGTGAATGCTCTGATGAACTTCAAGTCCTTGTGTCCCCTCGACAAGCAGAAAAATCCCACTCCTACACAGTAGAGATCCCTAGATGTAAGAACGTCTTCTACGCTAATAGTTTCTTCCCTAGAACTGCTAGACTTTAGAAACCACTTCTGGGCTCCTGTTTCCCTAACTGCACTGTCACGTAGAAGTTAAAGTGTAATGTAAACAAACATTTTGCTGCTCAACTCCCTACACAGTATCCCTGCAACTTATGTCCCTGATAGTAACACTCTACATAAAAGTGGCATTATGTCTTGCTTTAGATGAAAATGTAAAAAAAAAAAAATGAACTTATGCAGAAAACAGATTGTTGTGAAATAATAATTTTATCATTTAGAAATCCATTCTTTATATTTTTGTAACTATTCTCTACTTTCAGCTTACAATTCAATGAACAAAACCAAAACTTAATGGAATTTAATTTGAAAGAAATAGTACGGCCTGTATTCTGCATGAATACAAAATAAAATGTTAAGATATTTAACGTAAAACAATAAAATTCAAGTGCAACAATAGTTGCAAAGTAATTGGAATTTTTATTACCAAAATTGGGATGACTTTTTTTCCCTCCAAGTTGTGTTGGTTTCAGCTACCAAAATTCTATTGTGAAAAATGAGTTACGTCCCTTTAATCGGTGACTTTTTACACAAAAATTGATTTCCAAGTCTAAAATTAAAATGTTTTAGTTTATTTGCTTAAGATTTAACATGTATCTTCCCCATCGTTGGTTTTTATTTTTCCATTTAGAAAAAAAGAAAGTAGGAATATTTGACTTTCCATGTATTTCCTCCTCCAGTACAGGATTTTGCCCCACTATCAATGCTCATACATTGGAGGTAAAATTCTTCATTCAAAAACCTTCGTCGCTTACAGTGGACGATATAGATTTATAGTAACCTTCTCCTCCATTTCCTCATCCGAAAAATGTACAAAGGACAAAAAAAGAAAAAAAAATGACAAATCGTTGAAAACTCTATTGTTTTTAGAGTTTTATTGTACACCTTCCATCATCATTGCTTTTTACCAAAATTTCTTCCTTGTTCAAAAAATATGTAAAGTATTTAATACAAATCGTTACATTTTGATCGATTTTTTTATTTTTATAAGAAGTGATAGAAGGAGACAATTTTGCTGCATGTTTTTTGGGGTGATCTGATTCTGTCAATTTCATTTCTTGTTAGTTAAATGTTTTTTTTTTGTTTATCATCCCCACTGAAAAAAATCCATACAAAAAAACAATTCTGGTTAAAAATCACAAGTATATTAAATATCTTGAGTAAATAAAAAAGAACAAGATGAAATTTGTTTCGATGAGTTTATTTCTTTATTTTAACGTTTTTACAATAGAATCAGAAAAAATTAACTTTTTAACAATAGCAAGAGAATTTAAACTTTTTAACAAAAACATAATAAACTTTTAACTTATTTACAATAGCATAATAAAACTTTTCACTTATTTATAACAGCATAATAAAACTTTAATTTATTTACATAAAGAATTTTTAAATTAACTCCAAGATGTCTTTTGGATCCTTTCTTAACAGAAGTTCAGAAAAAGTTTGGGTTGACTAATGTAGATGCCCGTTTTACAAATGAAAAATCAACGAATCCGAGTTACATGGAAAAGAAATGGGAAAGTTTGTGCTTATATTTTGACCAGACATTTTATGAC
>NC_136487.1:31160482-31172982 GCF_053919585.1 Euprymna scolopes | reverse complement strand
TGGCAAAATAATTTGTTTCTTCTTTCGAATTGCTTTTTTTATTGTTCTCACAGGGGAAATAGAAGTTTTCTCGATATTAGTTGACGTTTCCTGTAGCTTCTCTGGTCCAAAAGAGTTTGCTTCAAGTTGAGCTGGCTCTTCAATGGGCTTCTCTGACAAAGTAGCTTTTGTCTCAAGCTGAGCTGCCATTTTCTTTGGCACCTCTGACAAAATAGATTTTGTCTCAGTTTGAGATAACGTTTTCTCAGATATTTTTGGCAAAATAATTTGTTTCTTCTTTCGAATTGCTTTTTTTATTGTTCTCACAGGGGAAATAGAAGTTTTCTCGATATTAGTTGACGTTTCCTGTAGCTTCTCTGGTCCAAAAGAGTTTGCTTCAAGTTGAGCTGGCTCTTCAATGGGCTTCTCTGACAAAGTAGCTTTTGTCTCAAGCTGAGCTGCCATTTTCTTTGGCACCTCTGACAAAATAGATTTTGTCTCAGTTTGAGATAACGTTTTCTCAGATATTTTTGGCAAAATAATTTGTTTCTTCTTTCGAATTGCTTTTTTTATTGTTCTCACAGGGGAAATAGAAGTTTTCTCGATATTAGTTGACGTTTCCTGTAGCTTCTCTGGTCCAAAAGAGTTTGCTTCAAGTTGAGCTGGCTCTTCAATGGGCTTCTCTGACAAAGTAGCTTTTGTCTCAAGCTGAGCTGCCATTTTCTTTGGCACCTCTGACAAAATAGATTTTGTCTCAGTTTGAGATAACGTTTTTACAGATATTTTTGGCAATATAATTTTTTTCTTCTTTCGAATTGCTTTTTTTATTGTTCTCACAGGGGAAATAGAAGTTTTCTCGATATTAGTTGACGTTTCCTGTAGCTTCTCTGGTCCAAAAGAGTTTGCCTCAAGTTGAGCTGGCTCTTCAATGGGCTTCTCTGACAAAGTAGCTTTTGTCTCAAGCTGAGCTGCCATTTTCTTTGGCACCTCTGACAAAATAGATTTTGTCTCAGTTTGAGATAACGTTTTCTCAGATATTTTTGGCAATATAATTTTTTTCTTCTTTCGAATTGCTTTTTTTATTGTTCTCACAGGGGAAATAGAAGTTTTCTCGATATTAGTTGACGTTTCCTGTAGCTTCTCTGGTCCAAAAGAGTTTGCCTCAAGTTGAGCTGGCTCTTCAATGGGCTTCTCTGACAAAGTAGCTTTTGTCTCAAGCTGAGCTGCCATTTTCTTTGGCACCTCTGACAAAATAGATTTTGTCTCAGTTTGAGATAACGTTTTCTCAGATATTTTTGGCAAAATAATTTTTTTCTTCTTTCGAATTGCTTTTTTTATTGTTCTCACAGGGGAAATAGAAGTTTTCTCGATATTAGTTGACGTTTCCTGTAGCTTCTCTGGTCCAAAAGAGTTTGCTTCAAGTTGAGCTGGCTCTTCAATGGGCTTCTCTGACAAAGTAGCTTTTGTCTCAAGCTGAGCTGCCATTTTCTTTGGCACCTCTGACAAAATAGATTTTGTCTCAGTTTGAGATAACGTTTTCTCAGATATTTTTGGCAATATAATTTTTTTCTTCTTTCGAATTGCTTTTTTTATTGTTCTCACAGGTGAAATAGAAGTTTTCTCGATATTAGTTGACGTTTCCTGTAGCTTCTCTGGTCCAAAAGAGTTTGCCTCAAGTTGAGCTGGCTCTTCAATGGGCTTCTCTGACAAAGTAGCTTTTGTCTCAAGCTGAGCTGCCATTTTCTTTGGCACCTCTGACAAAATAGATTTTGTCTCAGTTTGAGATAACGTTTTCTCAGATATTTTTGGCAATATAATTTTTTTCTTCTTTCGAATTGCTTTTTTTATTGTTCTCACAGGTGAAATAGAAGTTTTCTCGATATTAGTTGACGTTTCCTGTAGCTTCTCTGGTCCAAAAGAGTTTGCCTCAAGTTGAGCTGTCTCTTCAATGGGCTTCTCTGACAAAGTAGCTTTTGTCTCAAGCTGAGCTGCCATTTTCTTTGGCACCTCTGACAAAATAGATTTTGTCTCAGTTTGAGATAACGTTTTCTCAGATATTTTTGGCAATATAATTTTTTTCTTCTTTCGAATTGCTTTTTTTATTGTTCTCACAGGGGAAATAGAAGTTTTCTCGATATTAGTTGACGTTTCCTGTAGCTTCTCTGGTCCAAAAGAGTTTGCTTCAAGTTGAGCTGTCTCTTCAATGGGCTTCTCTGACAAAGTAGCTTTTGTCTCAAGCTGAGCTGCCATTTTCTTTGGCACCTCTGACAAAATTGATTTTGTCTCAGTTTGAGATAACGTTTTCTCAGATATTTTTGGCAATATAATTTTTTTCTTCTTTCGAATTGCTTTTTTTATTGTTCTCACAGGGGAAATAGAAGTTTTCTCGATATTAGTTGACGTTTCCTGTAGCTTCTCTGGTCCAAAAGAGTTTGCCTCAAGTTGAGCTGGCTCTTCAATGGGCTTCTCTGACAAAGTAGCTTTTGTCTCAAGCTGAGCTGCCATTTTCTTTGGCACCTCTGACAAAATAGATTTTGTCTCAGTTTGAGATAACGTTTTCTCAGATATTTTTGGCAAAATAATTTTTTTCTTCTTTCGAATTGCTTTTTTTATTGTTCTCACAGGGGAAATAGAAGTTTTCTCGATATTAGTTGACGTTTCCTGTAGCTTCTCTGGTCCAAAAGAGTTTGCTTCAAGTTGAGCTGGCTCTTCAATGGGCTTCTCTGACAAAGTAGCTTTTGTCTCAAGCTGAGCTGCCATTTTCTTTGGCACCTCTGACAAAATAGATTTTGTCTCAGTTTGAGATAACGTTTTCTCAGATATTTTTGGCAATATAATTTTTTTCTTCTTTCGAATTGCTTTTTTTATTGTTCTCACAGGTGAAATAGAAGTTTTCTCGATATTAGTTGACGTTTCCTGTAGCTTCTCTGGTCCAAAAGAGTTTGCCTCAAGTTGAGCTGGCTCTTCAATGGGCTTCTCTGACAAAGTAGCTTTTGTCTCAAGCTGAGCTGCCATTTTCTTTGGCACCTCTGACAAAATAGATTTTGTCTCAGTTTGAGATAACGTTTTCTCAGATATTTTTGGCAATATAATTTTTTTCTTCTTTCGAATTGCTTTTTTTATTGTTCTCACAGGGGAAATAGAAGTTTTCTCGATATTAGTTGACGTTTCCTGTAGCTTCTCTGGTCCAAAAGAGTTTGCTTCAAGTTGAGCTGTCTCTTCAATGGGCTTCTCTGACAAAGTAGCTTTTGTCTCAAGCTGAGCTGCCATTTTCTTTGGCACCTCTGACAAAATAGATTTTGTCTCAGTTTGAGATAACGTTTTCTCAGATATTTTTGGCAATATAATTTTTTTCTTCTTTCGAATTGCTTTTTTTATTGTTCTCACAGGGGAAATAGAAGTTTTCTCGATATTAGTTGACGTTTCCTGTAGCTTCTCTGGTCCAAAAGAGTTTGCTTCAAGTTGAGCTGTCTCTTCAATGGGCTTCTCTGACAAAGTAGCTTTTGTCTCAAGCTGAGCTGCCATTTTCTTTGGCACCTCTGACAAAATAGATTTTGTCTCAGTTTGAGATAACGTTTTCTCAGATATTTTTGGCAATATAATTTTTTTCTTCTTTCGAATTGCTTTTTTTATTGTTCTCACAGGGGAAATAGAAGTTTTCTCGATATTAGTTGACGTTTCCTGTAGCTTCTCTGGTCCAAAAGAGTTTGCATCAAGTTGAGCTGGCTCTTCAATGGGCTTCTCTGACAAAGTAGCTTTTGTCTCAAGCTGAGCTGCCATTTTCTTTGGCACCTCTGACAAAATAGATTTTGTCTCAGTTTGAGATAACGTTTTCTCAGGTACTTTTGGCAATATAATTTTTTTCTTTTTTCGAATCGCTTTTTTTATTGTTCTCTCAGGGGAAATAGAAGTTTTCTCGATATTAGTTGACGTTTTCTGTTGCTTCTCTGGCACAAAAGAGTTTAACTCACGTTGAGCTGACCTTTTCCTATGCTTTTCTGACAAAATAGCTTTTGTCTCAATCTTAACCGACAATTTCTTTGGTAGCTCTGATGAAATAGATTTTGCCTCGGTTTGAGACGACATTTTCTCTGGCACTTTAGGCAAAGTAAAATTTTTATTTTTTCGAACAGCCTTTTTTATGGTTCTCTTCGAGAAAATAGAATTTTCCTCAATTTCTACCGACTTTTTCTTTGGCTTCTCTAGCAACAGAAAGTTTTTCTTGAGTTGAGTTGAATTTTTCTTGGGCATCTCTGGTAAGGTAGAATTTGTCTCAACTTCAACTGACTCGGTCTGTGGCATCTTTGAATGAAAAGAATATGTCTCACGTTGAACTGACTCTTCCTGTGGCATCCTGAGTAAATGATAGTTTGTATCAAGATGAACTGAATTTTTCTTGTGCCTCCTTGGAAAGGTATACTTTGTCTTGAGTTTAAGTGACTCCTGCTGAAAAGTAATATCAAACATTAATAAGAACTATTAATGAAATAAATTATAATCATTTATTCGGAGGATATTTAATGAGATTTGCTTATTATTGACATGTATTTATATAGATAAATATAGATATATTTTACTGATAAATCATTTTAATCCAATTAAGATTAAACTAAGTGTAATGATTTGGGAATTTTTCATGCGGCATGAAAAATATACATTCATTTTTTGTAATTAAGAATCAAAAATTTTATTTGACAAATTGTTCAGAAATTGTAGATAAATGTGAAATAGAAATGTTGTTCAAATAAAATAAGAACAATTTACAAAATAAGTTGAAATAATAAATAGAAAAAAAAACTAAAAATTTAATTTTTATTTATAATTATTTAATTTTTTATTTAATCTAAAAAGTTTATAAAATCAATAAAGTATTTAACAAATTAATCAGTGAGAAATTTACAAAACTTTACAAAAAGACAAACGATCAAAAAGATTGAATCATAAACAAAGAAACAAAAATTATCAAACTTAAAGTTATTTAATTATCGGAAAACAAAACCCTTTATAGCTTGATAGTTTGTAAATGAAAATTATATATATATGGGGTTTTAAATGATATATATATATATATATATATATATATATATATATATATATATATATATATATATATATATATATATATTATATATATATATATATATGGGGAAGTGGTATTATCTACTGGAGAGCCATGTATTTAACAGCTGTCCTGTTTTTAAATCTCCGAAACAGCTAAATAGTAAGCAGCTGATGATCCCCGTTTTCCATTTACAAAATCTGAGTTAATGTTTTCTCTTTTCATCCGTATGTAATTAAATTCTGTTTTAAAATTGAAGACTTTTGCGAAATCGGCTTATGCAATTGCTAAGTCTATTTCTATTTAACAACTGTAGTTAATGATCTTTTTTTTTTGCATCCTTATATAAATGAATTCTCTTTTGTCATTATAATCTTTTTAAAAGTCGGATTATGTAGGTGCTTAGTCTGCGATAGGTTAATGTTAATTTCTTTTCTCCTTCCAGGAATTTAAACTGTACTCTTTATTTTTATTTTTGCATTTTTTTTATTCAAAGCTTTTATGTAATGCTTTAAAAAGTATAGGAATCGATTATTTATGAAGGTAATTACAAACCTGACACATTATGCAAAGGTGTTTTGATTGAACAAAAAATAATGAAGTTTGATAAAAGGTCACGTGTGAAAACAGTGATAATATGATTAATTACTTACAGATATTTTTTCACATCCATTCTTTGCCGACAATCCAAAGACAGTATCTGCGAATTTTCGCTTCATCTCAAATGCAATAAGATAATCATATATGGTCTCCTTTGAAGGTGGAAGCTGACAAACGAGAGAAAAAAATTCATTGCATTTCGTTCATTTCTAAAATGCTGGTCTTTTCAAAGATATAATCTTTTAAAATGTTTACAATTCTATCGATTTTCTTAAAAATGAACTGGAGGAAAATAAGAAGACACATTCCTGCGATACTTTTTAATCTATGTTGTTAAATCACAGAATTTTAAGAACCAGTTATTCTTCTCATCTCCTTATCTCGTTATGAAAACAATTACTTGATTTAATTTCAATGATTTTTTCTTACACGTAATATACATAATAAATGCTATTTGTGTCTAATGTTCAGTAATGGTAGATTAAAATATACTGTGATAAAGATATGCTCAATATTCGATCCCACACCCAAGGAAAGTTCTTCCAAGAATAAAACTGTTTGTGAAATTTAAGCTTCCTAAAAATACAAGTTGATTTTGGATTCCAGAATTGTATTTTATTTTCTGTTAAGTTTATCCATTATTTAAAAATATTCATAAAATGTAAATAATGATCAGGATGTAGAGTTTCAAAAACCAATAATCTTTACCTTGCTTTTGTTACAATGAATGATGTTTTTTTTTTTTTAATGGTTAAAAAGAAATAATATTTCTGAAGATTACATATGCTATTAAACCTCATCTTGTATATTAATTAATTTATACTGGCCTCGTCCTTATTCGGGTGGTATTAAATGAAAGTTTAGTTTTCCTATTATTCTGATGACATAAAATACAAAGCAACATAGAAATACAAAATATGCAAACTAATGCAAAATTAAATAAAAATACGACTTTTTAGTTGAATATCTTTATCATTATAGTTTTTGTATGAAGCGAACAATACGATTGACAGATTTTCAATACGAGCATTTTTTTAAATACATTACCAGTGAAACATATCACTGTAATTCGAAACAAAATTAAATCTAATGAATATTTCAAATGTATTTCGGGATTTATTATTTCAATGCAACTAAAAAACTTAAGATTTGCAAATCTTTCATGAAGAATTGAAAAATAATTTTTTTATTTTTTTACTTAAAAACCATGAATTTTATTACATGACAAATTGAACAGAAATTATAGATTCATGAGTAATAGAAATGTTGTTCAAATCAAAAGAGAATTTATTGAACTTACTGTGAATTGTAGAAGGGTATTGGTGAAATCTCTGAAAACTGAATATTTCTGAAAAAAAAGTTGAACAAAATAATTGGTTTCTTGAATAAATTGAATAATAACTGTGCATATATATATATATATATATATATATATATATATATATATATATATATATATATATATATATATTCCAAGTTGAAAATATTTGAAATATTAGAAAGATTAGAATCATTGAATTTCAGCAAGGGTCGTTGATAGTGCTCAATCAAAAAAGAGCAAATTTGTAATTTTTATTTTCTTTATGTAAATACAGTCATATCTTGCTATGATGTGCAGACCGTTTTGATTATTATTGATCTCATCAGGCCAGAAAAAAATTTGAAAATTTAAAAAAATTGAAAAACTTTTTTTTAAAGACATGGCAAAATATTTCCTCCTTTAAAATTAAAAAAAAGTTTTTCTTGCTTGATGAGATCAGTAATGATTGAAACGATCTGCAAATTGTAACATGATATGACTATATTTACATAAAGAAAACAGAAATTAAATCTATATAGTCGCTGTATCACAACTCACCAATGCGGCTAGACAAACAACTACCTGAAGCCAAGAACGAAACTCGACCGCCCAAACAACAGTCGGTGCTTCAAACTATTATGATATTTCGCTACTGCTATGAGGGTAGTGAATTGACAATGTTTTGACATTGTCCAAATGCTTAATCGAATTAGCAGTGTTTAAAATTGGACTTATTTTATAACTTAGAAATATAAAGAACAATTTACAAAATAAGTTGGAATAATAAAACTGGAAAAACTAATAAATTATTCATGAAAGCTAATAAATCTAAAAAGTTATAAAATCAATTATTTAACAAATTATCAGTGAGGAATTTACAAAATTTGACAAAAAGACAAACAATCAGATAGATTGAATCATAAACAAAGAAACAAGAATGATAAAACATAAAGACAATCACACACACACACACACACACACACACACACACACACACACACACACACACACACACACACACACACATATTTATCTGAAAATGAAACTTGGATAATATTTATTAATTTACGTCTCCTATCTATTAATGTATTTCACAAAAATCAGATCATTTGAATTCTTACAAAAGCTTCTATCCCCATTTTATCTCCTTTGCATAAAAACAAATATAACCCATATTAGACTCATTATGCCCCGCCCTTGTGTTTCAAATTTCATAATGATCAGTTAATTATTTTAAAAATAAATAAGGTACATGTAAATATATAAACATATCCACACACACCTAATTTTATGCATGTGTGTAAATACTATTGAAAGATATCTTGTTTTAATAGAACATGGTGGTGTGACAAAAGGTTAAGTTAATCTACTCGAAAAAAGATGATGATGTGATCAGTTACTTACATGCGTTTGAGGACGTTCTTCCTTTGTCACAAAACGAACACATTCTTGTGGAGATCGGCGGTTATTACTAATTCCGGAAAAATGATCATATATAGGCATCACTGACATTGGATCACTTGACTCATCCTGGAAAACGGAAGAAATAATCATTGCAATTATTCCAATTTTTACCGGATTTTTATGTAGATAATTATTGAAAATATATTTTTAGTTAATAATAAAGACAATGAAAAGAAGTCTCATTTAAACATTTAATAAACAACTTTATTTGTATTAATTTATTTTTATTTCGGACTATTATTCTCATCTTTATTAGTTGTTGTTTTTTTTATCTTTTATTGGTTTTTGTTTATTCACAACGTTTCGGCCAACTAGTCCTCTGGCCTTCGTCAAAATGTGGTGAGACGACAACAACTACGGATGGCAGTGATGGCTGAGAATGCAGTTAGGGGATTCGAAGTTCCTATCCTCGCGGTTAACACCTGACGAAGGCCAGAGCAATAGTTGGCCGAAACGTTGTGAATAAACAAAAACCAATAAAAGATCAAAAAACAACAACTAATAAAGATGAGAATAATAGTCCGAAATAAAAATAAATTAATATAAAATGCTCATCTCAAAAATGAATTCCAATTAAGGAATATTATATATATAAACTTTATTTGTCACGTACATCAAGTCTGTTGCCAAGGTCGCTGGAAAGATGGTGGGATCCTTCTACCGCTCCAGAAGATATCTCACTACTGATGCAATTCTCTATCTATATAAAAGCCAAGTACGTCCAAGGATGGAATACTGTTGCCATATCTGGGCAGGAGCTGCTAAAAACAGCCTATCCTGCCTTGACAGAGTACAAAATAGACTTCGTGGCTTAGTGGGGGATGCCCTTTTCTCTACCCTGCAACCTCTCTCCCACAGAAGAGACGTTGCGAGTCTATCCTTGTTTTATCGTTATTTCCATGGCAGGTGCTCGTCTGAACTCCAATCTCTGGTCCCCCGTCGCCAATCTTTCACGAAAAACACCCGTCTAGCTGAATCCACTGTGAAAAATTTCCCCCACTCTATATCTGTGCCTAAATCAAAACGCGGATTCCATGAGCAAAGCTACTTTCTTAGAACTGCACGCCTGTGGAAATCTGTTCCGTCTGCCTGCTTCCCACTGGACTACAACTTGGATGTCTCCAAGTCCAATGTTAACAAATTCCTAATGAACCGCCCCCTTAAGTAAACACTCCATCAAATCTCCACACTAATGTAATGTACTTGCAATAACCCTTATCCCTGAGTGGCTTCCGGGCCTTGATAAGTGGTGATCACTGTGTAAAAAAAAAAATAAGAGAGTTCATTATTCGTGCTCGCTTGTAGTAGTCATGACAAGAGTTCGTTGAAAAAGAGAGAAAAGTGTGAGTTGTATGTTCTTTAGCATGACAAAGAATGTTTGAAAAGTGTTCAATGTGTTTAAAGATAGAATTAATATCATGCCAGCTGGTTGAAGAAGAGAACAGTTCAGTTCCGTTTACATGTGTAAAGGAAGCCTATTAAAAGAGAAAGAAAGGGCAACGTCTTCAGAGTGTTGCCGTGTTGCCGTGCGTTAGTGTGAGTTCTTTAGCATGACAAAGAATGTTCGTTTGGGTAGTCCTGTAGAATGATGCAGTTCGTGTGGGTACAGCACGTGGAAAGAAATGGTAGTTAGGAGAGAGTCATAGCTAGCTTGTAGTACTCACGTTCAGCCTGGGGCCGAAGCCCCAGTCGATGTGTGCTTTTGGGCAAAGCAGTGAGAAAGAGAATTAATGGTTACTGATTTTGCCTTTTATATACTCTGTCACGTGATCGAGAGCTGACTTGTGATTGGACAAGCCAGGGAGAAATGGATTTCAAATCTCAAAGTCGTGAGAAGTAGTCTCTGCCTGTGATGTAGTGGGTGTCAGCTGCTACATGTTCATCTATCTTAATCCCTTCCCCATCTAATTGAAACAAAACTGCATGTTTGTATTGAAGTGAGTTTAGGGTTTTAGAATTAGTCTAGACTACCTGTGACCCGTTGGGTCAGTATGTTATATTAGCTATGGAATTCATGTATGAGCGTGACATGTTTGACGTAAAGAAAATAGTTTCTTTTTGACATAACAGAAACATTTCTATGAAAGTATATTAAAATAAAAACTCATGGCCGGATCACTCAAACATGAAAAAAAAAAGTCCTCACTATTCGTGTAGTTACCTATTTTTCCGAATAATCGCTCAAAAATCGAAAATTAAACAGGATTTTCCTACGAATCGAATGCAGACGAAAGTCATTTAGCAGCAAAAACGCACATGAACGTACCGATGATAAATATAAAAATGAAAAACCCATATTGGAATCCTTCAACCAAGTTATACAAACTTAAAATATAAAAAAAAAAAAATAATTAATAAAACCTGAAACAAAAAAATAAAACCTAAATAAATAAAATAAAAAAAAACTAATATTGAAACAGATCATTAAATGTGTCAAAAAATCACCGTTCTCACACAACTATTTTGTATGTAGAAATGTAAACAAAAAATAAAAACAGAAGGAAGGAAGGAAGGAAGGAAGGAAAAGAGATGGATAGAGAGTAGTAGTAGTAGTAGTAGTAGTAGTAGTAGTAGTCTTGCTTTACTACAATTGTTTTTATGTTTGTCAACGGGTTAAAGTTGTTTAGTAGTAAGAAAGTAACGACAGTATAGTTGTAATAAAGAATAGTTGCAAAACACCCCACTCTTCCCATGTTAAATAATAATTTCGAAATAATAACGTTAATATTTCAGTGCACAGGTCAAAATCTGCAAAAGAAGCGATTTGTGTTTATTTGTTTATGTTGTTATAGGTTAATGTTTATGCGCGCATGCGCAACCAGATGTCATAAACCAGAAAGTGGGTTTCATCCCTCGTTACAAGCTTATTTAAGTTTATAATTATATAGATTAGTTACCAACACAATATATGTTTAATTAGTATAAAAAAAACACAGGAGATTAAAAATAGATAAATTTTGAAAATTAATTTCATTGACTTATATCTTTAAATATTACATGACATTAACTCATAAAATTCTAATTATTTTTAATATCATTTAGTTGTCTACGCATTGTAAAAAGAATATTACATAGAAAAGAGTTAAATAACGTATCTAAAAATTTAAATTATATTTGCAAAATATTTTCACAGAGCAAAAGAAATGGTTGATCTATTGACTGCTATGAATAAAATCATTTTCTTTCATTCATTTTTTTTTCGTTTTTTCTTTCTTTCTTTCTTAGTATCATCATTTTACATTAGTTCTTCATTTGAATTTCAAGGTGATAATAATATTCAAATAAAGATATTTTACTTAATAACATTTTATGATTATAATAATATTCAAATAAAGATATTTTACTTAATAACATTTTATGATTATAATAATATTCAAATAAAGATATTTTACTTAATAACATTTTATGATTATAATAATATTCAAATAAAGATATTTTACTTAATAACATTTTATGATTATAATAATATTCAAATAAAGATATTTTACTTAATAACATTTTATGATTATAATAATATTCAAATAAAGATATTTTCCTTAATAACATTTTATGATTATAATAATATTCAAATAAAGATATTTTACTTAATAACATTTTATGATTATAATAATATTCAAATAAAGATATTTTACTTAATAACATTTTATGATTATAATAATATTCAAATAAAGATATTTTACTTAATAACATTTTATGATTATAATAATATTCAAATAAAGATATTTTACTTAATAACATTTTATGATTATAATAATATTCAAATAAAGATATTTTACTTAATAACATTTTATGATTATAATAATATTCAAATAAAGATATTTTACTTAATAACATTTTATGATTATAATAATATTCAAATAAAGATATTTTCCTTAATAACATTTTATGATTATAATAATATTCAAATAAAGATATTTTACTTAATAACATTTTATGATTATAATAATATTCAAATAAAGATATTTTACTTAATAACATTTTACGATTATAATAATATTCAAATAAAGATATTTTACTTAATAACATTTTATGATTATAATAATATTCAAATAAAGATATTTTACTTAATAACATTTTATGATTATAATAATATTCAAA
>NC_136487.1:31055482-31155482 GCF_053919585.1 Euprymna scolopes | reverse complement strand
CTATTCAAGCTTTTGTGTCAATTTTTGCAATTGTTTCAGAAGTGTCGATTGAAATTCAGAATTGTTTACGTAAATATTAAATTCTCTGGGTATCTTTTCAATACTTTCATCACTAAAGAGAATGGGATGTTTCAGCATGGCTGATTCGACGTGGTCGATTCAACAATGTGGCTGATTTGATGGAAGGACTATTTGGCGGCGACCATAATAGTCACATTTTTATAAAGATTTTATAACTTTTTTTTTTTTTTAAGTTAAGAAAAACAATATGAAAGGATATCACTTTAAAAAAAAAATCGTGTTTTTATAAAACTCTTCTGGCAATTAAAAAACTAATAATTGAGTATAACTTAGCACTTGTATCCGTTGTGCCATGATACATCCAAAAATGAGAACAGTAATTTGATTAATTCAAAATAAAGCACATTACCAATGCTCATCTCAAAATTCCAAAACATAATAACCCCCCAAAAAACAAAAACCAACAAAAAGACAAGAATCAAACTTGTTTCTTTGTATCTGTAATACAAACTACGTTTCAAGTATTAAGGAGACAATTTGTTATTAGATAAAATATTAAATATGGTGTTTATATTGATCAGCTCTCATGGCTGCCAATATTTGCTCAGTGAAATCCAAAAGACAAAATGAAACCGAGTTCCTGAAACCGAAAAAAAAAAAAAAATTTAAAAAAACAAAGAAACATTTTTTTTTACTAATATATATATTTATTTACCAATGTATTTTTTTAAATAATTTGTTAATTTAATGTTTTGGTTTGTTTTTTTTACTTTGTCTTTTAACACAAAACTTATCTTTTGTATATTTTTAAAAAAGCAATGAATTTAACACCTTCTAACAAAGTGACTGATAAAATATAACATAGAAAATAATCTCATCAGAAAATTATGCAATCTCAATTTGATAATAAAATTATTTTACTGCAAATAAGTAAATTTATTTGATTTAGAAAATTCTTGTTACATAATTGTAAAAAAAAGAAAATATAAGAAAAGAATGTAACTCTTCTTGGGTTTGCTTACCTTTAGTCTCTCATAGGGTTTCGACGAAGTAAGAGTTCGCCTGGAATTGATTTTTCCTGTGTTGGCCATTTCAAAACGACCACGGACACTTCGGATAAATCTGCCTAACAATATTAAAAAAAAACAACTACTAATCTGCAAGTTTTAAGCCACTAAATATTGCGATAATAAAACCTTTATATATATATAGGCATGTACATCTATGATTATATATCCTTAGTATATACTTTGTGGATCTTGCTTATTTTCGTGCACACTGGATGACAGATGAACGATAAATGGGCAGAACCAATAAAAAAACAAATGGATGACGTCATAAAGAGGACATCTCCAAAACCAGTATCTCCGTTTATGACGAAAGTTAACCTCTATGACGTCATAAGGCATCTTTGCCATCATTAGTAGAAAGGATGACGTCGAAAAGGGAAACTACCCCTTCTGTTAAAATGGTATAAAGGCGATTTATTGCAGATTGCCTGAGGTGCCCCTATCAAGGAAAGGCGATGGGTCTGTTCATGACTCTCAGAACTTGTTTATACAAGTGTCCATCATCCGTTTAATGTCTTGAATAATCGTGAAGTATTAAGACCAAGATATTCGTGAATATTGAATAATCGTGAAGTATTAAGACCAAGATATTCAAGATATTCTTCAAGTAAATAACAACAAAAATGGGAAATCAAAGGGGTATAATTCTTAATAACAGCAACAAATTACAGAGTAACTTTCCTTATACTGTCTTTTGCTTTAAATCAAATATATTCTTTTAATAAACAACGGGCACGGAGACCCGAAATTGCCTGGAATTGATCAATGAATGTTTTACACTCCTATATTTTTAGTGCCATCAAAATCAGTGAAATCGTTCATTTTACAATCAAATCGATTGATTGCCTGCTCTAGTTGCAGGCCCATCGTCGTGCACAAGAAAGAAGCTTCACATGCCTCTTCGCAGTGACTTAGTCCACAAGACATTGTAGTCTACATTGCACTGTAGAGAACCTACTGTTGATTTTATATGCCAGCCCTTTCTGCATGTGTGATGATAAAACTTCTCAAATGCACTTGCAATGTTAGGCTGTATAAAGTGTTAACTTTGATCCAAATCGCCTGTTCCTTCTTTCATCGGATTATTTCGATTATCGATATTTATCAAAGATATTCCGATACAAAACCTATCTAAGAAAACTGCCAGATAGATAAAGTACATTAATGTGAAATTTCATAAAAACCAGCACAGCCGTTGCGGAATCTATGGGGAAAGAACACACACACACACACACACACACACACACACACACACACACACACACACACAGAAATTGCTAAATTTGGAAAGGAATGATCTTGCACTCAATACTCTCATTTAGACAAAAAAAAACGAAAAAACTTACGATTAATGGTAACAAAAAATTCCTAACATTAATTGCTACATATATCTTATTTATTATTGGGAAACTTTAAAAATGGCGTGTGGTAGAAGGGAGTAGTTGCTCTGTTGTTGTTGTTGTTGTTGTTGTTGTTGTTGTTGTTGTTTGTTTGTTTGTTTGTTTGTTTGTTTGTTTTTTTGTTTTTTTGTTTTTTTTCTTTCTTTTGTTTCTTCTATTATTATTATTATTATTATGGTAAATTTTTACCACATCCCCCACTGTAAACATCCCAACCCCGCTATGTTAAGAACGGCTTCCCAGGTTGGGGTGTGTGTGTTTATTACGAAAGTCGTTCTTAACATGTATTGGTTGAGGGTTTTTATGCTACGCTGACGCAGATCGTAAAAAGTACCGTTATTATTATTATTATTATTATTATTATTATTATTATTATTATTATTATTATTATTATTGATTGTGTTCTCATTGGCCTTTTCAGAACAGTTTGCTTAAAACACTGGAAGATACAAAAGTGTCATGATATTTTTCTTTTTTTTTTTCTTTTTGCACAAATGTTGGTCTATTGTATCAGTGAAAATTATATTATTTCTATTATTACGAAGATAATTTAATGAAAAAGTAATTGAAAAATTAAAACAATATTAGATAATTTTATGAAACTTTAAGAAAATGAACATTCAAATCAAGAAAAAAGAATACTCATTGTAAAGTAAGTTTCATGAATAAATATTTTTTGATTAACAAACAACTGATAGCAAACACATTTTAAAAACATTTTTTTTCTGTGATTTTTTTAGTATTATATACATAATTTATTAACTTTGATATTGGTTGCTGAAGCAGTAGCAGTGTCAGAAACCGATCTTAACAATACGTGGAAAAATTAAATAATTCGACCTCCTATCTTTACAAGCTTATAATTACTTGAAAAATGTAATTCAAACCCTAATTTTTTTTCATTAAAGGAGCAAAGAACAAATTAAAAACAATAATAGGTTTAATAGCAAATTATGCAATATTTTTGTTTTTAAATCGGGTTTCTTTAAAAAAGATTTAAAGAAAATCAACGAAAATTTATATACTTCGGTTATAAAAAATCGATATAAAGTCGAAAAAATCACTTACCTATAAAAAATACTATTGAATTTTTAGTTCCATTCTTCATTGTTCAGAATTTATCCATATTTATATTTTAAATTCCATCATTTTTTAAATAAAAGAATTTTTTAAACGACTGTTTGAAAAAAGCGTGATTACGCAAGCATTTTTATGTCTTTATCAAAAAACCGGTAGTAGCCATTTGTCCTTGTTTAGAACTACGGATGGACAGACAGTAGTAAAAACCACAAGTTCGCGTTAACCATATAGCCTTTTACCTGAAGAAATATGTGTTCCCATTGTTTAAAAATAGTCAAATTTTTCTCATAAGTTTTTGCCTTAAAAAAAATACTCAAAGAATTTTTTTTCTTTTCTCAAAGAAATGCATAAATTTTCGATATATTATATTCTCATTCTTCTTTATCGAGTGATTTTTTTTAATATCTAAAAAAGAAAACATTGAATGAAATAGAAAGAATTGTCGTCAGCATCCATTACTTACTGGACAATATAAGCAGAACTGTCAGGAATAACACGATGTTACGGGACCACTGATTGGTCTTGTCGCTAATGAGACAAGATCGGGGATTGGCCGCTAAAAGGCCTCCCCGACCAAACCCTTTTTTTGCTTTCAGCGGGAAATCTGAATTTCCCGGGCTTCAAAAAATTCCTAGCTGAAGACAGTCGTGAAAAAAGACAGCAGAAAATGGCCTGGTAGTCGTATTCTTCGACAGGATTGACTAAAACCACTCCAAGTCTCCCAGAGCCTAAATGCAACGACTGTACATTAATCTCATCAAGGGATTATGAACTACTCGGCCCATGCCAGCAAAATAAGACCAACTAATTTTGCAACAGACCTACCTATGGCAGTCAACTTTTTCTTCAAGACCACGGTAAGTTCTGTTTCATTTTGTTACGTCTGACACTGGGCCTATTTTCAGGCTATGAGAGAGTTTTCTCACATAGCATTTTGCAAAATTAGTTGTTTTAATGATTCCTAGTACCTTCTAATTCAATAACAAAAAAAAATAGTACCTTCTAATTCAATAACAAAAAAATATTATTAGCTGAGTACGATAATTCGTTTGTTGCCTTTGGTTAATTAATAGGCTGCTTCTTGGTTTAACTAACATTTTTAAAACAAAGAGGAATCATTAATTCGAAGTATATATATATATAAGTAAAAAAAAAAACAAATTAAATTAATAGTAAGATAAGATATTTTCTTCTATTTTTATGTGTTTCTTCCATGTTATGATAAATTTCTTAGTTTCGGTGGTTGTAAAAAAAAAATTTACTTTTGGTTTCGGTCTAGAAGGATTCCTCCTTTTCTAATTTAAACATTGTGTTCTACCACTATTTGTTCGTAAATTTGACATTATTATTTATCCGTAAAAAAAAGGGAGTTTTGTTTTTTGGTTTCGGTCTAGAAGGATTCTCCCTTTCCAAAATGTCTCCGTCTCGCAAGGAGCTTGAGGCCAGCCTGGCGGCTAAGAGAGTCAGGATAACTACTACGGTAGAGAGACTTACCCATGACGCTTCTCCTAGACTAATAGCCTGTAGTGTTTCTGACGTAAAAAGATGGCTGCTAGACTGTGAAAGTCTAGTCGACCAAATTATGACTAAATGTCTCGCTGAGGAACGAGCTGAGATATGTGACGAAGACCACGCGTTTACTGTCTCGGTTCGTGAAACGCTTCTGGAATTCGAAGCACCAACAATGAAAGGAGATGGGAAGAAAGGGAAATCCCCTATAATTAAGTTGGAGGTAGATTGTCCGACATTCGTGGATAACCCTCCAGGGAATAAATTCTCTTTTAGAACTTTTCTGAAGAGATTCGAATTTTATACATCGTCGTTGGACGATGATTCTGATAAGCTTCTGTTGTTAAAAACGAAGCTAGGCGGAAAAGCTTTCGAGATGGTGTCCGAACTTGATATCAAGCCGGAAAACTATCTGAAAGCTATAAATATTTTAAGGGAAAAATTCTACAACCCTGCCGATATAAAAAATAAAATTTTTGAAGAAATGCTTTCTTCCACAGATACTATAGGGGACCCTTCTCTTCTAAGGAACTATATTGATAGAGTCAAGGCCGACCTGGTCGAGCTGGACAACTCCTTCAAGGGAGATTTTTTTGTAGACGGCTCGGTTTCAGGCGAGCTTGTCGCTCACATTGTGTTAAAACGAATTCCTAACGGGATGTGTAAACAATTAATGTCCCGAGCCAGGACAAGGTACCCTTCCCTTAAAACAATAATGGAAGTTATCCCCGAAATTCTGGAGATTGACATGGCGACGCCAGCCTGGAAAGGGCGCGAAATTGGCCCGCCAAAACCGTCCGCCATTTTGTCCAACAGGCGACAGGGAGAAAACGCAAATTCTTTAAAGAATTCCTTTCAATCTCGGAAGGAATTAAAACCTGAAAAACCCTCTCCCCCAAGCAACAATTATTATAGGTCGTGCAAGTTGTGCGATAAAACTGACCATAGCGCTAGGGACTGTACGACTTATAAGACCTTTGATGTTAGACTTGAGAGAGCGGGAGCATTAAATTTATGCACCAAATGTTTGGGCTCACATAAGGAAGCTAAATGTCCAGGCATAAAAGGTTTTCCTTATGCATGTGGTTCCTGTGGGTTAAGGTCCCATTTTTCAGCGATGTGCCCAAAGTCGCCCAAACCTTTCGTCGGGAAAACGATTCTGGCAGAACATGGCAGCTGCATATTTCCTGTGATAAGGGTCTCATTAAAGAGAGAACAACGTCCTGTGTCTTTTAACTGCCTCGTCGATACTGGCAGCCAAAAATCCTTTTTCTCTAATGCAATTTTGAGGAAATTATGCTCTCGGGAGAATCTAACCCCTAATTCTGTAGTTATGCCCATTAATACCTTTATTGGTACAAAAACCCTAGACCTCTACGAACTTGGGGTGTCAGTGAAAATAGGGGCGCAAAAGCCCTTTTTCCATGCTGGACTATTTACGGATAGTTTAAATTTAAAATTTAACGTGTCACAGTTTAATGAAGTGACAACCAATATAAAAGAGGCAGGATCCTAATCAGTCAACTGTGGAGGAACAATTTATCCTGGGACCAAGAAATCCCAGAAAATTTCGCCGATGCTTGGCAGAATCTCGCTGGTGAGTTGAACGATTTGAGTGGGATTGAGTTTCCAAGGAATGCCTTGGTGAATGACGTTCCTACTGATTTCTTATGCTTTTGCGATTCTTCCAAACTTGCGTACGGATTTTCGCTGTATGCCAAGCAGGGGTCGCAGTGTCACCTTGTATTCGCAAAGGGAAAGGTGGCTCCTCTTAAGAAAAAAACCCTACCCATTCTGGAACTTATGGCAATTTATCTTGCTTTTAGGGTCGTCCCTAATGTGTTAAGGGCCTTGCAGCCTGTCGACGTCCGTAATTTGTTTGTAGTCTCTGATGCCCAGGTGGCATTGTCTTGGGTGCTGAACGGTAGGGGTACAAAGAAAAATCTCTTTGTGGAAAACCGAATTTTGGACATTAAGAGGATGTTGGAAGCTATCCAAAATGATTTTGGTATCTTACCTCAATTTAAATATGTCCCTTCTGCTGAAAACCCGGCAGATTTGTTAACCAGGGGTCTTTCCTCTGCTAAGTTCCGGCAATTTTTCGATTTGTGGGTTCATGGCCCTGATTGGGCAAATCGAAGTGCTGTTGATTGGCCAATAACTCCGTTACCGTGTCTGAATGACACTAATAAAAAGATTGTCTCTTGCTTTCTTTCCAATGAGGCTACTTCGGAAGAGAATATTCTTCCGTTTAATATTTCAAAATTTTCTTCCTTGACGAAGACAATCGGTGTGCTGGAGAAGGTTTTGCGGTTTGTCGATAAATTGAAACATAGACAAACCGATACTGTTAAAAGGGCAAAGTTTTTGCTTTTCTCTAGTATGCAGAGGAAAGAATTCCCCTGCGAATTAAATTACTTAAGGGAACCTGCTGGTAAAACTATACCGCCAAGAGTAAGTGCCCTTGGATTATTCTTGGATAATGAAGGATTGCTGCGCGCTACAGGTCGTATACAAAGTTCTGATATTCACCCATATCAAGTCAAACACCCCATCATCTTAGGTAAATATCATGATTTGACTCGACTAGTGGTTCAGGAGGCACACTGGAATTGCAGTCATCTCGGAGTTAGCTCAACCCTAACCAAGTTAAGACTAATGGGGTTTTGGATCCCTCAAGGGAGACAATCAGTGAAGGGCGTCCTCCGCCATTGCATGACATGCAAAAAAATAAATTCTCTGCCTTGTCAGACCCCTTCGGGTTCTCAACTACCAGCCCACCGGACAAATTTTGTTCGCCCATTCAACCAAGTTGGTGTTGACTTTTCTGGCCATTTTTGGATAAAGGGGAACAATGAGGATACCAAAATGTATCTCTTGTTGTTTACCTGTATGAGTCTCAGGGCTGTACATCTTGAACTGTTGCCTGACATGAGCACACGTTCTTTTCTACTGGCATTTGTCAGGTTTACTAACCTATTTGGTGTCCCTTCCTACGTTTATTCTGATAATGCCAAAACCTTCTTGGCTGCTGGTATCTCGTTGTCAGAAGTATTCATTTCTGATGAGTTCAAGGAACAATTCAGATCAACTTCAATTAGACATGTTACCATCCCTCTTTATTCCGCATGGCATGGAGGCACATGGGAGCGGATGATACAAACCGTGAAACGGTGTTTCCACAAATTAATTGGTAGGAGGAAGATCGAATATTTCAACTTCCTAACTATTGTTTCTGACGTAGAGAAGGCCATTAATGACAGACCCCTCACCTACGTTGACTCTGCGGAAAGGGGATTGGAAACTTTGACCCCTAATCATTTTCTGCAAACGGGCTATAGCCCACGCTTGATATTGGGAAACATGGAGGTCGATGATCTCTGTCCTGACACCCCGAGTAGGGTGCAATTGTTAAACTCTCTGCAGCTGAGAGATGAATTTGTTGAAAAATTCCGCAAAATTTGGTACAACGAATATCTTCTCTCCTTAAGGGAGGGAGATAGAGAGATGATCAGTCAAGTTACTGAAAGGATTTCAGTCGGTGACGTTGTTTTGATTAAAACACCCAACAAACCTAGACCTTTCTGGAGTCTTGGTAAGGTGCTCAACCTCATCTACGGAAACGATGGAAAGGCTCGTTCTGCTCGCATATTAAGGGATGGGTGTGAACAAATCCACTCCCTAAAACATTTGTTCCCTTTGGAAATGAAGGATAATCCTGAATCCTCTTCGTCACAGTTTGTGGAGGAGGGAGGCCCCTTCTTCTGCCCAACTTGTTCCATTGAGAATGATGGATCATCTCCAATGGTATGTTGCGATAAGTGCAACAAATGGTATCATTTTAACTGCGTCGGAGTTAATGAACAAGATACCACCGGAATTTGGTTTTGTCCAAATTGTTCGGAAAACATGTTATGTTAGGTTGGGTTAAGTTCCCCATTGTAGCAATTAAAGATGAATTGTCTACTGACTTATGTTATTATAGTTTTTCCTTTTAGTTGTTAATTATTGATACTGTTGATTTGGTTAAAACTGTTAGCTGAAACTTTACTCATTTCTGTGGTAGAAACACATAATACTTATCCTTAGGGATTAGCCTCATTTGTTCAATAGAAATCAAACATAAAACAATCTGTTTCATTTTAATAACTTAAAAAAAAAAAAAGTAATCGATTACCGATTACTTTTTTCTTGCCCCCTTGGGAGTGTGTCAGGAATAACACGATGTTACGGGACCACTGATTGGTCTTGTCGCTAATGAGACAAGATCGGGGATTGGCCGCTAAAGGGCCTCCCCGACCAAACCCTTTTTTTGCTTTCAGCGGGAAATCTGAATTTCCCGGGCTTCAAAAAATTCCTAGCTGAAGACAGTCGTGAAAAAAGACAGCAGAAAATGGCCTGGTAGTCGTATTCTTCGACAGGATTGACTAAAACCACTCCAAGTCTCCCAGAGCCTAAATGCAACGACTGTACATTAATCTCATCAAGGGATTATGAACTACTCGGCCCATGCCAGCAAAATAAGACCAACTAATTTTGCAACAGACCTACCTATGGCAGTCAACTTTTTCTTCAAGACCACGGTAAGTTCTGTTTCATTTTGTTACGTCTGACACTGGGCCTATTTTCAGGCTATGAGAGAGTTTTCTCACAGAACATAGGCTTCCAATAAAAAAAAAATAGACGTGATATCGAAAACTTTGGTACGTAAATATATTATTAAAATTTTAATAGACATTTGAAAATGGGTGGGCTGAATTTTAAAAATAAAACTTTTCTCTAAAATATTTTATTCGGTTTATTGGAAAGAGCATAAAATTTCACATTGACCCTGAAAATATCTTAAAAATTTAACCAATAGAAAAATTTCGAAAGATTTTTAAATTTTAAAAATTGAAAAAGAATTTACTCGTCAAATTCAATTGATTTCATTACGTTTAAAAAAACAAAACTGGCTTCATGAAGGCGCGCCGCTGCACTTTGTAAACACTGATTAAAAAAATATATATATTTCCATTATTTTTTAAACAACTTTAATAATTTATCTTGGAAGTATATTCCATAAAGAAAATAAACAACCCACTTTTAAAAGAGAAGTTAGGAGTTGTTATATTTTATTTGCAGTTTCGTGTTAGGGGTGTCAAAAATTTCCCCCAAAATTCATATACACCTAATGAAGCAAGTGAAGCGAAGCACTGAAGCAGCAACATATTTTCGTCTGCTGCTGCTTTCAAACAAACATTCACAGCTTTTAACAACTAAAATTCATCGAAATATTTTTAAAATAAGACTATCGATTACAAAGTTTAAGACGTAAAATAAACTAACGAATTTATTTGTTGGTGTTTGTGTAAGAGGGCAGGAAACATACAACTAAGATTTAAATAATAAAGAGAACAAATCTAAGAGGCACAACTCTTAATAGCAACTATTAATTCTAAAGTTACTTCCCTTGAACTGTTATTAATTTTTCATCGAATACCTTTTTCAATTTGTCATAGAAACAATTCTGAAGTAAAACACCAAGTAATAGAATATAAATATACAAAATAAAACAACTTTGAAAATTAAGCATTTCTTAAAAAGTGTATTGTTGTCTTATGCTTTTAATAATTCGTAGAAATGCGTGTCCTTTCTCACGCCGTCTCCACAACTCTTCCATTAGATGGGAATCTAACAAATTTTCATTAGTCGCTACCATCCTCATATTCCTTTTCACATGTGACCAGAATCCCTCCACAGTTTATTAAATATTAATTAGATATTTTTTAATTTTAAAACTTTAATAATTTTTATTTTTATTTTAAAACTAATAATTCGTAATATTCGTGATTTGACAGCGTAAAATACTCATGTGACCCTTCTAGAGTTGTCGAACTTTGTCGGGACTTAACTGCAAGACTGCCAAATTGTCATACTAAGGGAAATAACAGATGATTATAGAATGTCGAAACCCATTTCGGAACTCCTTACTCTTTTAACTCCCAAAGTTTCGTCTGCTAAAATTTTAATCACGTGATTACGGTGTAGCATCAATAAAATAAACCATTAATTCAAGTGCCGCTTGTTATGGATTTAGCTGAATACGATATTAAAAATCACTTTATTGGTACTTATGCACTTATGTTCCCAGGCTGGCGGGTGTTTTGTAACTATTCTGTACTTTCACCTAGCAATTTAATAAGCAAAAAGACATCGTAAAATTTGAAGGACCGTTTGGATACATTGATTTAAATTTAAAGTGGTGTGTAATTATTAAAAAAGAAATTCAGTTGCTGTAGTGAAGTAGAAAAAAAATTTTTTTTTAAATATATAAGACACAGCTGTTCCTTCCAAAATGTCGAGCTCTTCAACGTCCAAAAATAATTCACTGTCACAAAAAGAATTCGCCGTCACTTCTTCCAACCGTCGTTTCACTCTCTGCACTTTACGCACCTGCTTTAAAAAAGTACCGTTTATATGCTGCCCATTTCTCCACTTATGTAAATTGACTATCAACCAGAGCCATCTAGTTTTCCATTTCTCCAAACAGCCAATTTGCAAAGAGGGACAACTCAAACCACACAGAGCCATCTAGTTTTCCATTTCTCCAAACAGCCAATTTGCAAAGGGGACAACTCAAATCACACGCCCCCTTGATCTACACGATCATCACATGTCAACCCATCACGTAGGCGCTCGACCAACATGGCGGCCGTCTCTCTCGCTGCGATCTCTGCGGAGTCTCTTTGTGAACGTCGCTACTTGGCTCGACGTCGCTGTCTTCCTCTGATGACACCACTACCGGCCGCCATCAAGGATGTGTCGAGGGATGCCGTCGATAGATACATTGTTCGGGGACTGGACACTTGTACCAATGCCCCTCCCCCAGCGTGTGGTACAGCGAGCATCAGGCGGTTTGATCCACACTTCCTCTCCCACTCGCACAGTCGCTCGCTTCTCGCCTTCCTCCGCGGGTACCTGTGCAGTTCGGGGACGCCGCCACTCGTACATGAAGACTGCCCTCTGTGGCACTGAATCCACTTTTTGCCCTGACTTTGGAGCCATATTATACCAGAAGACAGCTTCTGGCAGCGAAATCTGGCCCCTTTCACCTATAGCCTTAATGGTCCTGTGATGCCGCTCCACAATTCCGTTTCTGCCTGGTCTATATGCAGCCCTGAAATAGCGCCGCACTCCCCACTATTCCAACACATTCTCCATGGCAGCTGAGCGAAAGGCAGTCCATTAGCACTTCCGTCACTGGATCCCTCTCCAAAAACACCTCTTCCAAGACCTTTGCAATTTCACCTGCATTTTCCTCCTTGATTTCCCTCCACATGGCTACTCTTCCTGGTCCACAGTCGACCATTGACAGATACGGTCTCTGTCGATAGTGCGTTACATCTATTGGCAACCTGCTCCAGTTCTCTGCCACCTGAACCTCACCAGCTTCGTGTCTACTCGGCACAGGGTCGATTGACTGACACCGGCTGCATCTCTCAACCACTGTCCTAACGGCCTCCTTTGTGATTCTGGAGTCCACCTTCCTGGCCAAGAACAAGGTTCTATCCACTCCAAAATGTTCTTCGCTGAAGGAACGATAGTGACCCTAAGTTGAAGATCAAATTCCCTAATCAGCTCCCTTAACATCATCAATCGACGCTTTACTAGCATCTCGGCAGTGCCTTTCGTCTTCACCCTACTTTTTCCTGTAGCTTCGGACTGGATCCAAGAGAACACAGTGGCTGAGTCGGTCCTCACCTCAACATTCTGTAACCCCCATTTCAAGGCTAAGTTGATGTCCTTCATAACCGCATTCAGTTCCGCCACATTTCTGTGAGCCACGTCGTCCTTCTTCCGCAACCAAGCAACATCTTCTGTAGTAACATCACCTATCTCCAAGGTGACCGCCACTGCTATACAGCTTGCATCACACCACACAACACCTTCTGAACTGTTGGGTACATGCCAAACACCTCTCACTGGATCCTCCCTCTTCACCTCTTCAATAATCTCTCTCATAATGTCCACAGACTCTTTATCAACTCCATCCTCCCACTTCGCTCCACTAGCTAGCCTTTTGATATAACTACATGCAGTCCGTAGCCATCCTGCAATAGGGTAATGGCCCACCAGTCTTCTGCATATTGAGAAGAGTTCTCGCCTGCTCAATTTTTCCGACACCTCCGGGATCTCATTTCCCCTCCGGAACACTAACCGTCCTACCTGGTCCTTTCTTAGTTGGAGCCCTAACACAGCTCCTCCCTTCAACGATTCCGGGCGTTTTGCAATTAGCCCAAAGCTGCTGAGGTGTTTTACTACGTCCTCCGCAGTTGTTACCGTCTCATCCACCAAAATATCATCAATGTAGGAACTGGTGACTCTTCTGACTACGTCCTCCTTGCTTAGCACCGTTTTGAGGATCGCTGCCATGATTTCTGGTGCAGAATTCAGGCCAAAACCCAACCTAGTCAGGCAGTATGTTTGGCCCTTGTATCTGACCAGCTGGTATTTCCAGAATTCCTGTGAAATGTGGATCTGTAGGTATGCAGATTTTAAATCCACAATCGTCGCAGCCTTCTGAATCTGCCTCCACTCTCGCATGGTCTCTCCGCACACGTCCATCACATCGCCTCCCGTGTGACATGCAACGTGTACGTTCAGCTCCCTGAAGTCCAGTACTGGCCGAACTTTTTGTTTTGTGGGCTGAACAACCGCCATTAACAGCAGCACACCTTTCACCTTCTCCGGCCATGGTCTTAAAATCCCCTCTGAGATCCATCGGTCCACCTCCTTCTCAAATTCAACTCTTGTGCCTCCTCGCAACGTATGCTCGTAGCATTTCACTGTTGTTCAGTATGGGAGGTTCTCCCTTCCATGCCCACTTGACTGTCCAATTCTTTCCATCAAAGTGTACAGAGAAATCTTGGTCCTCTATCATGCAACGTTTGTCTAACCCGGCCGTTCCTGTGTCACCTTTTTCGAATTGCACACCTGCAGCCCCTTGATGTCCTCCAAATATCACGGAGTTCCTATATACCGTAACGCCCCCTAGTCGAGCAATTGCGTCCATCCCTAGCACCACATCGACACCCGTGACAATTTTGTTAATAACAATCGCCTGGATTGTTAGTGACATCCCACGTACCATCAACCGAACGATACTTGTGCCATTGCACTTCACCTCTCTGCCGTCAACTGCCGTAATGCTGCTGGTTTCATTGCATGTGTCAACCATGTCTTTGGTGACAATTGTTGAAGTACAGCCCGTGTCGACAAGGGCTTTTGCACTTCGTCCATTTAGGGTCACCTCTACTTGTGGTGACATACCCTGAAGCGCCTTCATCGAATAAGTGGGGTAGCCACCGGCGCAGTGGCTTCCCCCTGTTCGTTTCCCTGGGGGCAGAATCTGCTGATGTGGCCGACTTCCCCACAGCGGTAACACGTGACTTTGGCTTTGGCTCCCTGCACTCCCTCGCCATATGGGGGCCTTGGCATCGGTAGCATCTGCCAGAGAACCTGGGTCTCTGCCACAGTCCTCTCTGCTTTTCGTCCTTCACAATTTCCTGCTGCAGTTTGCTTCGTTAAGTGACAGCTACGATTCCCTGCTCACTCTCTTTTTTCCTGACCAGCACCCTACCCTGTGTAATCAACTCTGCCACCTCCATAGTATTTACACCGGGCAGTTGCTGCAGAGCTATAGAAATATGGTCCAGGAAGCCATTGATAAAGGCCATCTTAACCATCTGTCGACGGCCTCCTTCATTGAATCCTGCTAGTCCCATCAACCTCCTGATATTGTTGGCATAAACATCGACAGGCTCTCCGGTCCTCACCATACGGCTTAGTCTGCCATATGCCACAAACGGTCCTTCGGTAAATGCTTCCTTCAACTTTTCCTCAATCGCGTCAGCAGACAGTCGATCCTCCTCCCGCATCTCAAGATATAAGGCCAGAGCATCACCATCAAGATACAGCAGTCTCAAGCTGGCTACATCCGCGATGTCCCTCAACTTAGCGACAAGTTTAACCTTGGTCAGCCAGGTTATAACATCTCCCTCTCCAGAGAACGTCTTAAGCATTTCACTGCTGATCCTCTTTGCTTCCATAGTTCCCACCGAAATAGCTTGTAGTGAAGTAGAAAAAAAGAAATTTAAAAAATATATATAAGACACAGCTGTTCCTTCCAAAAAGTCGAGCTCTTCAACGTCCAAAAATAATTCACCGTCACAAGAAGAATTCGCCGTCACTTCTTCCAACCGTCGTTTCACTCTCTGCGCTCTTCACACCTGCTAAAAACAAAAAAATAAGTACCGTTTATATACTGCCCATTTCTCCACTTATGTAAATTGACTATCAACCAGAGCCATCTAGTTTTCCATTTCTCCAAACAGCCAATTTGCAAAGAGGGACAACTCAAACCACACAGAGCCATCTAGTTTTCCATTTCTCCAAACAGCCAATTTGCAAAGGGGGACAACTCAAACCACAGTTGCACTTGTGTTTTATTTCTTCAATTTGAATAATTTCACAATTATGAATGAATTCGCGTGTACTTTTAATAAATTTAAATCATAAGTACCAATAAAGTGATTTTTAGTATCGTATTCAGCTAAATCCAAAACAAGCGGCACTTTAATTAATGGTTTATTTTATTGATGCTACACCGTAATCACGTGATTAAAATTTTAGCAGACGAAACTTTGGGAGTCAAAAGCGTAAGGGGAATCAGGAAGCTTTAATTCAACAAGAAAACAAAACTGAAAACGAAAGGAAAATAAATACATATTTTTTTTTTTTTGTGTGTGTGTGTGTGTGTGTGTGTGTGTGTGTGTGTGTGTGTGTGTTTTTAGTACAGTTTTTTTTGTGTGTGTGTACGGTTTTTTTGTGTGGAAAAAAAACAAAAGGTAAACAAAGCATGAGATTTTTGTGATTTAAGTAAATGAGAAACTTTTATTCAAAAAGAAAAACAGAAAACGATTGAATTATAAAAATAAATATGATGTTTTCTTTGTGTACGTACACTTATTTTTTTTTTTTAATAACAAAAACGAACAATGAGACTATTTTCGTGTTTTTTTCGTTTTTGTTTTTTTGTTTTTTGTTCTTTTTTTTGGCCATAGACTATAATTATATTAATGAGACATTTGTTTCCGTAAATTTTTTTGGTCACCAGAAGTGTTTCTTTTTTGTGAACATACTATGCAGCCTTTTTTTTTTTTTTTTTTTGCTTTTTTTGCTTTTTTCGAGGATGGTAAGTGTTGTGGTTGCAAGGTTGAACAATAATTAGTAAGGAAATACAATGAAGACGCAACAACAAGATAACGCAATAATAAGTGTATTAAAGAAAAGGTATATTTACAATATGTACAAATGACGGTGTCGAGTCAGAGAGTCTTGGTGGGAGGACATGTACGCTCTTCGGCGTCACTTCTGGTGGCATTTGAGTAAGACACACCAAGGCCAACCTAGGCTTGCCATTTATAGTGTTATGTTATTCGCATATGCAAATAAGTGGTTGCCACCACAACACCCCCCTCCCAAGATTTGAAGTCACACAGATTTCAATATCTTTTTCTTTTTGGGTTTACCATTAATGGTTCATTCACTTTTCTTTTCCTACCTGATCTTCGGGGTTCAGGTGCATTTTGAGGCGGTTCCAAATTAAAAGATTCGTATATGATATCTATGGTGTCCTCCTCTTCGACTGTTGTCGTATCATCATCATCTTGGATATGACGCTTTTTTATCTGATTTAGGTGCCTTTTATGTATATTCTGTGGACCTTTAATCATATATGTACAATCACCAATGCGTTTATCCACTACTCCACATTCCCAGTAAGATGTGTTATTTCTGTAGCACTTAAAATATACTCGATCTCCCGAGTTATATTTCTTTCTTCTCGTGTGTGTAGTGTTTCGGATAATTGCCTGCCTTGGCAATAGTTTGTCAAACGCTGATTTTACCTTTCTGGCAAACATTAGATCAGCTGGTGATATGTTTGATGGTGTACTAGGATGTGGTGTAATCCTATATACTTGCAAGAATTGTTGCAAAGCTTTTTCTGTTGGTGTTCCAATGGATTTCTTTAACGCTCGTTTTAGCGTGTCCACGAACCTTTCCGCGAGGCCGTTCGACCTTGGATGATACGGCGGAGTCGTGATGTGCTTCACTCGGAACGTGTCGCAAAATTCCTTAAACTCTACGGATGTGAACTGCGTTCCGTTGTCAGTGACCAGTGTGTCTGGTACACCGAATCTTGCAAACAACTCGTGTAGGAACCCTATTGAGTTGTTCGTTGTTGGATTCCTGCAACGCATTACCTCCGGCCATTTTGTGAAACTATCCACTACAATTAAATAATAGTTTTCACCTACTGGACCAGCGAAGTCCATGTGGATTCTCGACCATGGTTGGTCGGTTTTCGGCCAAGGTTTGTGTACTATAGGTGGAAATTTTACCGCTAACTGGCATCCTTTACATTTATCAATTGTTGTCGCTATGTCAGTGTCCATGTTACGCCAGTACACGTAGCTTCTCATTAACGACTTCATTCGATTTATCCCCGGATGTCCTGTGTGGAAATCTCTTAACATCCTATTCTGCAATGTTTTGGGTATTACCACTCTCTCGCTGTACAGTAACACATCGTCACATATGGAGAAAACTTCCTGCACCTTTGTGTCCGTTATAATTTTCTCTTTTATGTCCTTTATATATTCATCTTTCTCGGCTTCCCTTTTAATGTCCGACAAAGTTACGGGTAGTTCCTTAATGATGTTTGCTACCATATTTTTTACTTCAACATTTGTCCGAATTGCTGCAATGACTGATTCTTCCAGATTGTGTTTCTGTGGTATCAGTCTTGACAGTCCATCCGCATGGCAAATCTTTTTTGATGCTAGATGTTGTAGCTGGAAATCGTAATTAAGTAGTATTGTACCCCAGCGCAGCAATCTATTTGCGGTGTATACCGGCAATCCTTTTTTTGATCCATAGATCGTGACTAACGGTTTAGGGTCGGTTTCAAGTATGAATTGTCTACCATATAAATATCGGTGAAATTTAGTCACGGCAAAGATTATGCTCAACGCTTCTTTTTCGATTTGTGAATATGCCCTTTCGGCTGGTATCAGCGTTCTCAAAGCGTGCACTATTGGTTTTCTAGACCCATCCGGCATAATATGTTGAATGCATGCTCCTAAGCCGTAGGAGCTAGCATCACTAGCGACGACTATTTTTAAGTTTGTGTCAAAGTGCGTTAAGAATAATTCGGATGTTAGTGCGCTCTTTATTTTGTCAAAAGCGGTTTGACATTCTTGCGTCCAGTTCCACGGTGTATCCTTTTTAAGCAGATTATTTAAGGGGGCTCGCAAATTATGCATTCCTTCAATAAAAGATTGGTAATAATTTGCGAGTCCTAAGAAACTCTGCAAGGTTGTTACATTATCGGGTACTGGCATATTTTTTATTGCCGCAGATCTGTCTGGATCTGGACGTCGTCCATGTTTGTTTATTATGTGTCCAAGATACTTAATCTCGCTCATACAAAAGTCACATTTACTTTCTTTTACTTTAAAGCTGAATTCTTGTATTCGAGTAAATACTTGTTTCAAATGTTCCTTATGTTCTTCTAGGGATTTGCTCCTGACAACAATGTCGTCCAGGTATGCACATGTGCACTCAATACCACTTAGCATGGTGTCCATCGCTTGCTGAAAGATGGCAGGCGCTACTTTGATGCCAAAAGGCAATCGGTTGTATTTGTATAATCCCTTATGCGTATTAATGCATAGTATTTTTGAGCAATTCTCCTCGACCGGTATTTGCAAATACGCGTCGCTCAAGTCTATCTTGGAAAAGATATTACCCCCATTCAACTTCGTGAATATTTCCTCTGGGCTTGGTAGGGGGTAATGGTGATCTTTTAATAGGGAGTTGACCCCGGTCGAAAAGTCTGCGCACACTCTAACTTCGTCATTCTTTTTCTTTACGTATACGGTGGGGGCTGCCCACTCGCTGTGTTCTATTTTTGATAGAATTCCCGTCTGTTCCAATGTCTTTAATTCTTTATCAATCTTTTCCAACCCAGCGAACGGAACATTTCGCTTTTTTCTAAAAATTGGGCTGGCGTTTTCTTTAAGTTCAAACGAGGCCTTGAATTTATTGCAGCGACCTAAGTTAGTCGTGAATGCCTCAGGAAATAATTCTTTTAAATCGTCTTTTATATTTACTGTTGTTGGAGAAGAACATTCTAATTTTTTACAGAATGTATTGATTGGCTTATCCCATAGTCCGAATTTCTCAATTAAATCTATTCCAAACAGATTTTCACTATTTTTTAGTACGAATATTTTTAATTTCTTCGAAATCCCTTTCAATTTTATCGGGAGGACAACTTTTCCTTCAAATTTTATACCACCACCAGTTACCGTCCGGGCTGCTTTACTAGTTTTCATCATGGCCGGTTTTCCCAACTTTTTCCACGTATTCAGGTTTATTATAGAAACATCGGAGCCGGAGTCGAGTTGTAACTTTATTGATGTTTTAAATATTTCCACTTTTACGTATTTTCGCCGATCTTTGTCTAATTTTGTATTTGATTTTGTTTGCTGTACTCTCTTTCTGGTGTAATCTTTATATCTGCAGCAATCGCTTTTGTGTCCCACCTCCTTACAAATCTGCACATCTCTTACAGTTATATCTAGGAAGAGGCTTGTTATATTCTGTACTATATTTATGGTTTTTATCTTTGGAATATCCCGTTCCATTGCTTTTCTTTGTAAAGTTCTTGGTTGGTGCGTATGGTTTTCTAACTTTTCTTACATATGCCACTCCGGATTCTTCTATATTTTTTTAATCCTTTTTTAGTGTAATGGCCCTTTCACAGTCCTCTGCTAGTTTCTGGAGGGTTAAATCTTGCTCAGATTCCAGCTTAGACAACACTCGTCTGCGTATTTCTGCATTTTTCGTGGAAACTAACCCTTGAGCGAAGATTAGACATTTAAAATCTTCTACCGTTAGTTCTGCAAGTTTAAAATTATCGCAGTTTTTATTGACAACTGATGCATATGTCAAATAATCTTGGTTGTCCATCTTTCTTAGATTCATGCACAGCCATCTTTTATGAAAAAGAGATATATTTGGATTAAATAATTCTTTTAGTAATTTTACAGCTTCCATGAACTCTAATTCCGCAGTTCTTTTAGGTAATATGTAATCTACGAATTTGCTGTGTTCTGATGTACCCAATTTTCTGAGTAAGAGGCTCACTTTCTGACTATTTGGCCAATTTTTACAGTCCAGTTGAAAAACATCCTCGTATCTTGTGTAGTATGCTTCAAAATTCTTCTCTTCCTCAGGCACATAATGAAATGTGTCCATGCTATTAAAAATAGTTGCATGGGAGAAATTAACACTATCAACATTTTCTCGATTACTCTTTAGTAGTTCCAGTGTTTTAGCAAAACGTTCCTCTTGTCTTTCTTCATATTCCAATTGTAGTTTCTATGCCTTTCTTCCTGTTCCAATTGCAGTTTTTTCTGCTTTAACTGTGCCATTTTCTGCTTTTCTTCTTGTTCCTGCTGCCATTTCAATAATCTGTCCTCTCTCTTTTCCTCGCGGTCAGCCTGTGCCTGTATTTGTGTTTGCAAAAGCTCGTTTTGTGTAGCTTGTCTGCGTTCATCCCACTCAGCCTGTGCTTGTAAAAATTGCATGAACATTTTTGATAAGTCTTCCATGTTTTTTTTTTTTGTTTTTTTGTTTTTTTTTAGTGTGTAGTTAAAAAAAATATTGTACCATGTACCATATACACCGGTTTGGGTTACAACAAAAAAGCAAATTGCTGTAAGCTCCTGTTTTCAATAATAATATCGCTGCTTGCAATAATATATTCTTTTTGCGAGTCACGCTGCAAAAAAAAAAAAAATAAAACAGGTTTATCTGGAATCACGAAATGGAATTGACTTTCCGTTTTTAGGCACTTACTAATAAGTAACTCTTTCCACAAAATAAAAGTTTGGGTTTTTTTGTTTTTTTTTTTAATCGAGTCACAATTGAATAAATGTATGCAGTACATTTAGTTCTTTGAGTTTTTTTTCTCTAGTATTTTAGTAATTAAAATACCTCTTACATTGAGATTACCTTTTTTTTTCCGTGACGTTTTACTGTATTATCCGTTATTCAGTGACAACTTCAAGAAAAAAAATCCTTTCCTTGAATTTTAATTTTAGCTGTGGTATTTCCTTTTAGTACCGACGTCAACCAAAACATTAATTAAAAAGTCCTTTAGTTGTTGTTTTGTTTACGGAGAACAGTAATTAGAATCCACTGGTGAACTTTTTTCGTAGGTTACTTCCTTGCTTTTCGTAATACGGGTCTGACCTGTCGTTTTTGCGACAGAACAAAGTTTGCTTTTCGTTTGCAAGTTGGTCCTTTAGTAAGATTTGTCGTGTAGCGACAAACAAAAATTCACTTTTACATTCGTTTGCAAGTCGGATTCCCAGAAAACGGCGTAAATTGTCGCTTTTGCCACGTTAGAGTTTTTTTTTTTTTTTCACTTGAGTTGAAACTTCTCTTTAGCGTAAAATCCGCTTGCTCGTCAACACTTTGCATTCCTTAAAAAAAATGGTCAACCTTTGCGTTGTACTTTAAAAAATTTTTTTTTTAAATAGTTCTTCGTCAAACTGTTATATTTGACGCTTCATATCTCGTCACCAACTGTTGTGGTTGCAAGGTTGAACAATAATTAGTAAGGAAATACAATGAAGACACAACAACAAGATAACGCAATAATAAGTGTATTAAAGAAAAGGTATATTTACAATATGTACAAATGACGGTGTCGAGTCAGAGAGTCTTGGTGGGAGGACATGTACGCTCTTCGGCGTCACTTCTGGTGGCATTTGAGTAAGACACACCAAGGCCAACCTAGGCTTGCCATTTATAGTGTTATGTTATTCGCATATGCAAATAAGTGGTTGCCACCACAACAGTAAGGTGGTAGATAGTAGGTATATTTTCTATAGGCTTAAGAGCAGCAGACGATAACAGCGGAGGTGGAGAAGAGGCGTTAGAGAAAGTGGAAGGAATCTGAGGGTACAAGTTTGCTTCCTGGTCCAATATGAGACGAAGTGATCTTCTTTGAGTTTCTGTCTCCACATGAACTCTGTCAGATAGCTTTCTAGTAGTTCTCACTTGGTCCCATACTCCACTTTAAAGCCGGCCTAATGGTTATCGTACTTGACTTACTGTCTTTAGATTTTGGTTTCGTTCTCAGCTTGATATGCTTTTACTTACAAGTCTCCTATATAATAATTTGACTGCAGAAATCTCCCTCTGGATCAAAGTGTCGTAGGTTTGCAATAACAGATGCCACATACTAATTCATTATGTCTAAGCTGTTAGCCACTATCTTACGTAATTTTCGAACATAATTATAGACACATTAAGTAGGGTTGTGTAGTCGGATGATAAAAGTCTGACTCCGACCCCGACTCCTAGAATTCCTATGATGCTGACTCCAACTCCTGACTCCTTAACCCCTATATGGAAATCTATTCTGCAGGTCCATATACCAGCAAGGATTTTATAAATACTTTTCATGTATATTATTTTTTACGTTTAACATTCACTAGTATGATAAATATACTTACATATACACTCAAGCAGCTTTATAGAATAAGTTAAGATAACAAAGGGACAAAAAATTTACAATAAATTTTTATTATGCTATCAGTTCAAAAGGGAAACCAATATTTAGGAATAGAGAAACATCTTCAGGCCATGGTATTTCGAAACCAAACGCTTCTCATCATAAGAGGGATGTAAAAAGACATATTATATAGAGAATAACTTTCTTAAAAGATGATACTGCCTTTATGGTAAGAGGATCAAAGGAAAAACAGGAAACTGTCCGTTAAGTACAAAGTAGCTGAGAAGTTGCTTGGTTCCATATATATATATATATATATATATATATATATATATATATATATATATATATTGACATATATAATTATCCTCTGTATTCAAGGGATTTCCTTAATATTTTAGCCGTTTTCATTATTGTTATCCATTGTATCTTCTCAGCCATCCTTCTGATTCCAATCTCTCCCATTCCTTTTCCAAAGTTTCCTAGCCCTCATACTATTAGTGGTTTTATCTTGCTTTTCTTCATTTGGCTAACACACAATTGAGCCATCTTTGATTTTGTTGCACGGAAAGCTGCAACGAAAATTCTACCACGAACAATAAGCTTCGAGTTATTTCAATTGTTGTTTCCATCTTGGAAATGTTGAACGCTGATACAGTCCTGTCTACATCTAAATTATCGGCCTTGCCTTTGCTGGGTGGTATTCCGTCTGTCGACCGTCTCTCTCAGCCGCCCGTTACAGACTGCATGCTAACTAACTATCGAAGGTGTCTCTAAACCCGTATATATAGTATATCGGCTCCCTGGAATAAACTGCCGCTTGAGGTTGTCACTGCACCAACAACGGATCAGTTCAGGACGAAGTTGGACAGTTGCTGGGCAATTGTATTTCCGACTGTCTAAATTCACAGTCTCCCTTCCTCCCTATTTATTCGCTTTCTTTTTTCTCTCGCTTACTTCCCGCGCATTTTTAATGGCCATGAAACATCAAATGTATTAACCCAAGGCAAACAAATATAAACAAAACTAAAATAAACCACGACACCTACATTCTGATAATTTATAGAACCACGACACCTACATTCTGATAATTTATAGAACTAACGATATTATCATTGAATTAAGCATTGCTTATTCAATATTTTCACACAAAAAAATTATAATTGCAAAACATATTTCCTGTTTTTTTAGGGTTACACTTTTAGCATAATTTTAATGAGTAAGATTTTAATATTTTCCTTGCATGAATGAAGGTGCAATCTTCAACGTAACATAATTTTTATATAATTTTTAAAAATCTCCCCTCCCCCAAATTTAAAAGTAGGAAACACAAAAATAATTAAATTAAAAAATGGTAAAAATTATACATAAGTTCACGATAGGAATGTATGGATGCAGGGATGGGAAAAGAAAGAAAATCAGTCGGTTTTGCACCTCTTCCCTTCCTCTCTTCAACCACCGTACATCATTTTCAGACAGCCTTTTGACTTTCTGACATTTTGGGCTTCCGTAGAACTTATGCTAAACGATTTTTCGTTTGTTCTATTTGTGCGAAGGCAGAATCTACTGCTTCTAAGGGACTAATTAAGTTCTTTTTTTGTACAAACAAGCTTATTTTTAAAAAATGTAATTCAATATCTTAGAACTTTACTAATTATCTTTGCGGGGCCGGTCGTCCGGGGACAATCGATCCAACAACTAACAAGGTAGATACAGGCATAAAGTAAACAGCAAAAAGGCAAAGAAGAATGACAGATACAGGTTATTTGGTTAAAGAATAGGGTTTTATTTGCAAATGAAAGCGAAAAATCGTATGATCTGGATGCTGGTCGCCTGGAAGGTCGCACGTCACTGGAGGCTAAGGTCTGGAGGTCTGGAACAGGTATTCTGGACATAGCGTTGTTCAGGATTGCTCGCTGGGTCTGGAATGATCGGCTGGACGTCAAGGCGATCCAGAATGGACGGTGGACACTGAGCACTGAGGTGGTCAGTGTTAAGGAATGGATGACCCTGTTAATGTAGGAGTCAGTGTTAAAGAATGGACGACACTGAGAACGGAGGATCAGTGTTAAGAAACGGACGACACTGAGAACAAAGGATCAGTGTTAAGGAACGGACAGTCGGTAGGGAGCCAGGTGCGAGCGAGGTTGCAGACCGGAGGAACTAGGTGCAAGTGAGGTAGCAGACCAGAGGTGCAAGGTGCATGAAAGGTTGTAGGCCGGAGAAGCGAGAAGCGAGGAGCAAGCAAGGTTGCAGACCGGAGGAGTGAGGTGCAAGTGAGGTTGCAGGCCGGAGGAGCGAGGTGCAAGCAAGGTTGCAGGCTGGAGGAGCGAGGTGCAGGAAAGCTGCACGAGGAAGCTGGAGGTGCTGGAACGAGCTGGAGGCACCAAGGGCTGGAAGGCTGTGGGAATGAGCAGGAACCCGCTGGAGTGAGCTGGAAGCGCTGGAGACTGGGAGTGAAGTTCACTGCTGGTGGGTCTCAGGAAGCAAGCAGTAGTGAATCACATTTGTTAAAAAACTTATTAGCCCTTATAAGGACTGGTTGTTTAGCCCTGATAAGGGCTGATTGAACTGCTGCTGAGACGGTTGCTGTCGCTGCTGCTGCTGCTGTTGGAATCCTTCGGCGCTGGTGGATTCGGTCGACATGACTGGTAACGTCAGTTATCACTTCAGGACCCTCCTGTTACTCCCCAGCGGAGTTAGCTTTATTTATCATGAAAATTATAATACATATTATTGGGTAAATAACCCTTGCCAGGCAGGTATTATACAATACAAATGTTACAATTTTATGATTAGGCATGAAACACAGAGGGAATCTGGGGGGAAGGGGTGTCGGGGGTCGTCCACTTGGTCTATTCCCTAAAACTAGTTGCAATCACCACAATAGCGCATTCATGCTATGAACTTAAGCTATTTAAAATTTACCCAGATGAGATGAAAATGACATATTTACTATATTTACAATGCTAATATATATATATATATATATATATATATATATATATATATATATATATATATATATCTTAGGGTTTTTTTTTTTTGAACATGAATTTTAATGAGATAATAAACGGGTGATTTGTATGAAATATGAAATAATGTAATTGTGATGTGTATGATATATGAGGATGATGGGGGAGGGAATGAAAGCCTTAAATACACGCCAAAATAAAGAAAAATAACAGTAATAAAAAACAAAGAAACCAAATAAAATGCTAATGGTGATGTGTTAGCGGGAACCCTCCTTTCCTAATCTAATTCTGAAAGTCTTCCTGTTTTCCGATTCTCGACCGAAAACAAGGGAGTCATTTCCTAAGTGGGAGTGGGCAGTCTACAGACAAAACAAATGGGTGGGGTTTTCGGGGCTGTTCGGTGACTTCCAAGATGTGTACCGTGGGAATGGATAGGGTCAAAAAATAAATTGTTGGGTGCGGCCTTCTTGGAGGTATTCTAACACCTTGAAAATAAATGGTGGGGACGTGAGATTTATTCATACCAACTAGCTAAGGAACTGATCCACTATGATCGGATTTTCTTGTTCTTGTAGTCAGCGTGTGCCATGTCTAGGCAGGAAACACGTACCTGAGCCTGTTTTGTGTGAACGCACACAAACTAGTAGTGTATATCCACCTACGACTAAACTCCGAGTGGGATAGCCTCCTTCTATCACATCTGATTTTGATTTTAAGTTGATGTTTAAAATGCGAAATCAGATAGTAATGAGCGATTAGATCCCCCCTCGCCCTATCTCTAAGCGTGATGCCCACACAACTAGTCTAGCTACACCTAAGATCACTAGGAACACCATTCGTTCCTCCCTAAGCCACGGTGGATCTGCGTTGTAGACAACGGATGCTAAATCCAGGCACATCATCTGGTCAGGATGATGCGAGCTGTGACATCGCTGACATAAGTCCAGTATTCGCGGAGCTTGGAGCACTAAAAAAAAGCGTGTTCCACAGTTTCCTTGTGATCCTCCTCGCACCGAGGACAAGTAGGGTTGATTTCATTGTTGATACTGTGACGCCTGCCATTAAGGACAAGCACATTCCTAACCAGTCGCCAGGTCAGGGAAAAAGTAATTCCACAGAGAGGGCACCTCCCCATCCGACAGCCACAGCCACTCCCCTAGTGGGTCCGACGTGGTCCCTCCACTAGCTCCCTGTAAAATGCCCTTCTAGGCCGGGCGAGGTCACTGGACCCCGGCAACACTCTGAGCACCTCTTGGGATTCGTCATAGAACTGCGGTTGTTTTCTCGGTCTACGTATGCCTTTGATTGTGAGATCGGGGATGAGGTCAGGAAATGCTCTACTGATCACAGAGCCCCATGCAGATTCTTCTACCAGAGTTCTGCTCAGGAACGCCAGTCTCTCGGCACGTTTGTGACTCATCAAATCTGACATCCCCAAGCCCCCATCAATCGGATGTTGAGTACAGACCTGTCTACAGATGAGCGGCTGCCTCCCGTTCCACAAAAGGGATAAGAGCAACTGGGTCAAAGCTGCAAGACGACCCGCAGGCAGGGAAGTACAGCCAGCTTGTAAGCTTGTAAAGGACGAGCGGAAAGACATATGAAGCACACGCCTCCGCTCTACCTTTAAGGGACAATCCCCTCCGAAGCCAAGTCCTCACAGATGCTCCAACCTTTGCCTGTACCTCTTTCCAGTTTTTGTTGAGCTGGAGGCCTGGTCCGAACCAAACTCTGAGTATGCGAACCGGTCCGTCTATCCAGACAAAAAAGCTCGGCAGTGTTAACGAGCCCTGCCTGGCGGCCAACCTCAGGCCGACGAACTTGCTGAGATTGACAACTGCCCCTGTGACTTGTTTGTACTGCTTGAGTGCCTTAATCACTGCATAAATGTCATAATGGCTCGAAACGCACACAGTGACATCATCGGCAAACGCAGAGACCATAGCTCGCGCACCACCAGGCAATTCGATTCCGTGTAGTCTCCCCAGTCCTCAACTTGCACAGGACAGGTTCTAACGCGAGGATGTATGACAGGGGAGACAGCGGGCACCCCTGGCTGACTGACCGGGAAACAGCGAATTGATTGGTGCGGCTTTGGTGTCGTCTTCTAAATTTTCTATGATCGTGCACATCAAGTGCAGATTGCAGATCACGAGTTAACTGTATATATTTGCTTCCCCACGAGAGCAAATTAGGCATGAAGCCGTTTTTTTATGTGGAGAGGGGGGGAGGAGAAGAGGAATGGGGACCAGCTTCCGAGAGGTGGGAAATGGGAGCTGGATAGGGTTTCCCCTACATGGACCAGAAACTCATTGCTACAAGGGCAATGGTCTTTGCTTGCAGTATCTGCTAGAACGAAATTTATGCAATCAAAAGTAGGTTGTGAGTTTGTTGATTCCATTTAAATTAATTTTGTCTAAAGGGTAAAAAGTCTATCGCCTGTTTTATTGTTTTTTTGTTGATATATTTAAATTCCCACGTGCATAGCGACGTTGATGATGAAAAGAGAAAGGGTGGGTGTGGGGTATATGGTTAGAAAAGAAAAAAAAAAAAAGAAATGTACCGGGTGTATCTGCATCGCTCTTTGGGAAAGAAGAAGGAAAGGATGGGACAGCAGAGAGATAAGAGCCGTGAACATCTACTCTTGAAAAGAATTTCGTATTGCTGACGTTCGGATTGTGTGGTGTGACATTGGTGGCGAGAGGCCAGGTGTGGTCGATTGGAAAAGAAGAGGACAGAAACGTGCTGTTGTCAAGAGAGTGACTCACTCCTTCCCGACCCCCAGAACCGAATCTTGATTATAACGCTAGAAGCTATTTCGGCAAGTCAAGCAGGTTAACATGGCTGACTGGAGACTCTCAACTCAGATGTTGAGACCCTTCACTGGGGAGGGTGACCTAATTAAATGGCTGGAAAAATTAAAGATGGTGGCAAGGTTGCAAAAAATTGAAGACGTGGTCATCCTGCTGCCGCTCTACTTAGAGGGGAAGCACTCACTATTTACCAGCAGATGCACGATGAAGATAAGGGAGACCTTGCCTCAGTGGAGCAAAGACTGAAATTAGCTTTCACCGAGAGTTCATTTGAAGCACTCGGCAAGCTTGCAAGTTTGAGGTGGACCGGCGAGTCTGTTGACGTCTTTGCTGCGGAGATCAGAAGACTGGCAGGATTGGCTGGTTACATGGGGAGGAGTCTGGAGATGTCGGTTAGTGAATGGCTTCCCAGAAGAAATCTTTGCAAACATGTAGAGAATCACTAAGATCAATACGATGGAAGTGGACGATCTCTTGGTCAACGCCAGAGTCCTAGTCAAGAATGTCAAGGACCCAATCGTGGCTGCAGCTGTGAGTTGAAATAAGTTCATGAGGCCCCACTTGAATGATCAGAGACAGGCAGCGACGCGACAGGAGGGGAGGCCTGCCATCAAGTGCTTCCGGTGTCAGGGTCCTCATCTGCTCAAGGACTGCAAAGAGCCGAGAACGGGGGACATCTGCTACCGATGCGGACGAGTGGGGCACATTAGCCACTATTGCGTTGCTGCATGGGACCAGGGAAACGAGTGAAGGGAAGCTATTGCGCCAGTGGTTCCCCCTTCTATGTGGAAATGGCACACAATGAAACGTTGCGTCAGTTACCGGTAGTAGTCAATGGGAAAAGAGCCATGGCCCTTGTTGACTCAGGTTGCACCACAACGTTGGTAACAAAGAATGTCGCTAGATCATGGAGCAGAGCCAGGAGTATTAAGATCGTGGATGGCAGGGAGGTGAAATGCCTGGGAGAGACAACAGCGGAAGTACTGGTGCAAGGTGTTGGATCGTCTGGTTGGTGATGTTGATGTGGTTTTAGGTGTAAGTGCGATCAACCAACTGGGGGGTGCTATGTTGAGAGCGGGGGCCAAGTAACTTTTGGACACCTCGACACAGTAGGAATGGCAGGAGTGAAAGGAGATAGAAATATCAGAACACAAAAACCATAGGCATACTACATCGAGGATGAGGATTTCCTGGCGAAGTTCGATGGTGAGAGGTGGACAGTGGAATCGAAATGGATCTCCGGGCCTCAGGAACTACGAAACAAAGTAAGCTGCTACGAGAAAACACTACGAGGAGAAATAAGAAAAGGATTCGAGGAAGAAGTGGAGAGGTGGATAGAGGAGGGAATTCTGAAACCGTGGACAGGGGAAGAAAAAGGAGTGCTACAATTACTGGTGGTTGTTCAACCGACAAAAAATTAAAGTTAGACCGGTACTGGATTTCAGAGAATTAAACAGATACGTAGCCTGCCAAACTGGAAAGGGGATTGATGTATACGAAGAGATGATGAGGAAATGGAGGAGGATGAAGCAGGCCACTAAGATTGTCGATCTGAAGTCGGCTTATCTCCAGATCTGTGTAGATGAAAAACTCTGGAAACATCAATTGGTCCGGTACAAGGGGAAGTTGTATTACCTGACGAGGTTAGACTTTGGGCTGACCTCAGCCCCCAAAATTATGAGTGCCATGCTGAAGACGGTGCTGAGTAAAGACTGTACAGTGGACAAGGCCACTAGTTCGTACATTGACGACATTCTTGTGGAGGAAGTAGAAGTGACAGCAGAGAAAGTGAGAGGCCATGTCGCGAGGTATGGGTTGACTGCAAAACCGGCGGAGTCCTTGGATGGAGGAGCAGCGTTGGGGTTGAAACTATGCCGAGATGGTGAAGGAAGCCTTGTCTTTAGACGAGAGAATGCAATACCCGAAATCGGAACCGACCTGAAAAAAATGAGAACTCTTCTCAGCTGGCTCAGGATAGTGTGCACCTTTATTAAATGATAAATGGGCACTGATGGCTGGGAGGGTTGTGTGACGAAGGAGGTCACGAACATGCTACAAGAAATCATCGCGAGAGTGATGAAAGAAGACCCAGTAAAGGGGGAATGGTACGTCAGTGGTGGAGATGCAAGGGTGATTTGGTGTGATGCCAGCAGTCTGGCATTGGGCGTTGTATTAGAGATGGGAGGCGTAACTGTGGAAGATGCGGTGTGGTTAAGGAAGAAAAACGACTATTCCCATATCAACATAGCCGAACTGGAGGCCACTATGAAAGGAATCAATCTGGCCCTGAAGTGGGGATTGAAAACGATTGAAATCAAATCCGATTCGGCAACAGTAGTTTCATGGATCAGGTCAACAGTGACTTGCGATAAGAGAGTTAGGACCAGAGGTGCTGCAGAAATGCTGATCAAGTGTAGGCTTGGAGCACTTGCAGATTTGATAGCGGAATTCCAGTTGAAGGAATCTGTAGTGCTGACTCCATCAGAAAAGAACAAGGCGGATTCGATGACATGGGTAAAGAAGGCCTGGTTGCAAGAGAGAAGGAGGTTTCTTCAGTATGCTGTGCAGGGGAGGAAGTTAAAAAGTTACATGAAATGCACCACTTTGGTCAAGAACGGATGTTATTCCTGGCAAGAGAGGTCTACCCGGAAACCACCGAGAAGGAGGTCAAGGAGGTAGTGGAGCACTGTCAGGAGTGCCAATCGATAGACCCCGAACCATCCAGACACGAAGCAGGAGAGTTACACATTGCAGAGGATTGGAAGCGATTGGCCATTGATGTGACCCATTATCGCCATAAGCTGTATCTGTCGATGGTTGACTGTGGACCGGGGAAGTTTGCCATATGGAGTGAGATAAGAGCAGAAGCTGCATGGGCGATCGGAGGGGTCATCGAAGAAATATTTTTGGAAAGAGGGCCGGTTGAGGAACTGTTAATGGACAATGGCCCCGCTTTCTGATCAGAAGCTTTTAAAGAGGTGTGTGATAGATGGGGAGTAAGGCAATTTTTTAGAGCAGTATATCGGCCGAGTGGCAATGGGATAGTGGAGAGGAATCATCTCACCATCAAGGCTGCTGCGGAAAAAAGCAACATTTCACCCATGGAGGCGGTGTTTTGGTACAACATCTCACCGAAAACCAGACAAAATGAGACAACTGTGCCTCATAGAGCCATCTTTGCATATGAGTGGCGGCATCCGTGCAACAAAACAGTAGGAATTGAGGGTAAAGAAGCTACCATTAAAGTGGGCGAGGAGGTGTGGGTAAAGCTCCCCAATGAAAAATATACCACTCACTGGGGGAGGGGGGTCGTAACAGGAACGCAGTCAAAGAACAACGTAATGGTGAATGGCGTTCCCCGGCATATCCTAGACCTGCATTGTGTAACCCTGCCGGTGTGCAGTGATGGCAGTGAAGAGGAGGAAGTCGATATCCACCAAGAAGCTAACGATGCACCACAATTCGCCTTAGCCCCACATTGTGGTTCTTTACAACTGGACGAGAATGTCTGTAGTTAACTTGAAAACGTTAACCCCCAGGAAGTTGTCCCCCAGAGGCCTCAACGTGAGAGGATGAAGGATTATGAAGCGTCTTATTGATCTCAAAGATCAGAGGAGCGTGTGTGGTATATGGTTAGAAAAGAAGAAAAAAAAAAGAAAAAAAAAAGAAAAAAGAAACGTACCGGGTGTATCTGCATCGCTCTTTGGGAAAGAAGAAGGAAAGGATGGCCAGCGCATTTGTAAACGCGAAGGGCATCTTGGGAACGCAGAGCATGATAGGAGAAGCTATGTTTTTCCTGTCTCTTCCTTTTTTTTCTAGATAGGACGATATAAAAGATGGGAAAAATTCCTTGGGGCAGCAGAAAGAAAAGAGTCGTGAATATCTTCTCTTGAAAAGAATTTCGTATTGCTGACGTTCGGATTGTGTGGTATGACATTGGTGGCGAGAGGCCAGGTGTGGTCGATTGGAAAAGAAGAGGGCAGAAACGTGCTGTTGTCGAGAGAGTGACTACTCAGCACTGACTCACTCCTTCCCAAACCCCAGAACCGAATCCTGATTATAACGCTAGAGTGGGTGAATGAATGAATTCACTAAGCCCAGATATGTTCAACGCGCTTCACTCGTAGTTAGCCGATGATCGCGTCCTTTGTTTAAGGCAAGGGAAGCAGCGAGGGCGAAGAGAAAAAGAAAAAGAAATGAAGGCGGTGATTTGAAACCGCGACAATAGTTCCAGAAAACTAATATTTATCTTTCAAGGGATTTTCCAACGAATTTATTTAACTTCAAAATTTAACTGAATTTGTCAGTTTCCGAATGACGCTGTAAAAACTATTTCCATTATAACTTTTTTTTTCACGTGTAAATGCTTTTTTTTTCTTCGATATCATAACAAATTGTTTTTTTTTCGCTGTAAAAAAATAAAAATAAAAATAACTACTGGATGAAATTAAGTGAATTTTTTTCTCGGAGAACTTCATTCCGTAACGGATGCGTAAAATAAAAACTTGTTCGATATTTTCATTTTTTTAATGTCTTGATTAAATTCTAGAAGGACCTTAAATGCCAGTTATCTCCTTTAGATAAAGACCAAATCCTGGATAAGCGCCGGAAATCGATCTTTGCGCTTTACTTTGTGCTGTTGAGAAAACAACAAAACAGGGACAAATTTCGGTTAATAAAAGTTAAAATACGCGAAAACATTATTCAATCAATTTTTAGAAATACTATCACAATATGTATTTCTCTAAGCTATTCGCCTTGCAAAAGTTAAAAAAATAAAGCTTAAATTATTATTTTTTTTATCGCTTTCAAGGGGAATAACTCTCATATTATTAGTAAAAGTTATTTCCCTTGAAATTTTCTGGATTTCTTACGTTATCTACACTTGGCAAATACATTTTTGTCCCTTTTGTATGAAAAGTAATCGATTAATGGGAAATAACTCTGGATAAATATGAAGAATTACTCCACCCTCGAAAATTCCTTTAAAATTACCACCTTTATAGGTTTTCGGGGTCGCTGAAAAGGAAAATAACGTTGAAAACTACGGCAAACGAGTAGTTTCCAAGATATGAAAAAATGTTAGTTTTAAAAAAGTGGGAGGGGGGGGGCGCTCACTTTTCTATAGATACCGCCAAAAATGGCCGAAAAATCAAGTTGTTTTTCAAAACGATATTACATTTATTAAAATCCATTATTTCTGAGTAACTTTTTTTTCCAAAAAGATAAAACGCTGAATTTTATCATATAGAAAACAGAATAATATAAAACTTTTTCTACTATTTTTAATTAAATTTTAAATGTTAAATTTTCCCAAAAAGTTAACAATTGACATTTTTTGTCTTGCACAAAAAACGTATATAAATGATTAAAAAAAAGAAAAAAAAAAGGTTTTTGAAATAATTAATTTATTTATTTGTTGTCTAACTAAGATTTAGGGTGATTTTCTATGAGAATATGCAAAAATATTATAATATAAGTACCTTGATTTCAAATAATTCCACTTATTCATAGAGGCAACCAGTTACTTCGCGTCGATCTAGACAATGTTTACGTTTGTACTATGGAAGCCCAAACAGGCAAAAAAGAACCTTATTTTTCAGTGACGAACATTTCAATGTATTATTAACGCTGAGGCTGGCCAGTACCAGATGGGTGACCATTTGTATGAGTTTGGTTTTTAATGTGTATGTGTGTGGGGGCCAGGCTCCCCAAAATGGGGGGGGGGGCAATTTAAAGCAGAATAAAAAAATATTATTTCAGCGCGTTTGGTGCATCGTAATCGAAAGGCGGCAAACGTTTTCAAACGGGATTGAAAAAATGATGCTATTTTTAACACAAAGGGAACAATATTTATCGAATTTTTTTTGTATCGATTCTTCAAAGCATGCCCTGTTTAATAATGGTCATGAATTATTAGGCTCGGTAAAAAACATTGTTAATTTATTTATCAAAGATTTTAAAATGGCTTTTTTGTATAAATATTAAAAATTGTTTTTTTTATATTTTGCTTAACTTAAATTAATTATTTTACTTAACATATTCACTGAATTTCACACTTCAAAACTCAAAAGCGGGATAATTAAACACAATCGAAGTTCTGATATTCAGACGTCAAAATAAGGTATGCAAACAATTTTTTTTTATTTTTTTAATCTATAATCCTGTCCCTTACAACAACACAATATGTTTTGTTCAGTTTCAGATGATTATTTCAAGCATATTTGGAACCCCCTCAAAACAAGGGGGGGTTGTAAGCAAAAAAAAAATATATATATATAAATATCGTTTATGAAAAATAAGTACATTGTTATAAAGTTCATTCTTCTCTTAATAATCGCTGAAAATTTCGTATTGATTGGATAATTACCTGATGTTTTGTAGATTTTTAAAAAGACGGTCCATCAAAAAGTACTTACCTGCCCCCCACCCACCAGTTTTTGCGGTGCCTACTTTTCTATAATAATTTAACGTAAAATAAGCACCCACTTTGTTCATATCTTGGAAACTACTCGTTTGCCGTAATTTTAAATGTTATTTTCGTTTTCAGCGACTCCGAAAACCGTTAAGATTGGTAATTTTAAAGCAATTTTCGAAGGTGGAGTATACTTCTTCATATTTACTTAATTCTGACTAAGAGATTCATAATTTTTGTACCTAAGAGAACGTCGAATGATGAAACACGCTTTTATAAAAAAAAACAAAAAAAACAAAGAAAAATAGGTAATTATGCAAAAGAGAGGCCGTTCTGAAATAATAATTTTATCATTTAGAAATCCATTATTTACATTTTTGTTACTATTCTCTTCACAGTTTAATGAACAAAACATACCAGAAAGATTGAATTTAATTTGAAAAAATCAAATAGTACGGTTTTTATTCTTTATAAATATCAAAACATGTCAAGATATTTGATGTAAAAGAAACAATTCAAGTGCGACGATAATTGGAAATTTTAATTAGCAAAATTGGAATGACTGTTTTTATAATATAATTCAATAACAAAGGCCCCATCAGATTTTTATCTATTTTATGAATGCACATGTGTGAATCGTTCACGTGACGGATTACTTATGTTAAGAATAAGTAGGTTTGAAAACAATTTTTAAATATCGTGTCAAACTGAGCTAAGGGTTATCGTGTCTTCAGATTTTGGTTTCGATTTTTTTTCTTTTACATGGGGGTCACCAATTATCAAGGCCCGAAGGCCATTCAGGGATAAGGGTTATTGCGTGTACAGTAATCAATGAGATAGTATTGTAGTAATCATTAGTATTGGGGTTTTTGATAGAGTGTCTTACTTAAGGGGGCGGTTTGTTAGGAGTTTGTTTATGTTGGATTTGAAGACGTCCAAGTTGTAGTCAGGTGGGAAACAGGCAAGCGGCAGAGAGTTCCACTGGTGTGCAGTTCTAAGAAAGAAGCTTTGCTCATGGAATCTACGTTTGGATTTAGGCACAGATAAAGAGTGGGAGAAAATCATTGACAGTAGTTTCAGTCAGACGGGTTATCTATCCTTGACCCGAGCTCTCTACGAATGAAGGAAAGGAGTACAGCTGTCATAGCAGAGTACCTATTTACAATGCCTCCCCACGGGACAGAGTTAGACACCAGGGTCGTTTTTTAACGTGGAGAAAAGGTACAAAAATAAAAATTGTCTCAGTCGTGAAGGATTTCTCCTCCACTGAAAGAGAACGAGAAATAGAAGTGCCGCATCTGAAGCACAGATGGTATTTATTTGCTCCCCCACCGAGCAAATTAGGCACAAGGCCAATTTTTAATGTGAGGAGTGAAGGGAGGGGGAAGGGAAAGGGGGGACCAGCTCCCGAGAGGTGGGAAATGGGAGCTGGTTAAAGGTCAGGCATGTGGGGTTGCCCCCACATCTGGTCTTTGCTAGTCATAGCTAGTCATATCATAGCCTACAGTATCTGCCGGAACAGATGGTATTTATTTGCTCCCCCACCGAGCAAATTAGGCACAAGGCCGATTTTTAATGTGAGGAGTGAAGGGAGGGGGAAGGGAAAAAGGGGACCAGCTCCCGAGAGGTGGGAAATGGGAGCTGGTTAAAGGTCAGGCATGTGGGGTTGCCCCCACATCTGGTCTTTGCTTGCAGTATCTGCCGGAACAGATACATCACTTTAATCTTGGCCAAAAGGCCAAGTAGCCTAGCAGAGTACTTATTTACTATGCCTCCCCACGGGACAGAGTTAGACACCAGGATCGTTTTTTAACGTGGAGAAAAGGTACAAAAATAAAAATTGTCTCAGTCGTGAAGGATTTCTCCTCCACTGAAAGAGAACAAGAAATGGAAGTGCCGCATCTGAAGCACAGATACTACACTTTACACTTTGATCTTGGCCAAATGCCAAGTAGCCTAGCAGAGTAAATGAAAGATGTTGTGTTCATCGTAGATGAATAACCAAATGTTTGTGTCCTGTTGTCATTCCCCGTTATGTAATATTTCTATATAATAACTATACAATTATAAACGTTGTTACATTAAAAAAAAACAAAAAAACAGTTGTTGCTGCTTTATTAAAAATTACAACCTTCCACGCCATCATCCTCACCCAAAATCGTTTTCAAGGGGAATAACTCTCATATTATTAGTAAATGTTTTTTCGGTTTTGGTTAACTTTCGCCACCCGTTGTTTACAAAGCCATTTGCCGGAAGTGACGTTTTATCTACGGATGATCAAAACCGTATAGAATGAACCTTTTTTTTTATATAAGTTTTATTCAAACAGGCTTTATTTGAACTTAATGGACTTTTTTTTTGTATTTATTAACTGTTTTATTCTTTTTATCAAACAAAAATAGAATTTTTATATTGACATATTATGGACTGTTTTTCGAACATCGAAATTTTAAAATTAGTTTTATTTAAAAAAAAAAAAAAAGAAAGGCGGTGTTTTTTTTTTTAATTAAATTCTAAACTTTATTTGAATTTTTCAACAAACTTTTACAGACATAATGGACTAGGCACCGCCAAAACTGGGGGGGGGGGCAGGTCAGTACTTTTTGACGGACCGTCTTTTTAAAAATCTACCAAAAATCAGGTAATTATCCGATCAATACGAAATTTTCAGCGATTATTAGGAGAAGAATGAACTTTATAACAGTGTACTTATTTTTCATAAACGATATTTATATATATATTTTTGCTTACAAACCCCCCCTTGTTTTGAAGTGGGAACAAATATGCTTAAAATAATCATCTGAAACTGAACAAAACATATTGTGTTGTTGTAAGGGACAGAATTATAGATTCAAAAAAAAAAAAAAAAAAAATTGTTTGCATACCTTATTTTGACGTCTGAATATCAGAACTTCGATTGTGTTTAATTATCCCGCTTTTGAGTTTTGAAGTGTGAAATTCGGTGAATATGTTAAGTAAAATAATTAATTTAAGTTAAGCAAAACAAAAAAAAAATTTTTTTAATATTTATACGAAAAAAGCTATTTTAAAATCTTTGATAAATAAATTAACATTTTTTTTTTAGCGAGCCGAATAATGCATGACCATTATTAAACAGGGCATGCTTTGAAGAATCGATACCAAAAAAAACAATTCGATAAATATTGTGCCCTTTGTGTTAAAGATAGCATCATTTTTTTCGATCCCGTTTGAAAACGTTTGCCGCCTTTCGACTACGGTGGACCAAACGCGCTGAAATAATTTTTTTTTATTCTGCTTTAAATTGCCCCCCCCCCATTTTGGGGAGCCTGGCCCCCACACACATACACATTAAAAACCAAACGCATACAAATGGTCACCCATCTGGTACTGGCCAGCCTCAGCTTAATAATACATTGAAATTTTCGTCACTGAAAAATAAGTTTTTTTTTGGCCTGTTTGGTCTTCCATAGTTTGCTTTTTATCAAACGAAAACGTAAACAGAGTCGATCTGAACTCTACGTCAACGCGAAATATCTGGTTACCTCTATGAATAAGGGGAATTATTTGAAATTCAGGTACTTATATTATAATATTTTTGCATATTCTCTTAGAAAATCATCCTAAATCTTAGTTAGACAATAAATAAATTAATTAATTATTTCAAAAACCCTTTTTTTTAAATATTTAAGTACGTTTTTTGTGCAAGACAAAAAATGTCAATTGTTAACTTTTTGGGAAAATTTAACATTTAAAATTGAATTAAAAATAGTAGAAAAAGTTTTACATTATTCTGTTTTCTATATGATAAAATTCAGGGGTTTATCTTTCTGGAAAAAAAAAAGTTACTCAGAAATAATGGATTTTAATAAATGTAATTTCGTTTTAAAAAACAACAACAACTTGATTTTGCGGCCATTTTTGGCGGTGCCTATAATGGACTGTTTTTCAAACATCGAAATTTTAAAATTAAAGTTTTATGACCCTTCTAGAGTTATCGAACTTACTTTCGAATTTGCAAGACTGCCAAATTGATTTCCAAATTGATTTCCAAATTATGAACATTTTAGCAAATACAGTAATGCCAGCGACAGAACTAGCAACAACAAATATAGTATTCAGTGATGTGATTAAAGAAACGTCCTCTGCAAATACACTGAATATCATGAAATGGTTGGCACGACGTGGCCTAATTGCCAACCAACACATGTGTACAAAATGTACTGACCCATGTCGAAGTATGAATCTCCAACATAGAAATGGAAGGCGCGTTATTGACGGCTATTGTTGGTCTTGTTCCAAATGCAAAAAAACAATAAACATTAGAGCTGGTTCCTTCTTTGAAGGTAGCCATTTACGGCTACAAGACTTGATACAAATTTTGTATTGGTGGTCGTTGGGGGAACCAATAGTGACTGTTTGCAAAGAAACTGGCGTCTCTAAAAAATCTGTAATCGACTGGTATAATTTCATTCGCGATATATGCGCGATGACGATGCTAGAAAATCCAATACAATTAGGTGGTCCTGAACGAACAGTAGAAATTGACGAAAGTAAGTTCATGCATCGAAAATATCACCGAGGAAGATTCCGTCCAGGTCAGTGGGTTCTTGGCATGGTAGAACGAGAAACGAACTTGACAATGATGGTGCCAGTCGAAACGAGAGATGCTGCCACCCTATTACCAATCATTTCCCATACGTGAGACCAGGCACACGGATTGTGACAGATGGTTGGCGCGCCTATAATACATTACCGAACCATGCTGTGGTAAACCACCGGTATAACTTTGTGGACCCAAATGATCCTACTATTCACACAAATCGTGTGGAAGGTAGCTGGAGTCTTTGCAAAAATAAATTCAGGTCCATGAGGGGGACTAGCGATGCAAATTTTAATAGTCATCTACAAGAATTCCTTTGGCGGCGGCGAATCAAAAGCAATTATTTTGGGAATATAATGTATTGGATACGATTTTTTTATGATGTATGAGTTAACTACATTAACAATGAAAAAAACAAAACTTTTTCTTTAAAAATTTTTTAAATTTTATGTTATAAAAGATCTATAAAGTCTATTTTTTTATATGAATGAAAAAATTTGTTAAAGAGTTAAAATAAACAAAGACTTTTCATTAAATATATTTAAAATAGATTATAAAATATCTATAAAGTCTATTTTTTATGTCTGTAAAAATTTGTTAGAGTTAAAATAAACAAAGACTTTTCGTTAATATCCATAAAGTCTATTTTTTATCTCTGTAAAAGTTTGTTGAAAAATTCAAATAAAGTTTAGAATTTAATTTAAAAAAAAAAAACACCGTCTTTTTTTTTTTTTAAATAAAACTAATTTTAAAATTTCGATGTTTGAAAAACAGTCCATAATATGTCAATATAAAAATTCTATTTTTTTTTGATAAAAAGAATAAAACAGTTAATAAATACAAAAAAAAGTCCATAAAGCCTGTTTGAATAAAACTTATATAAAAAAAAGGTTCATTCTATACGGTTTTGATCATCCGTAGATAAAACGTCACTTCCGGCAAATGGCTTTGTAAACAACGGGTGGCGAAAGTTAACCATAACCGTTTTTTCTTGTATAAAACTATTTCCTGGATTTCTTATGTGACTTGGTTGCAAGTACGTTTTTGGTGCTTTTGTATAAAAAGTCATCAATGCAAGGGAAATAACTCTGACTAAGAGATGCATATATTTTTACATAAGAAAATATGGAATGATGAAACCAACTTTGAGGAGTTTTACTTCTTATAAAAGACTAGCCTGGGTGCCCGGCATTGCCTGGGTGTTTGGAGGCGTGTGTTGAGAAAAAAAAAAGTGGTAGTAGGCAGGCTCGAACCTGTATTGTGAAGGAGGAAAAGAATGTGAAAACAAAAAAACGTGACATCCTTGCTGTTGTGTCCTTCACTAAACTGGAAGTGACATAGGTTTAAATTAAGGCTAGATATTCGAAAAGAGTGGTGACTTTCGAAAATATTGGCGAAAAAAGCGACCCCTCCCTGCAGAAAAGTGCCTTATTCAGGGTGAAGGAATTAATGTTTTTGACCAATTTTTTTATATTTGTCATCCGAAGGGTCAATCTTACAAATGATACTAATCTCGTGAAAATCAGTCGTTTCTGGCAAAAGTTTTAAGCAGATATACAAACATACATACATACATACATTTAAACAGACAGATAAGATTTATATTACAGATTATCATCCCATTAGCCTCCTCCCACTTTTCGCCAAAATATTTGAGTTCATAATTAATCAAGCTATAGTCCATCACCTTACAGTTGCTAAACTTCTATCCAACCATCAATATGGATTCACACAAACCCATTTTACTGCAGATATTCTAACTGTAATCGCTGAATGTATATACCATGCAGTGGATAAGGCAGGTGAGGGGAGGGCAGTATCCCTATATATATCTAAGGATTTAGACAGGGTAGAAAGTTACTTACATCTGAAAGTATCCTGTATCTCTACAATACCACCATTCGCCCATGTATGGATTATTGTTGTCACATCTGGGCTGGTGCATTTGCTGCTGGTCTCTCCCACCTGGATAGGGTACAAAAAAGAGTCGCCAACCTGATAGGTCCTGAACTGTTATCTAAGCTTCAACCTCTGTCCAATCGACAAAATGTTGCATGTCTCTGCCTGTTTTACAAGTATTTTAATGGTGAATGCTCTGATGAACTTATCTGTGCCTAAACCTAAACGTGGATTTCTATGAACAAAGCTTCTTTCTTAGAACTGCACGCCTGTGGACTTGTCTTCCGTTTTCCTGCTTTCCGGCTGACTACAATATGGTTGTCTTCAAGTCTAATGTAAATAAGTTCTTGATGAGACGTTCCATATAAGTTATCAAATTTACCAAATTTTCATTACTAATGATTACTATATTGTCCAATTTCTACTGTACACTCTTTAACCCTTATCCTTGAGTGGCCTCTTGGCCTTGATAATGTGGTGATGCCTATGTAAAAAAAAAAAAAAAAAAAATGTCCTTGTGTCCCCTCGCAAGCAGAAAAATCCCACTCCTACACAGTAGAGATCCCTAGATGTAAGAACGTCTTCTACGCTAATAGTTTCTTCCCTAGAACTGCTAGACTTTAGAAACCACTTCTGGGCTCCTGTTTCCCTAACTGCACTGTCACGTAGAAGTTCAAGTGTAATGTAAACAAACATTTTGCTGCTCAACTCCCTACACAGTATCCCTGCAACTTATGTCCCTGATAGTAACACTCTACATAAAAGTGGCATTATGTCTTGCTTTAGATGAAAATGTAAAAAAAAAAAATGAATTTATGCAGAAAACAGATTGTTGTGAAATAATAATTTTATCATTTAGAAATCCATTCTTTATATTTTTGTAACTATTCTCTACTTTCAGCTTACAATTCAATGAACAAAACCAAAACTTAATGGAATTTAATTTGAAAGAAATAGTACGGCCTGTATTCTGCATGAATACAAAATAAAATGTTAAGATATTTAACGTAAAACAATAAAATTCAAGTGCAACATTAGTTGCAAAGTAATTGGAATTTTTATTACCAAAATTGGGATGACTTTTTTTTCCCTCCAAGTTGTGTTGGTTTCAGCTACCAAAATTCTATTGTGAAAAATGAGTTACGTCCCTTTAATCGGTGACTTTTTACACAAAAATTGATTTCCAAGTCTAAAATTAAAATGTTTTAGTTTATTTGCTTAAGATTTAACATGTATCTTCCCCATCGTTGGTTTTTATTTTTTCATTTAGAAAAAAAGAAAGTAGGAATATTTGACTTTCCATGTAATTCCCACTAATTCTTTGCTCATACATTGGAGGTAAAATTCTTCATTCAAAAACCTTCGTCGCTTACAGTGGACGATATAGATTTATAGTAACCTTCCCCTCCATTTCCTCATCCGAAAAATGTACAAATGACAAAAAAAGAAAAAAAAATGACAAATCGTTGAAAACTCTATTGTTTTTAGAGTTTTATTGTACACCTTCCATCATCATTGCTTTTTACCAAAATTTCTTCCTTGTTCAAAAAATATGTAAAGTATTTAATACAAATCGTTACATTTTGATCGATTTTTTATTTTTATAAGAAGTGATAGAAGGAGACAATTTTGCTGTATGTTTTTTGGGGTGATCTGATTCTGTCAATTTCATTTCTTGTTAGTTAAATGTTTTTTTTTTGTTTATCATCCCCACTGAAAAAAATCCATACAAAAAAACAATTCTGGTTAAAAATCACAAGTATATTAAATATCTTGAGTAAATAAAAAAAGAACAAGATGAAATTTGTTTCGATGAGTTTATTTCTTTATTTTAACGTTTTTACAATAGAATCAGAAAAAATTAACTTTTTAACAATAGCAAGAGAATTTAAACTTTTTAACAAAAACATAATAAACTTTTAACTTATTTACAACAGCATAATAAAACTTTTCACTTATTTACAACAGCATAATAAAACTTTAACTTATTTACATAAAGAATTTTTAAATTAACTCCAAGATGTCTTTTGGGTCCTTTCTTAACAGAAGTTCAGAAAAAGTTTCGGTTGACTAATGTAGATGCCCGTTTTACAAATGAAAAATCAACGAATCCGAGTTACATGGAAAAGAAATGGGAAAGTTTGTGCTTATATTTTGACCAGACATTTTATGACTAGAATCTTTGGTGGCGGCAGATGTAGGCAATGTTTAAGGTTTCCTTGGAGACTTGAAAAATGGACGTGTCCACGAATTTGATGCTTGATGCGTTCCAGGCATTAGATCTGAAAGATTATAAGCAAAAGAAAAATTGGTATTTTTAAGTAATATAATGAATAAACAGAATGGGAAAGTAGAGAAAGAGAAGGAAATAAAATATCTAAAAAGAAAGAAAGATAGATAGATAGATAGATAGATAGAGAGAGAGAGCAGGAGAGAGAGAGAAAGAGAGCGAGAGAAAGAAAGAGAGAGAGAAAGACAGAGAGAAACCAAGAAAAACAAAAAGAGAGAGAGAAAAAGAAGATGGAACTAGAAAAGGAGAGAATAACTATGCAAAAAAAGAAAAAATAAAGAAACTAGTATGAAAGACAGAAAAGGCACACACAGGAGAGAGAGATGAAGAAATTACCCGCAAGAGAGAAAATAGAAGATAAAATAACAGAAAAGAGAAACCGAGACAATTTCGAGAGCGTGATAGAAATTTGTGAAGAATGGATTGAATCTCACCTGTTGAAAAAGGAAATCTGGATGGGAAAATCTGTGATGAAAAATAGAAAGAGATTTCAGTTGAATTTTATGATGCATGAAATAAATACTCGTTTATTATAATTATAGAATGACAAATGGATCAAAACCCAGTACGAATTTGTGGGAAAAGCGGCATTTCTTTAATGAGTATAACTTGGCATGTCTTCTCATAATTTTTTTATAAATAAAAACAAGAAACAATAAGCAAAAGACACAAAAATTCATTTTTTTTTTCAAATGTAAAAACTAAAAAAAAGAAAAGAAAACTTACTGAACATGAAGATGGATTTTCAGATGAAACGTTGACAGTGTTTTTACTTTGACCAAAGAAATTGAATTAACCAGGAGGTGTGGGATTGGCAGATGGTAATACTGTAGAATTTGTACTTTGATCAAACGTTGTATGACAAGGAAGTGTAGTAGTTTCAGATGTAGGAAATGTAGATGTTTTGCTTGAAGTTTTGAGAATTGAACGTGGCCACTTTTTTGATAGGTGAGTTCCAGGCGATTCCATTGCAACTGAAATAATTTTACCAAAAGAAAAATTGGCATTTCTTTAATGAGTATAACAAGAGTAAGAGTGAAATGAGCGAAAGAGTAAGATATAGATAGATAGATAGATAGATAGATAGATAGAGAGATAAAGAGAGAGAGTGAGATAGATAGATAGATAGATAGATAGATAGATAGAGAGGGAGAGAGAGATAGATTGAGAGAGAGAGAGAGAGGGGGAGAGGGAGAGAGATTGTCAAAAGAAAGAGAAACTAGCAGGAAAGAATAAAGAGAGAAAATATCGATATAAAGAGACAGAAACGATTAGAAAACATGAGAGAAACGGATGAAAGAGATAAATTGATTAGAGAAAGTTGTAAATCTCACCTGTTGAAGGAGGCATTCTGGATTGGAACATCTGTGTTAAAAAATAGAAAGAGATTTCATTGTAAATTTTACAAATTGTAAAAAAGTATGGATGGCGAGATTCATACTAATAACATTAAATCAACTTCTCAGCATCAATCGTTTATCCATCTATCTATCTATCTATCTATCTATCTATATATATATATATATATATATATATATATATATATATATATATATATATATATATATATATGTATATATATATATATATACATACATCTCTCTCTCTCTCTCTCTATATATATATATATATATATATATATATATATACATCTCTCTATCTCTCTATCTCTCTCTCTCTCTCTCTCTCTCTCTCTCTCTCTATATATATATATATATATATATATATATATATATATATATATATATATATATATATACACAAACGAAGGGGCGTTCTAAAACAAATGCCTAATATTTTTTATTCTGCCCGAATGGTTTAGAAATGATTGCAAATCTCTCAAGTAATTTTTAAAAACTGTTTTCTCCCTGTGTTTTAAATCATTTAATGTTGTTGTTGAGTAAAATTCAAATGCATTTTTTTTATGCATTTAAAAACCATTTCTTCAGCGATTATTCAAAGGATTTAGTTTTGTCTGATTATTAATAAATTATTAATAAATTATTAATTGGCTGGTTATTAATTAACTATTAATTGGCTGGTTATTAATTAACTATTAATTGGCTGGTTATTAATTATTTATTAATTGGCTGGTTATGAATTACTTATTAATCGTGCCTGTTTATTAATTAATTATTAATTGTCTGTTTATTAATAAATTATTAGTTGTCTGCTTATTCATTAATTATGAATTGTCAGCTTATTAATTAATTATTAATTGGCTGGTTATTAATTAATTATGTATTGGCTGCTTATTAATTAATTATTACTTGGCTGCTTATTAATTAATTATTAATTGGCTGGTTATTAATTAATTATTAATTGTCTGCTTATTAATTAATTATTAATTGTCAGCTTATTAATTAATTATTAATTGGCTGGTTATTGATTAATTATGAATTGGCTGCTTATTAATTAATTATTACTTGGCTGGTTATCAATTAATTATGAATTGGCTGGTTAATGATTATTTATTAATTGTCTGCTGTTTTATTAATTATTAATTATCTGTTTATTAATTAATTATTAATTGTTTGCTGTTTTATTAATTATTAATTGTCTTCTTATTAATTATTAATTGTCTGCTGTTTTATTAATTATTAATTGTCTGCTTATTAATTAATTATTAATTGGCTGGTTATTAATTAATTATTAATTGGCTGCTTATTAATTAGTTATTATTGGCTGGTTATCAATTAATTATTAATTGGCTGCTTATTAATTAGTTATTAATTGGCTGCTTATTAATTAGTTATTAATTGGCTGCTTATTAATTATTTATTAATTGGAGGCTTATTAATTATTTATTAATTGGCTGGTTATTAATTAATTATTAGTTGTTTGCTTATTCATTAATTATTAAGTGGCTGGTTATTAATTAATTATTAATTGTCTGCTGTTTTATTAATTATTAATTGTCTGCTCATTAATTAATTATTTATTGTCTGCTCATTAATTGATTATTAATTGGCTGGTTATTAATTAAGTAAGAAGGTTACTGTGTTACTGATGTCTACACAGAATGTAGTCAATAAAATGCAGATTCCTATGCAAAACAAATCAAATTAGCAAAACTAATATCCATAAGAAAATCATACAAGCAAAAATGTGTTTAGAAAAAGAGGAAAACTTACCAAAGTTGAACTTGGAGATGCAACATGATGAGCGTTTGTAATCGGGAAGTTCAACAGATTATGGGATGCAGTGGCTAAAGCTGGCACTCCTGTATCAGTTGGATTTGAAGAACTGGAAGGTAAACATGTGAACGATGTTGTTGTTGGAGACATGTCAGTGTATTCCTCGGGAAAAATAGAATTTAAATTAAAGCTAACTGATTTTTTCTTGGACTTCTTTGACACATTAGAAGTTTTCTTTTGTACAAGTGTCTTTTTCTTAGGCTTCTCTGGCAAAGTAGAATTTGTCTTTACTTGAACTGATTCTTCCTTAACTATCTCCGACAAAACGGGTTTTGTCTCATATTGAACTGACATTTTCTTTGGCATTTCTGACAAAATCGCTGTTTTCTCAAGTTGAATAGACTTTTTCTTGGGACTCTCTGACAAAATAGACTTTATATCAGTTTGAGATAACGTATTCTCATGCATATTTGGCAAAATAATTTGTTTCTTCTTTCGAATTGCTTTTTTTATTGTTCTCACAGGGGAAATAGAAGTTTTCTCGATATTAGTTGACGTTTCCTGTAGCTTCTCTGGTCCAAAAGAGTTTGCCTCAAGTTGAGCTGTCTCTTCAATTGGTTTCTCTGACAAAGTAGCTTTTGTCTCAAGCTGAGCTGCCATTTTCTTTGGCACCTCTGACAAAATAGATTTTGTCTCAGTTTGAGATAACGTTTTCTCAGATATTTTTGGCAATATAATTTTTTTCTTCTTTCGAATTGCTTTTTTTATTGTTCTCACAGGGGAAATAGAAGTTTTCTCGATATTAGTTGACGTTTCCTGTAGCTTCTCTGGTCCAAAAGAGTTTGCCTCAAGTTGAGCTGTCTCTTCAATGGGCTTCTCTGACAAAGTAGCTTTTGTCTCAAGCTGAGCTGCCATTTTCTTTGGCACCTCTGACAAAATAGATTTTGTCTCAGCTTGAGATAACGTTTTCTCAGATATTTTTGGCAAAATAATTTTTTTCTTCTTTCGAATTGCTTTTTGTATTGTTCTCACAGGGGAAATAGAAGTTTTCTCGATATTAGTTGACGTTTCCTGTAGCTTCTCTGGTCCAAAAGAGTTTGCCTCAAGTTGAGCTGTCTCTTCAATTGGTTTCTCTGACAAAGTAGCTTTTGTCTCAAGCTGAGCTGCCATTTTCTTTGGCACCTCTGACAAAATAGATTTTGTCTCAGTTTGAGATAACGTTTTCTCAGATATTTTTGGCAATATAATTTTTTTCTTCTTTCGAATTGCTTTTTTTATTGTTCTCACAGGGGAAATAGAAGTTTTCTCGATATTAGTTGACGTTTCCTGTAGCTTCTCTGGTCCAAAAGAGTTTGCCTCAAGTTGAGCTGTCTCTTCAATGGGCTTCTCTGACAAAGTAGCTTTTGTCTCAAGCTGAGCTGCCATTTTCTTTGGCACCTCTGACAAAATAGATTTTGTCTCAGCTTGAGATAACGTTTTCTCAGATATTTTTGGCAAAATAATTTTTTTCTTCTTTCGAATTGCTTTTTGTATTGTTCTCACAGGGGAAATAGAAGTTTTCTCGATATTAGTTGACGTTTCCTGTAGCTTCTCTGGTCCAAAAGAGTTTGCCTCAAGTTGAGCTGTCTCTTCAATTGGTTTCTCTGACAAAGTAGCTTTTGTCTCAAGCTGAGCTGCCATTTTCTTTGGCACCTCTGACAAAATAGATTTTGTCTCAGTTTGAGATAACGTTTTCTCAGATATTTTTGGCAATATAATTTTTTTCTTCTTTCGAATTGCTTTTTTTATTGTTCTCACAGGGGAAATAGAAGTTTTCTCGATATTAGTTGACGTTTCCTGTAGCTTCTCTGGTCCAAAAGAGTTTGCCTCAAGTTGAGCTGTCTCTTCAATGGGCTTCTCTGACAAAGTAGCTTTTGTCTCAAGCTGAGCTGCCATTTTCTTTGGCACCTCTGACAAAATAGATTTTGTCTCAGCTTGAGATAACGTTTTCTCAGATATTTTTGGCAATATAATTTTTTTCTTCTTTCGAATTGCTTTTTTTATTGTTCTCACAGGGGAAATAGAAGTTTTCTCGATATTAGTTGACGTTTCCTGTAGCTTCTCTGGTCCAAAAGAGTTTGCCTCAAGTTGAGCTGTCTCTTCAATGGGCTTCTCTGACAAAGTAGCTTTTGTCTCAAGCTGAGCTGCCATTTTCTTTGGCACCTCTGACAAAATAGATTTTGTCTCAGCTTGAGATAACGTTTTCTCAGATATTTTTGGCAAAATAATTTTTTTCTTCTTTCGAATTGCTTTTTGTATTGTTCTCACAGGGGAAATAGAAGTTTTCTCGATATTAGTTGACGTTTCCTGTAGCTTCTCTGGTCCAAAAGAGTTTGCCTCAAGTTGAGCTGTCTCTTCAATTGGTTTCTCTGACAAAGTAGCTTTTGTCTCAAGCTGAGCTGCCATTTTCTTTGGCACCTCTGACAAAATAGATTTTGTCTCAGTTTGAGATAACGTTTTCTCAGATATTTTTGGCAATATAATTTTTTTCTTCTTTCGAATTGCTTTTTTTATTGTTCTCACAGGGGAAATAGAAGTTTTCTCGATATTAGTTGACGTTTCCTGTAGCTTCTCTGGTCCAAAAGAGTTTGCCTCAAGTTGAGCTGTCTCTTCAATGGGCTTCTCTGACAAAGTAGCTTTTGTCTCAAGCTGAGCTGCCATTTTCTTTGGCACCTCTGACAAAATAGATTTTGTCTCAGCTTGAGATAACGTTTTCTCAGATATTTTTGGCAATATAATTTTTTTCTTCTTTCGAATTGCTTTTTTTATTGTTCTCACAGGGGAAATAGAAGTTTTCTCGATATTAGTTGACGTTTCCTGTAGCTTCTCTGGTCCAAAAGAGTTTGCCTCAAGTTGAGCTGTCTCTTCAATGGGCTTCTCTGACAAAGTAGCTTTTGTCTCAAGCTGAGCTGCCATTTTCTTTGGCACCTCTGACAAAATAGATTTTGTCTCAGCTTGAGATAACGTTTTCTCAGATATTTTTGGCAAAATAATTTTTTTCTTCTTTCGAATTGCTTTTTGTATTGTTCTCACAGGGGAAATAGAAGTTTTCTCGATATTAGTTGACGTTTCCTGTAGCTTCTCTGGTCCAAAAGAGTTTGCCTCAAGTTGAGCTGTCTCTTCAATTGGTTTCTCTGACAAAGTAGCTTTTGTCTCAAGCTGAGCTGCCATTTTCTTTGGCACCTCTGACAAAATAGATTTTGTCTCAGTTTGAGATAACGTTTTCTCAGATATTTTTGGCAATATAATTTTTTTCTTCTTTCGAATTGCTTTTTTTATTGTTCTCACAGGGGAAATAGAAGTTTTCTCGATATTAGTTGACGTTTCCTGTAGCTTCTCTGGTCCAAAAGAGTTTGCCTCAAGTTGAGCTGTCTCTTCAATGGGCTTCTCTGACAAAGTAGCTTTTGTCTCAAGCTGAGCTGCCATTTTCTTTGGCACCTCTGACAAAATAGATTTTGTCTCAGCTTGAGATAACGTTTTCTCAGATATTTTTGGCAATATAATTTTTTTCTTCTTTCGAATTGCTTTTTTTATTGTTCTCACAGGGGAAATAGAAGTTTTCTCGATATTAGTTGACGTTTCCTGTAGCTTCTCTGGTCCAAAAGAGTTTGCCTCAAGTTGAGCTGTCTCTTCAATGGGCTTCTCTGACAAAGTAGCTTTTGTCTCAAGCTGAGCTGCCATTTTCTTTGGCACCTCTGACAAAATAGATTTTGTCTCAGTTTGAGATAACGTTTTCTCAGATATTTTTGGCAATATAATTTTTTTCTTCTTTCGAATTGCTTTTTTTATTGTTCTCACAGGGGAAATAGAAGTTTTCTCGATATTAGTTGACGTTTCCTGTAGCTTCTCTGGTCCAAAAGAGTTTGCTTCAAGTTGAGCTGTCTCTTCAATGGGCTTCTCTGACAAAGTAGCTTTTGTCTCAAGCTGAGCTGCCATTTTCTTTGGCACCTCTGACAAAATAGATTTTGTCTCAGCTTGAGATAACGTTTTCTCAGATATTTTTGGCAATATAATTTTTTTCTTCTTTCGAATTGCTTTTTTTATTGTTCTCACAGGGGAAATAGAAGTTTTCTCGATATTAGTTGACGTTTCCTGTAGCTTCTCTGGTCCAAAAGAGTTTGCCTCAAGTTGAGCTGTCTCTTCAATGGGCTTCTCTGACAAATAAGCTTTTGTCTCAAGCTGAGCTGCCATTTTCTTTGGCACCTCTGACAAAATAGATTTTGTCTCAGCTTGAGATAACGTTTTCTCAGATATTTTTGGCAAAATAATTTTTTTCTTCTTTCGAATTGCTTTTTGTATTGTTCTCACAGGGGAAATAGAAGTTTTCTCGATATTAGTTGACGTTTCCTGTAGCTTCTCTGGTCCAAAAGAGTTTGCCTCAAGTTGAGCTGTCTCTTCAATTGGTTTCTCTGACAAAGTAGCTTTTGTCTCAAGCTGAGCTGCCATTTTCTTTGGCACCTCTGACAAAATAGATTTTGTCTCAGTTTGAGATAACGTTTTCTCAGATATTTTTGGCAATATAATTTTTTTCTTCTTTCGAATTGCTTTTTTTATTGTTCTCACAGGGGAAATAGAAGTTTTCTCGATATTAGTTGACGTTTCCTGTAGCTTCTCTGGTCCAAAAGAGTTTGCTTCAAGTTTAGCTGTCTCTTCAATGGGCTTCTCTGACAAAGTAGCTTTTGTCTCAAGCTGAGCTGCCATTTTCTTTGGCACCTCTGACAAAATAGATTTTGTCTCAGCTTGAGATAACGTTTTCTCAGATATTTTTGGCAAAATAATTTTTTTCTTCTTTCGAATTGCTTTTTGTATTGTTCTCACAGGGGAAATAGAAGTTTTCTCGATATTAGTTGACGTTTCCTGTAGCTTCTCTGGTCCAAAAGAGTTTGCTTCAAGTTGAGCTGGCTCTTCAATGGGCTTCTCTGACAAAGTAGCTTTTGTCTCAAGCTGAGCTGCCATTTTCTTTGGCACCTCTGACAAAATAGATTTTGCCTCAGTTTGAGATAACGTTTTCTCAGGTATTTTTGGCAATATAATTTTTTTCTTCTTTCGAATTGCTTTTTTTATTGTTCTCACAGGGGAAATAGAAGTTTTCTCGATATTAGTTGACGTTTCCTGTAGCTTCTCTGGTCCAAAAGAGTTTGCCTCAAGTTGAGCTGTCTCTTCAATGGGCTTCTCTGACAAAGTAGCTTTTGTCTCAAGCTGAGCTGCCATTTTCTTTGGCACCTCTGACAAAATAGATTTTGTCTCAGTTTGAGATAACGTTTTCTCAGATATTTTTGGCAAAATAATTTTTTTCTTCTTTCGAATTGCTTTTTGTATTGTTCTCACAGGGGAAATAGAAGTTTTCTCGATATTAGTTGACGTTTCCTGTAGCTTCTCTGGTCCAAAAGAGTTTGCCTCAAGTTGAGCTGTCTCTTCAATGGGCTTCTCTGACAAAGTAGCTTTTGTCTCAAGCTGAGCTGCCATTTTCTTTGGCACCTCTGACAAAATAGATTTTGTCTCAGTTTGAGATAACGTTTTCTCAGGTACTTTTGGCAATATAATTTTTTTCTTCTTTCGAATCGCTTTTTTTATTGTTCTCTCAGGGGAAATAGAAGTTTTCTCGATATTAGTTGACGTTTTCTGTTGCTTCTCTGGCACAAAAGAGTTTAACTCACGTTGAGCTGACCTTTTCCTATGCTTTTCTGACAAAATAGCTTTTGTCTCAATCTTAACCGACAATTTCTTTGGTAGCTCTGATGAAATAGATTTTGCCTCGGTTTGAGACGACATTTTCTCTGGCACTTTAGGCAAAGTAAAATTTTTATTTTTTCGAACAGCCTTTTTTATGGTTCTCTTCGAGAAAATAGAATTTTCCTCAATTTCTACCGACTTTTTCTTTGGCTTCTCTAGCAACAGAAAGTTTTTCTTGAGTTGAGTTGAATTTTTCTTGGGCATCTCTGGTAAGGTAGAATTTGTCTCAACTTCAACTGACTCGGTCCGTGGCATCTTTGAATGAAAAGAATATGTCTCACGTTGAACTGACTCTTCCTGTGGCATCCTGAGTAAATGATAGTTTGTATTAAGATGAACTGAATTTTTCTTGTGCCTCCTTGGAAAGGTATACTTTGTCTTGAGTTTAAGTGACTCCTGCTGAAAAGTAATATCAAACATTAATAAGAACTATTAATGAAATAAATTATAATCATTTATTCGGAGGATATTTAATGAAATTTGCTTATTATTGACTTGTATTTATATAGATAAATATAGATATATTTTACTGATAAATCATTTTAATCCAATTAAGATTAAACTAAGTGTTATGATTTGGAAATTTTTCATGCGGCATGAAAAATATACATTCATTTTTTGTAATTAAGAATCAAAAATTTTATTTGACAAATTGTTCAGAAATTGTAGATAAATGTGAAATAGAAATGTTGTTCAAATAAAATAAGAACAATTTACAAAATAAGTTGAAATAATAAATAGAAAAAAAACCTAAAAATTTAATTTTTATTTATAATTATTTAATTTTTTATTTAATCTAAAAAGTTTATGAAATCAATAAAGTATTTAACAAATAAATCAGTGAGAAATTTACAAAACTTTACAAAAAGACAAACGATCAAAAAGATTGAATCATAAACAAAGAAACAAAAATTATCAAACTTAAAGTTATTTAATTATCGGAAAATAAAACCCTTTATAGCTTGATAGTTTGTAAATGAAAATTATATATATATGGGGTTTTAAATGATATATATATATATATATATATATATATATATATATTATATATATATATATATATATGGGGAAGTGGTATTATCTACTGGAGAGCCATGTATTTAACAGCTGTCCTGTTTTTAAATCTCCGAAACAGCTAAATAGTAAGCAGCTGATGATCCCCGTTTTCCATTTACAAAATCTGAGTTAATGTTTTCTCTTTTCATCCGTATGTAATTAAATTCTGTTTTAAAATTGAAGACTTTTGCGAAATCGGCTTATGCAATTGCTAAGTCTATTTCTATTTAACAACTGTAGTTAATGATCTTTTTTTTTTGCATCCTTATATAAATGAATTCTCTTTTGTCATTATAATCTTTTTAAAAGTCGGATTATGTAGGTGCTTAGTCTGCGATAGGTTAATGTTAATTTCTTTTCTCCTTCCAGGAATTTAAACTGTACTCTTTATTTTTATTTTTGCATTTTTTTTATTCAAAGCTTTTATGTAATGCTTTAAAAAGTATAGGAATCGATTATTTATGAAGGTAATTACAAACCTGACACATTATGCAAAGGTGTTTTGATTGAACAAAAAATAATGAAGTTTGATAAAAGGTCACGTGTGAAAACAGTGATAATATGATTAATTACTTACAGATATTTTTTCACATCCATTCTTTGCCGACAATCCAAAGACAGTATCTGCGAATTTTCGCTTCATCTCAAATGCAATAAGATAATCATATATGGTCTCCTTTGAAGGTGGAAGCTGACAAACGAGAGAAAAAAATTCATTGCATTTCGTTCATTTCTAAAATGCTGGTCTTTTCAAAGATATAATCTTTTAAAATGTTTACAATTCTATCGATTTTCTTAAAAATCAACTGGAGGAAAATAAGAAGACACATTCCTGCGATACTTTTTAATCTATGTTGTTAAATCACAGAATTCTAAGAACCAGTTATTCTTCTCATCTCCTTATCTCGTTATGAAAACAATTACTTGATTTAATTTCAATGATTTTTTTCTTACACGTAATATACATAATAAATGCTATTTGTGTCTAATGTTCAGTAATGGTAGATTAAAATATACTGTGATAAAGATATGCTCAATATTCGATCCCACACCCAAGGAAAGTTCTTCCAAGAATAAAACTGTTTGTGAAATTTAAGCTTCCTAAAAATACAAGTTGATTTTGGATTCCAGAATTGTATTTTATTTTCTGTTAAGTTTATCCATTACTTAAAAATATTCATAAAATGTAAATAATGATCAGGATGTAGAGTTTCAAAAACCAATAATCTTTACCTTGCTTTTGTTACAATGAATGATGTTTTTTTTTTTTTAATGGTTAAAAAGAAATAATATTTCTGAAGATTACATATGCTATTAAACCTCATCTTGTATATTAATTAATTTATACTGGCCTCGCCCTTATTCGGGTGGTATTAAATGAAAGTTTAGTTTTCCTATTATTCTGATGACATAAAATACAAAGCAACATAGAAATACAAAATATGCAAACTAATGCAAAATTAAATAAAAATACGACTTTTTAGTTGAATATCTTTATCATTATAGTTTTTGTATGAAGCGAACAATACGATTGACAGATTTTCAATACGAGCATTTTTTTTAAATACATTACCAGTGAAACATATCACTGTAATTCGAAACAAAATTAAATCTAATGAATATTTCAAATGTATTTCGGGATTTATTATTTCAATGCAACTAAAAAACTTAAGATTTGCAAATCTTTCATGAAGAATTGAAAAATAATTTTTTTATTTTTTTACTTAAAAACCATGAATTTTATTACATGACAAATTGAACAGAAATTATAGATTCATGAGTAATAGAAATGTTGTTCAAATCAAAAGAGAATTTATTGAACTTACTGTGAATTGTAGAAGGGTATTGGTGAAATCTCTGAAAACTGAATATTTCTGAAAAAAAAGGTTGAACAAAATAATTGGTTTCTTGAACAAATTGAATAATAACTGTGCATATATATATATATGTGTGTATATATATATATATATATATATATATATATGTGTGTATATATATATATATATATATATATATATATATATGTATGTATATATATTCCAAGTTGAAAATATTTGAAATATTAGAAAGATTTAGAATCATTGAATTTCAGCAAGGGTCGTTGATAGTGCTCAATCAAAAAAGAGCAAATTTGTAATTTTTATTTTCTTTATGTAAATACAGTCATATCTTGCTATGATGTGCAGACCGTTTTGATTATTATTGATCCCATCAGGCCAGAAAAAAATTTGAAAATTTAAAAAAATTGAAAAACTTTTTTTTAAAGACATGGCAAAATATTTCCTCCTTTAAAATTAAAAAAGTTTTTCTTGCTTGATGAGATCAGTAATGATTGAAACGATCTGCAAATTGTAACATGATATGACTATATTTACATAAAGAAAACAGAAATTAAATCTATATAGTCGCTGTATCACAACTCACCAATGCGGCTAGACAAGCAACTACCTGAAGCCAAGAACGAAACTCGACCGCCCAAACAACAGTCGGTGCTTCAAACTATTATGATATTTCGCTACTGCTATGAGAGTAGTGAATTGACAATGTTTTGACATTGTCCAAATGCTTAAGCGAATTAGCAGTGTTTAAAATTGGACTTATTTTATAACTTAGAAATATAAAGAACAATTTACAAAATAAGTTGGAATAATAAAACTGGAAAAACTAATAAATTATTCATGAAAGCTAATAAATCTAAAAAGTTATAAAATCAATTATTTAACAAATTATCAGTGAGGAATTTACAAAATTTGACAAAAAGACAAACAATCAGATAGATTGAATCATAAACAAAGAAACAAGAATGATAAAACATAAAGACAATCACACACACACACACACACACACACACACACACACACACACACACACACACACACACACACACACACACACACACACACACACACATATTTATCTGAAAATGAAACTTGGATAATATTTATTAATTTACGTCTCCTATCTATTAATGTATTTCACAAAAATCAGATCATTTGAATTCTTACAAAAGCTTCTATCCCCATTTTATCTCCTTTGCATAAAAACAAATATAACCCATATTAGACTCATTATGCCCCGCCCTTGTGTTTCAAATTTCATAATGATCAGTTAATTATTTTAAAAATAAATAAGGTACATGTAAATATATAAACATATCCACACACACCTAATTTTATGCATGTGTGTAAATACTATTGAAAGATATCTTGTTTTAATAGAACATGGTGGTGTGACAAAAGGTTAAGTTAATCTACTCGAAAAAAGATGATGATGTGATCAGTTACTTACATGCGTTTGAGGACGTTCTTCCTTTGTCACAAAACGAACACATTCTTGTGGAGATCGGCGGTTATTACTAATTCCGGAAAAATGATCATATATAGGCATCACTGACATTGGATCACTTGACTCATCCTGGAAAACGGAAGAAATAATCATTGCAATTATTCCAATTTTTACCGGATTTTTATGTAGATAATTATTGAAAATATATTTTTAGTTAATAATAAAGACAATGAAAAGAAGTCTCATTTAAACATTTAATAAACAACTTTATTTGTATTAATTTATTTTTATTTCGGACTATTATTCTCATCTTTATTAGTTGTTGTTTTTTTTATCTTTTATTGGTTTTTGTTTATTCACAACGTTTCGGCCAACTAGTCCTCTGGCCTTCGTCAAAATGTGGTGAGACGACAACAACTACGGATGGCAGTGATGGCTGAGAATGCAGTTAGGGGATTCGAAGTTCCTATCCTCGCGGTTAACACCTGACGAAGGCCAGAGCAATAGTTGGCCGAAACGTTGTGAATAAACAAAAACCAATAAAAGATCAAAAAACAACAACTAATAAAGATGAGAATAATAGTCCGAAATAAAAATAAATTAATATAAAATGCTCATCTCAAAAATGAATTCCAATTAAGGAATATTATATATATAAACTTTATTTGTCACGTACATCAAGTCTGTTGCCAAGGTCGCTGGAAAGATGGTGGGATCCTTCTACCGCTCCAGAAGATATCTCACTACTGATGCAATTCTCTATCTATATAAAAGCCAAGTACGTCCAAGGATGGAATACTGTTGCCATATCTGGGCAGGAGCTGCTAAAAACAGCCTATCCTGCCTTGACAGAGTACAAAATAGACTTCGTGGCTTAGTGGGGGATGCCCTTTTCTCTACCCTGCAACCTCTCTCCCACAGAAGAGACGTTGCGAGTCTATCCTTGTTTTATCGTTATTTCCATGGCAGGTGCTCGTCTGAACTCCAATCTCTGGTCCCCCGTCGCCAATCTTTCACGAAAAACACCCGTCTAGCTGAATCCACTGTGAAAAATTTCCCCCACTCTATATCTGTGCCTAAATCAAAACGCGGATTCCATGAGCAAAGCTACTTTCTTAGAACTGCACGCCTGTGGAAATCTGTTCCGTCTGCCTGCTTCCCACTGGACTACAACTTGGATGTCTCCAAGTCCAATGTTAACAAATTCCTAATGAACCGCCCCTTTAAGTAAACACTCCATCAAATCTCCACACTAATGTAATGTACTTGCAATAACCCTTATCCCTGAGTGGCTTCCGGGCCTTGATAAGTGGTGATCACTGTGTAAAAAAAAAAATAAGAGAGTTCATTATTCGTGCTCGCTTGTAGTAGTCATGACAAGAGTTCGTTGAAAAAGAGAGAAAAGTGTGAGTTGTATGTTCTTTAGCATGACAAAGAATGTTTGAAAAGTGTTCAATGTGTTTAAAGATAGAATTAATATCATGCCAGCTGGTTGAAGAAGAGAACAGTTCAGTTCCGTTTACATGTTTAAAGGAAGCCTATTAAAAGAGAAAGAAAGGGCAACGTCTTCAGAGTGTTGCCGTGTTGCCGTGCGTTAGTGTGAGTTCTTTAGCATGACAAAGAATGTTCGTTTGGGTAGTCCTGTAGAATGATGCAGTTCGTGTGGGTACAGCACGTGGAAAGAAATGGTAGTTAGGAGAGAGTCATAGCTTGCTTGTAGTACTCACGTTCAGCCTGGGGCCGAAGCCCCAGTCGATGTGTGCTTTTGGGCAAAGCAGTGAGAAAGAGAATTAATGGTTACTGATTTTGCCTTTTATATACTCTGTCACGTGATCGAGAGCTGACTTGTGATTGGACAAGCCAGGGAGAAATGGATTTCAAATCTCAAAGTCGTGAGAAGTAGTCTCTGCCTGTGATGTAGTGGGTGTCAGCTGCTACATGTTCATCTATCTTAATCCCTTCCCCATCTAATTGAAACAAAACTGCATGTTTGTATTGAAGTGAGTTTAGGGTTTTAGAATTTCTAGACTACCTGTGACCCGTTGGGTCAGTATGTTATATTAGCTATGGAATTCATGTATGAGCGTGACATGTTTGACGTAAAGAAAATAGTTTCTTTTTGACATAACAGAAACATTTCTATGAAAGTATATTAAAATAAAAACTCATGGCCGGATCACTCAAACATGAAAAAAAAAAGTCCTCACTATTCGTGTAGTTACCTATTTTTCCGAATAATCGCTCAAAAATCGAAAATTAAACAGGATTTTCCTACGAATCGAATGCAGACGAAAGTCATTTAGCAGCAAAAACGCACATGAACGTACCGAGGATAAATATAAAAATGAAAAACCCATATTGGAATCCTTCAACCAAGTTATACAAACTTAAAATATAAAAAAAAAAAAAAAATTAATAAAACCTGAAACAAAAAAATAAAACCTAAATAAATAAAATAAAAAAAAACTAATATTGAAACAGATTATTAAATGTGTCAAAAAATCACCGTTCTCACACAACTATTTTGTATGTAGAAATGTAAACAAAAAATAAAAACAGAAGGAAGGAAGGAAGGAAGGAAGGAAAAGAGATGGATAGAGAGTAGTAGTAGTAGTAGTAGTAGTAGTAGTAGTAGTCTTGCTTTACTACAATTGTTTTTATGTTTGTCAACGGGTTAAAGTTGTTTAGTAGTAAGAAAGTAACGACAGTATAGTTGTAATAAAGAATAGTTGCAAAACACCCCACTCTTCCCATGTTAAATAATAATTTCGAAATAATAACGTTAATATTTCAGTGCACAGGTCAAAATCTGCAAAAGAAGCGATTTGTGTTTATTTGTTTATGTTGTTATAGGTTAATGTTTATGCGCGCATGCGCAACCAGATGTCATAAACCAGAAAGTGGGTTTCATCCCTCGTTACAAGCTTATTTAAGTTTATAATTATATAGATTAGTTACCAACACAATATATGTTTAATTAGTATAAAAAAAACACAGGAGATTAAAAATAGATAAATTTTGAAAATTAATTTCATTGACTTATATCTTTAAATATTACATGACATTAACTCATAAAATTCTAATTATTTTTAATATCATTTAGTTGTCTACGCGTTGTAAAAAGAATATTACATAGAAAAGAGTTAAATAACGTATCTAAAAATTTAAATTATATTTGCAAAATATTTTCACAGAGCAAAAGAAATGGTTGATCTATTGACTGCTATGAATAAAATCATTTTCTTTCATTCATTTTTTTTTTCGTTTTTTCTTTCTTTCTTTCTTAGTATCATCATTTTACATTAGTTCTTCATTTGAATTTCAAGGTGATAATAATATTCAAATAAAGATATTTTACTTAATAACATTTTATGATTATAATAATATTCAAATAAAGATATTTTACTTAATAACATTTTATGATTATAATAATATTCAAATAAAGATATTTTACTTAATAACATTTTATGATTATAATAATATTCAAATAAAGATATTTTACTTAATAACATTTTATGATTATAATAATATTCAAATAAAGATATTTTACTTAATAACATTTTATGATTATAATAATATTCAAATAAAGATATTTTACTTAATAACATTTTATGATTATAATAATATTCAAATAAAGATATTTTACTTAATAACATTTTATGATTATAATAATATTCAAATAAAGATATTTTACTTAATAACATTTTATGATTATAATAATATTCAAATAAAGATATTTTACTTAATAACATTTTATGATTATAATAATATTCAAATAAAGATATTTTACTTAATAACATTTTATGATTATAATAATATTCAAATAAAGATATTTTACTTAATAACATTTTATGATTATAATAATATTCAAATAAAGATATTTTACTTAATAACATTTTATGATTATAATAATATTCAAATAAAGATATTTTACTTAATATTTAATATTTATAATAATGAATACTTGTATTTTATGAACAAGGGGGAGACAATTTAAATAGATAATTACATAGAAGAATGCTATATTCTCTTATTTTTATAAACATTATACATGTCTATTTAATCAAAATCTTTTATAATGTAATAAATAAAAAAGTGGGGGTTTATCCGGTTAAAGATTAAATGGAAATCTACAATAATCGTATTTCTGAACTTGTCTGTTTGAATCAGGAAAAAGAAAATGTATGAAAATCTGTCAATATTACAAAACATCTTATACCACAGAGTTATCCCGCTTGTTTTCTTTCTAATACTGTGTAAAACACCATTTCTATTTACAAACGAAGGATTTCATTAAATGTTTGTCTCGTGTTTTAATAAACTGACTTAGAAAACAAAGATTGTGTTCCTTCTTTTCTATATTCTTTTTTATGGCCAACTGACATTATACAAAAACTTTAAGCCTTGTACTAAATATATTTTTGTCAGTTATGTTAATAATGAATTTTGCTAAAAGAGAACTAATTTAACTGCTTAAATGAATCGATTATTTATGGGAAAAACTTATTGCAGTTAATAGATAATTCCTCATTCCAACTTATCAAGTGGGAATTCATCAAAAAGAACGAGTAAATCTGCTTACCATGAAATATTTCACAAGTAAATCATTCTTTCTGTTCATTGATTCAGATTGATGAAATTCAGCTGAAAATTTAAAACAAACATTTCTTTATTTAAAACAGAAAATAATGAAGGAGAAAAGCTTCATATGTACATTTTGAATAATAGGGCTGGAGTTATCACATATACAAAAAACGATATTGAAATGGATCCACAATGATAATTAAATTATAATAAAATATATTAATAAAAAAGAATATCGTAACCGTCATTCATTGATAGTTACATGAGATGACATCATTCAATTTACACCCAGTGAAATATTAAATGTTATAAATTATCAATATATATATTTAGATATATGTGTTTTTTTCTTCAGTCAAAAGCAAGTTTATATTCATATTATCATAAAATATTATTTATTGGAAAGAATGCAGACTGCTTTAAATGAAAGATAAAAACACAAGAACGGAGAATACATATTGAATATTTTGTATGAAAATTAAAATAAAAGAAAAATTATTTACCATTATTCATAGAAACGTTGGGATCAACAGATAATCCTGATTCAGCTGCGTCCGGGTTGTCCTGCACTTCATGAGTAAGTAAGACATGATCAGTGTTTGCAGGATGCGGATGTACTGATTCACCATCACTTGCATTGGATTCAGGGTTCTAAGAAAATGAAACAAGATCATATTTTTATAAAAAGATCAAAGTGAATGTAGAAAAGAAACAACTTGGCGTTGGTGTACTAATCAGATGTGAGGAATCTAATGGACCTAACACCTCCCACCACCACCATCCGAACTGAATTGTTTTATATCTGTTTCTTCTTCCTTACATTATTATTATTTATTATTTATTATTTATTTTTTTTTTTATTATTATTATTATTATTATTATTATTATTATTATTATTATTATTATTATTAATAATAATTATTATTATTATTATTATTATTATTATTATTATTATTATTATTATTATCATTATCATTATCATTATCATTATTATTATTATTATTATTATTTCAGAGTTGACTCAACTTTTGGATGATTTTAGTTGAATTTTTTTCTTGAACATCAGGTCTATTCCTTTTGACAAGACATTGAAAGTATACCTTAACACTCTCATTGTTCCTAACAGGCAAGCCTTTTGCAAAATTGGAAAAGAAATTGACTCATTGACATGATTAAATAATTTATGGTGACTTTTTGTTATCATCCCAAATGTTACAATCAAACTTGCGATAATATTTCAATAGTTTTTATAAATATCAAAATTATAGAAGATTTTGTGTTGTAGTAGTAGTAGTAGTAGTAGTTATGGAACTCCAAAAAAGGGGAGGGGACGAGGAAGAAACTTAGCAAACATTATACTTACAACTATCTGGAAGTTTTTGAACCAGACGCCATCACATGAACAGAACTGAAAGAGACGATTGGAAAACAATTTGTGAGAAAAATAAGAAAATAAACAAACAAATAAAAGTGTATTTGTTATACATCAGATGTAAGGTAGGGGATGTGCTGGAAAATTGAAGCAGTCTCTTGGGGTTCATCTCTACAAATGGCTAGCTTCCACCCAATATATTAAACACAAAAACAAATAAAAGAAATGAATATAAATTTTGTAAATGTCTTACCAAAGAATTCGCATCTTCTTGAACACAATTCTCTCCTGTCGGCTGGCTTTCCATGAAATCTACCCACCATGTTGAAACAAAGAAGGCTTTTAGTGCATCAGTAAATTTCTTTAGAATTGTCTGGAGGAAAAAAAAAAAAATGCCAAGTTTGAATTTATTGAACTGGGAAAATATGCTTCCCACGGAAATAATAAAAGTCCTTTTTGATGAGATGATGATGATCATGATGATGATCATCATCATAATTACCATTGTTGTCGGCGGCGGCGTCATCGTCCACCTCCTTCTCCTCCGCCTCCTCCTCCGTCTCCTCCTCCTCATCCGTCTCCTCCTCCTCCTCCTCCTCCTCCTAATCATCATCATCATCATCATCATCATCATCATCATCATCATCATCATCATCATCATCATCATCATCATCATCAACAACAACAACAGTAGCAGCAACACGTGCCCTAAATTCTGACTCTTCTTCATCATGGTAGGGCCAGTGTCAATGTGGTAGCGTAAGATTTAAACAACACCAAACCTACAACCTGGCTAATAGGACTCTGGTTAAAATCCAGGAGGAGTCGACATTAGAACCTGTCTTCCTCTAGTTGTGTCAATAATGATGCTGCAAATCATTAGAGAAAGTGTCTTCATTGATTCTACACCATTCCTGTGCTTTTTTCTGAGCAAAATCTTCCACGACATACAACTGCTACGTTTGGCCAAGATCAAAGTGTACTATCTGTTCTTCAGATGCTGCACTTCCATTTCGTGTTCTCTTTTGGTGGAGAAGTAGTCCTTCACGACTGAGACGATTTTTTATTTTTGTACCTTTTCTCCATGTTAAAAAACGATCCTGGTGTCTAACTCTGTCCCGTGGGGAGGCATTGTAAATAGGTACAACTGCTATGCCCTGCTTCTCTATGTGTCATGCAATTCTGGTGTTATGCGAACAAGAGTTCCTTCCAAATGTTAGACCATCGTTGGGAGTTTTATATGTTTCAAAGGATTTTTTAATAAACCTGCAATATTGCAGATTAATGAATAAGTTGTGACTAACGAGAATACCTTCATTTAAATGAGATAATCCTGGGACAAAATCTTCATAGAAATTTATGCAGGAGTTTAACTAAATTAACTACAACAGCAACAGCATAAAAATTGATTGAAAAATTTATTATGATGATGATGATGATGATGATGATGATCATCATCATCATCATCATCATCATCATCATCACCATCACCACCACCACCACCACCACCATCACCACCACCACCACCACCACCACCACCACCACCATCATCATCATGAATTTAGAAAGATTCCTTTTCATTTCAATCGATTGAAAAATTTATTAAATTAATTTTGCACTTTGAACGATTATAATATTGTTAAATATGTTGTTCACACGTTTTGAACGGTTTTCCAGTATTATGTTCAAAATATAAGAATAATGTAAGAAAGTTCGATTTTGTTTCATTTTTTGATGAACAAATAAAACAACTCGTAATGATCTCCCTTCTCTCAAGTTCCTAAATTTCTTGCACAAATGTTTAGAAAAAATGATGCTTATGTCCCATCAACTCCCTCTATCCCAGAAAAAAGGTAAAAAAAAAAAATAATTTTCTGCTTCATTGACCTTTGCAAGAAACACAGACACAAAAAAATCGAAGATGAAATTAAACAGGTGATGGAGCATTGTATCCGCTTTTTTTATTTTTTTACTTTGGCCATTGAATCCGTGTTTAGATTTGGGCACAAATAGAGAGTGGGGGGGATCGTATATAGTAGTTATAGTTAGTCGAGTGTATTTTTTGAAAGTTTGGTAAGAAGGATACCATAGATTGGAGTTCAATCGAGCACTTGCCATGAAAATAATGATAGAACAGAGACAGGCTTACAATGTCTCTTCTATGAGAAAACGGTTGCAGGGAAGAGAAAAGGGCATCACTTACTAGGTTTCAAAGCCAGTTTTGAATTCTATCAAGGCTGGATAGGGCACGCCGAGCGGCTTCTGTCCAGATGTGGCTTCTGTGCAAAATTTTATTCTCCTTTCTTGATATTGCGACTGAATCAATCTTGTTTTTATTTTTTGTCTAATTGAATTTAACTTTTATTTCCTTTTTTGCCATCATCTAATAACATTTTGTAAATATGCCTTCTCCCAATATATCGACATCCATCCTCCATTTGCAAGCTTCTTTCCGCACACAAAAAATATGTTAACTAAATTTATTCACCACTAACTCTAAATCTCAATGACAAAATGTCATGTACCACTTGGACTTAGGGTTTGTGAAAAAAATATTTGATAAACCTTAATTGATATGTATTTTTCAGTGTAAAGTAAAAAAGGACCCACTGCCTTTCAATAGTCTCCTTTGCACAAATATAAAGCTTGATCGGTTACAGTTTGGCAATTAAGAACGTGATTTCAAATCTATGTTGTCCACTTATCTCTAGATAGATAGATACTTATATTGACAGATAGATAGACAGATATATAGATTGATAGATAGATAAACGGATATATAGATACATACAAAGATAATTCAAAAACATATAGATAGATAAATAACAGATGAATTAATGCGTGCGCCGACCACTATCCTACAATTTCTAAAACATGTTACTATTTATCGTATGTAATGTGTTTCTTCTTGTTCGATTTGTAGGAGCGGGTCTAACGGTGAACTAGAAAACACTCATCCACACAACACTTAATTATATGATACCGTAAATTCCTATGACATACTCATTAATTAGAGTTCCTGTTGTTCATAGAAAAACGCTTTAACTGTGCCTTAGATTCCACGAACACAGCTTCTTTCTTAGAAGTGCATGCCAGTGGAACCCTCTTCCATCTGCCTCTTTCCTACCTGACTACAACTAAGACGTCTTCAAGTCCAACATAAACAAATTCGTGACGAACCGCCCCTTTAGGTAAGACACTTTATAACATCTCCAATACTAACGATTACTACGATACTATCCAATTGATTACCGTACACGCAATAACCCTTATCCCGAGTGGCTTCCGGGCCTTGATAAGTGTTGACATTCATATTTATTTACCAATGTATTTTTTTAAAATAATTTGTTAATTTAATGTTTTGGTTTGTTTTTTTTACTTTGTCTTTTAACACAAAACTTATCTTTTGTATATTTTTAAAAAAGCAATGAATTTAACACCTTCTAACAAAGTGACTGATAAAATATAACATAGAAAATAATCTCATCAGAAAATTATGCAATCTCAATTTGATAATAAAATTATTTTACTGCAAATAAGTAAATTTATTTGATTTAGAAAATTCTTGTTACATAATTGTAAAAAAAAGAAAATATAAGAAAAGAATGTAACTCTTCTTGGGTTTGCTTACCTTTAGTCTCTCATAGGGTTTCGACGAAGTAAGAGTTCGCCTGGAATTGATTTTTCCTGTGTTGGCCATTTCAAAACGACCACGGACACTTCGGATAAATCTGCCTAACAAAATTAAAAAAAAAACAACTACTAATCTGCAAGTTTTAAGCCACTAAATATTGCGATAATAAAACCTTTATATATATATAGGCATGTACATCTATGATTATATATCCTTAGTATATACTTTGTGGATCTTGCTTATTTTCGTGCACACTGGATGACAGATGAACGATAAATGGGCAGAACCAATAAAAAAACAAATGGATGACGTCATAAAGAGGACATCTCCAAAACCAGTATCTCCGTTTATGACGAAAGTTAACCTCTATGACGTCATAAGGCATCTTTGCCATCATTAGTAGAAAGGATGACGTCGAAAAGGGAAACTACCCCTTCTGTTAAAATGGTATAAAGGCGATTTATTGCAGATTGCCTGAGGTGCCCCTATCAAGGAAAGGCGATGGGTCTGTTCATGACTCTCAGAACTTGTTTATACAAGTGTCCATCATCCGTTTAATGTCTTGAATAATCGTGAAGTATTAAGACCAAGATATTCGTGAATATTGAATAATCGTGAAGTATTAAGACCAAGATATTCAAGATATTCTTCAAATAAATAACAACAAAAATGGGAAATCAAAGGGGTATAATTCTTAATAACAGCAACAAATTACAGAGTAACTTTCCTTATACTGTCTTTTGCTTTAAATCAAATATATTCTTTTAATAAACAACGGGCACGGAGACCCGAAATTGCCTGGAATTGATCAATGAATGTTTTACACTCCTATATTTTTAGTGCCATCAAAATCAGTGAAATCGTTCATTTTACAATCAAATCGATTGATTGCCTGCTCTAGTTGCAGGCCCATCGTCGTGCACAAGAAAGAAGCTTCACATGCCTCTTCGCAGTGACTTAGTCCACAAGACATTGTAGTCTACATTGCACTGTAGAGAACCTACTGTTGATTTTATATGCCAGCCCTTTCTGCATGTGTGATGATAAAACTTCTCAAATGCACTTGCAATGTTAGGCTGTATAAAGTGTTAACTTTGATCCAAATCGCCTGTTCCTTCTTTCATCGGATTATTTCGATTATCGATATTTATCAAAGATATTCCGATACAAAACCTATCTAAGAAAACTGCCAGATAGATAAAGTACATTAATGTGAAATTTCATAAAAACCAGCACAGCCGTTGCGGAATCTATGGGGAAAGAACACACACACACACACACACACACACACACACACACACACACACACACACACACACACACACACACAGAGAAATTGCTAAATTTGGAAAGGAATGATCTTGCACTCAATACTCTCATTTAGACAAAAAAAAACGAAAAAACTTACGATTAATGGTAACAAAAAATTCCTAACATTAATTGCTACATATATCTTATTTATTATTGGGAAACTTTAAAAATGGCGTGTGGTAGAAGGGAGTAGTTGCTCTGTTGTTGTTGTTGTTGTTGTTGTTTGTTTGTTTGTTTGTTTGTTTGTTTTTTTTTTTGTTTTTTTGTTTTTTTTCTTTCTTTTGTTTCTTCTATTATTATTATTTAATTATTATGGTAAATTTTTACCACATCCCCCACTGTAAACATCCCAACCCCGCTATGTTAAGAACGGCTTCCCAGGTTGGGGTGTGTGTGTTTATTACGAAAGCCGTTCTTAACATGTATTGGTTGAGGGTTTTTATGCTACGCTGACGCAGATCGTAAAAAGTACCGTTATTATTATTATTATTATTATTATTATTATTGATTGTGTTCTCATTGGCCTTTTCAGAACAGTTTGCTTAAAACACTGGAAGATACAAAAGTGTCATGATATTTTTCTTTTTTTTTTTCTTTTTGCACAAATGTTGGTCTATTGTATCAGTGAAAATTATATTATTTCTATTATTACGAAGATAATTTAATGAAAAAGTAATTGAAAAATTACAACAATATTAGATAATTTTATGAAACTTTAAGAAAATGAACATTCAAATCAAGAAAAAAGAATACTCATTGTAAAGTAAGTTTCATGAATAAATATTTTTTGATTAACAAACAACTGATAGCAAACACATTTTAAAAACATTTTTTTTCTGTGATTTTTTTAGTATTATATACATAATTTATTAACTTTGATATTGGTTGCTGAAGCAGTAGCAGTGTCAGAAACCGATCTTAACAATACGTGGAAAAATTAAATAATTCGACCTCCTATCTTTACAAGCTTATAATTACTTGAAAAATGTAATTCAAACCCTAATTTTTTTTCATTAAAGGAGCAAAGGACAAATTAAAAACAATAATAGGTTTAATAGCAAATTATGCAATATTTTTGTTTTTAAATCGGGTTTCTTTAAAAAAGATTTAAAGAAAATCAACGAAAATTTATATACTTCGGTTATAAAAAATCGATATAAAGTCGAAAAAATCACTTACCTATAAAAAATACTATTGAATTTTTAGTTCCATTCTTCATTGTTCAGAATTTATCCATATTTATATTTTAAATTCCATTATTTTTTAAATAAAAGAATTTTTTAAACGACTGTTTGAAAAAAGCGTGATTACGCAAGCATTTTTATGTCTTTATCAAAAAACCGGTAGTAGCCATTTGTCCTTGTTTAGAACTACGGATGGACAGACAGTAGTAAAAACCACAAGTTCGCGTTAACCATATAGCCTTTTACCTGAAGAAATATGTGTTCCCATTGTTTAAAAATAGTCAAATTTTTCTCATAAGTTTTTGCCTTAAAAAAAATACTCAAAGAATTTTTTTTCTTTTCTCAAAGAAATACATAAATTTTCGATATATTATATTCTCATTCTTCTTTATCGAGTGATTTTTTTTAATATCTAAAAAAGAAAACATTGAATGAAATAGAAAGAATTGTCGTCAGCATCCATTACTTACTGGACAATATAAGCAGAACATAGGCTTCCAATAAAAAAAAAATAGACGTGATATCGAAAACTTTGGTACGTAAATATATTATTAAAATTTTAATAGACATTTGAAAATGGGTGGGCTGAATTTTAAAAATAAAACTTTTCTCTAAAATATTTTATTCGGTTTATTGGAAAGAGCATAAAATTTCACATTGACCCTGAAAATATCTTTAAAATTTAACCAATAGAAAAATTTCGAAAGATTTTTAAATTTTAAAAATTGAAAAAGAATTTACTCGTCAAATTCAATTGATTTCATTACGTTTAAAAAAACAAAACTGGCTTCATGAAGGCGCGCTGCCTGCACTTTGTAAACACTGATTAAAAAAATATATATATTTCCATTATTTTTTAAACAACTTTAATAATTTATCTTGGAAGTATATTCCATAAAGAAAATAAACAACCCACTTTTAAAAGAGAAGTTAGGAGTTGTTATATTTTATTTGCAGTTTCGTGTTAGGGGTGTCAAAAATTTCCCCCAAAATTCATATACACCTAATGAAGCACTGAAGCACTGAAGCAGCAACATATTTTCGTCTGCTGCTGCTTTCAAACAAACATTCACAGCTTTTAACAACTAAAATTCATCGAAATATTTTTAAAATAAGACTATCGATTACAAAGTTTAAGACGTAAAATAAACTAACGAATTTATTTGTTGGTGTTTGTGTAAGAGGGCAGGAAACATACAACTAAGATTTAAATAATAAAGAGAACAAATCTAAGAGGCACAACTCTTAATAGCAACTATTAATTCTAAAGTTACTTCCCTTGAACTGTTATTAATTTTTCATCGAATACCTTTTTCAATTTGTCATAGAAACAATTCTGAAGTAAAACACCAAGTAATAGAATATAAATATACAAAATAAAACAACTTTGAAAATTAAGCATTTCTTAAAAAGTGTATTGTTGTCTTATGCTTTTAATAATTCGTAGAAATGTGTGTCCTTTCTCACGCCGTCTCCACAACTCTTCCATTAGATGGGAATCTAACAAATTTTCATTAGTCGCTACCATCCTCATATTCCTTTTCACATGTGACCAGAATCCCTCCACAGTTTATTAAATATTAATTAGATATTTTTTAATTTTAAAACTTTAATAATTTTTATTTTTATTTTAAAACTAATAATTCGTAATATTCGTGATTTGACAGCGTAAAATACTCATGTGACCCTTCTAGAGTTGTCGAACTTTGTCGGGACTTAACTGCAAGACTGCCAAATTGTCATACTAAGGGAAATAACAGATGATTATAGAATGTCGAAACCCATTTCGGAACTCCTTACTCTTTTAACTCCCAAAGTTTCGTCTGCTAAAATTTTAATCACGTGATTACGGTGTAGCATCAATAAAATAAACCATTAATTCAAGTGCCGCTTGTTATGGATTTAGCTGAATACGATATTAAACATCACTTTATTGGTACTTATGCACTTATGTTCCCAGGCTGGCGGGTGTTTTGTAACTATTCTGTACTTTCACCTAGCAATTTAATAAGCAAAAAGACATCGTAAAATTTGAAGGACCGTTTGGATACATTGATTTAAATTTAAAGTGGTGTGTAATTATTAAAAAAGAAATTCAGTTGCTGTAGTGAAGTAGAAAAAAAAATTTTTTTTTAAATATATAAGACACAGCTGTTCCTTCCAAAATGTCGAGCTCTTCAACGTCCAAAAATAATTCACTGTCACAAAAAGAATTCGCCGTCACTTCTTCCAACCGTCGTTTCACTCTCTGCACTTTTCGCACCTGCTTTAAAAAAGTACCGTTTATATGCTGCCCATTTCTCCACTTATGTAAATTGACTATCAACCAGAGCCATCTAGTTTTCCATATCTCCAAACAGCCAATTTGCAAAGGGGGACAACTCAAACCACACAGAGCCATCTAGTTTTCCATTTCTCCAAACAGCCAATTTGCAAAGGGGACAACTCAAATCACACACCCCCTTGATCTACACGATCATCACATGTCAACCCATCACGTAGGCGCTCGACCAACATGGCGGCCGTCTCTCTCGCTGCGATCTCTGCGGAGCCTCTTTGTGAACGTCGCTACTTGGCTCGACGTCGCTGTCTTCCTCTGATGACACCACTACCGGCCGCCATCAAGGATGTGTCGAGGGATGCCGTCGATAGATACATTGTTCGGGGACTGGACACTTGTACCAATGCCCCTCCCCCAGCGTGTGGTACAGCGAGCATCAGGCGGTTTGATCCACACTTCCTCTCCCACTCGCACAGTCGCTCGCTTCTCGCCTTCCTCCGCGGGTACCTGTTCAGTTCGGGGACGCCGCCACTCGTACATGAAGACTGCCCTCTGTGGCACTGAATCCACTTTTTGCCCTGACTTTGGAGCCATATTATACCAGAAGACAGCTTCTGGCAGCGAAATCTGGCCCCTTTCACCTATAGCCTTAATGGTCCTGTGATGCCGCTCCACAATTCCGTTTCTGCCTGGTCTATATGCAGCCCTGAAATAGCGCCGCACTCCCCACTATTCCAACACATTCTCCATGGCAGCTGAGCGAAAGGCAGTCCATTAGCACTTCCGTCACTGGATCCCTCTCCAAAAACACCTCTTCCAAGACCTTTGCAATTTCACCTGCATTTTCCTCCTTGATTTCCCTCCACATGGCTACTCTTCCTGGTCCACAGTCGACCATTGACAGATACGGTCTCTGTCGATAGTGCGTTACATCTATTGGCAACCTGCTCCAGTTCTCTGCCACCTGAACCTCACCAGCTTCGTGTCTACTCGGCACAGGGTCGATTGACTGACACCGGCTGCATCTCTCAACCACTGTCCTAACGGCCTCCTTTGTGATTCTGGAGTCCACCTTCCTGGCCAAGAACAAGGTTCTATCCACTCCAAAATGTTCTTCGCTGAAGGAACGATAGTGACCCTAAGTTGAAGATCAAATTCCCTAATCAGCTCCCTTAACATCATCAATCGACGCTTTACTAGCATCTCGGCAGTGCCTTTCGTCTTCACCCTACTTTTTCCTGTAGCTTCGGACTGGATCCAAGAGAACACAGTGGCTGAGTCGGTCCTCACCTCAACATTCTGTAACCCCCATTTCAAGGCTAAGTTGATGTCCTTCATAACCGCATTCAGTTCCGCCACATTTCTGTGAGCCACGTCGTCCTTCTTCCGCAACCAAGCAACATCTTCTGTAGTAACATCACCTATCTCCAAGGTGACCGCCACTGCTATACAGCTTGCATCACACCACACAACACCTTCTGCACTGTTGGGTACATGCCAAACACCTCTCACTGGATCCTCCCTCTTCACCTCTTCAATAATCTCTCTCATAATGTCCACAGACTCTTTATCAACTCCATCCTCCCACTTCGCTCCACTAGCTAGCCTTTTGATATAACTACATGCAGTCCGTAGCCATCCTGCAATAGGGTAATGGCCCACCAGTCTTCTGCATATTGAGAAGAGTTCTCGCCTGCTCAATTTTTCCGACACCTCCGGGATCTCATTTCCCCTCCGGAACACTAACCGTCCTACCTGGTCCTTTCTTAGTTGGAGCCCTAACACAGCTCCTCCCTTCAACGATTCCGGGCGTTTTGCAATTAGCCCAAAGCTGCTGAGGTGTTTTACTACGTCCTCCGCAGTTGTTACCGTCTCATCCACCAAAATATCATCAATGTAGGAACTGGTGACTCTTCTGACTACGTCCTCCTTGCTTAGCACCGTTTTGAGGATCGCTGCCATGATTTCTGGTGCAGAATTCAGGCCAAAACCCAACCTAGTCAGGCAGCATGTTTGGCCCTTGTATCTGACCAGCTGGTATTTCCAGAATTCCTGTGAAATGTGGATCTGTAGGTATGCAGATTTTAAATCCTCAATCGTCGCAGCCTTCTGAATCTGCCTCCACTCTCGCATGGTCTCTCCGCACACGTCCATCACATCGCCTCCCGTGTGACATGCAACGTGTACGTTCAGCTCCCTGAAGTCCAGTACTGGCCGAACTTTTTGTTTTGTGGGCTGAACAACCGCCATTAACAGCAGCACACCTTTCACCTTCTCCGTCCATGGTCTTAAAATCCCCTCTGAGATCCATCGGTCCACCTCCTTCTCAAATTCAACTCTTGTGCCTCCTCGCAACGTATGCTCGTAGCATTTCACTGTTGTTCAGTATGGGAGATTCTCCCTTCCATGCCCACTTGACTGTCCAATTCTTTCCATCAAAGTGTACAGAGAAATCTTGGTCCTCTATCGTGCAACGTTTGTCTAACCCGGCCGTTCCTGTGTCACCTTTTTCGAATTGCACACCTGCAGCCCCTTGATGTCCTCCAAATATCACGGAGTTCCTATATACCGTAACGCCCCCTAGTCGAGCAATTGCGTCCATCCCTAGCACCACATCGACACCCGTGACAATTTTGTTAATAACAATCGCCTGGATTGTTAGTGACATCCCACGTACCATCAACCGAACGATACTTGTGCCATTGCACTTCACCTCTCTGCCGTCAATTGTCGTAATGCTGCTGGTTTCATTGCATGTGTCAACCATGTCTTTGGTGACAATTGTTGAAGTACAGCCCGTGTCGACAAGGGCTTTTGCACTTCGTCCATTTAGGGTCACCTCTACTTGTGGTGACATACCCTGAAGCGCCTTCATCGAATAAGTGGGGTAGCCACCGGCGCAGTGGCTTCCCCCTGTTCGTTTCCCTGGGGGCAGAATCTGCTGATGTGGCTGACTTCCCCACAGCGGTAACACGTGACTTTGGCTTTGGCTCCCTGCACTCCCTCGTCATATGGGGGCCTTGGCATCGGTAGCATCTGCCAGAGAACCTGGGTCTCTGCCACAGTCCTCTCTGCTTTTCGTCCTTCACAATTTCCTACTGCAGTTTGCTTCGTTAAGTGACAGCTACGATTCCCTGCTCACTCTCTTTTTTCCTGACCAGCACCCTAGCCTGTGTAATCTACTCTGCCACCTCCATAGTATTTACACCGGGCAGTTGCTGCAGAGCTATAGAAATATGGTCCAGGAAGCCATTGATAAAGGCCATCTTAACCATCTGTCGACGGCCTCCTTCATTGAATCCTGCTAGTCCCATCAACCTCCTGATATTGTTGGCGTAAACATCGACAGGCTCTCCGGTCCTCACCATACGGCTTAGTCTGCCATATGCCACAAACGGTCCTTCGGTAAATGCTTCCTTCAACTTTTCCTCAATCACGTCAACAGACAGTCGATCCTCCTCCCGCATCTCAAGATATAAGGCCAGAGCATCACCATCAAGATACAGCAGTCTCAAGCTGGCTACATCCGCGATGTCCCTCAACTTAGCGACAAGTTTAACCTTGGTCAGCCAGGTTATAACATCTCCCTCTCCAGAGAACGTCTTAAGCATTTCACTGCTGATCCTCTTTGCTTCCATAGTTCCCACCGAAATAGCTTGTAGTGAAGTAGAAAAAAAGAAATTTAAAAAATATATATAAGACACAGCTGTTCCTTCCAAAAAGTCGAGCTCTTCAACGTCCAAAAATAATTCACCGTCACAAGAAGAATTCGCCGTCACTTCTTCCAACCGTCGTTTCACTCTCTGCGCTCTTCACACCTGCTAAAAACAAAAAAATAAGTACCGTTTATATACTGCCCATTTCTCCACTTATGTAAATTGACTATCAACCAGAGCCATCTAGTTTTCCATTTCTCCAAACAGCCAATTTGCAAAGAGGGACAACTCAAACCACACAGAGCCATCTAGTTTTCCATTTCTCCAAACAGCCAATTTGCAAAGGGGGACAACTCAAACCACAGTTGCACTTGTGTTTTATTTCTTCAATTTGAATAATTTCACAATTATGAATGAATTCGCGTGTACTTTTAATAAATTTAAATCATAAGTACCAATAAAGTGATTTTTAGTATCGTATTCAGCTAAATCCAAAACAAGCGGCACTTTAATTAATGGTTTATTTTATTGATGCTACACCGTAATCACGTGATTAAAATTTTAGCAGACGAAACTTTGGGAGTCAAAAGCGTAAGGGGAATCAGGAAGCTTTAATTCAACAAGAAAACAAAATTGAAAACGAAAGGAAAATAAATACATATTTTTTTTTTTTTTTGTGTGTGTGTGTGTGTGTGTGTGTGTGTGTGTGTGTGTGTGTGTGTGTGTGTGTGTGTGTGTGTGTGTGTGTGTGTTTTTAGTACAGTTTTTTTTGTGTGTGTGTACGTTTTTTTTGTGTGGAAAAAAAACAAAAGGTAAACAAAGCATGAGATTTTTGTGATTTAAGTCAATGAGAAACTTTTATTCAAAAAGAAAAACAGAAAACGATTGAATTATAAAAATAAATATGATGTTTTCTTTGTGTACGTACACTTATTTTTTTTTTTGAATAACAAAAACGAACAATGAGACTATTTTCGTGTTTTTTTCGTTTTTGTTTTTTTGTTTTTTTTCTTTTTTTTGGCCATAGACTATAATTATATTAATGAGACATTTGTTTCCGTAAATTTTTTTGGTCACCAGAAGTGTTTCTTTTTTGTGAACATACTATGCAGCCTTTTTTTTTTTTTTTTTTGCTTTTTTTGCTTTTTTCGAGGATGGTAAGTGTTGTGGTTGCAAGGTTGAACCATAATTAGTAAGGAAATACAATGAAGACGCAACAACAAGATAACGCAATAATAAGTGTATTAAAGAAAAGGTATATTTACAATATGTACAAATGACGGTGTCGAGTCAGAGAGTCTTGGTGGGAGGACATGTACGCTCTTCGGCGTCACTTCTGGTGGCATTTGAGTAAGACACACCAAGGCCAACCTAGGCTTGCCATTTATAGTGTTATGTTATTCGCATATGCAAATAAGTGGTTGCCACCACAACACCCCCCTCCCAAGATTTGAAGTCACACAGATTTCAATATCTTTTTCTTTTTGGGTTTACCATTAATGGTTCATTCACTTTTCTTTTCCTACCTGATCTTCGGGGTTCAGGTGCATTTTGAGGCGGTTCCAAATTAAAAGATTCGTATATGATATCTATGGTGTCCTCCTCTTCGACTGTTGTCGTATCATCATCATCTTGGATATGACGCTTTTTTATCTGATTTAGGTGCCTTTTATGTATATTCTGTGGACCTTTAATCATATATGTACAATCACCAATGCGTTTATCCACTACTCCACATTCCCAGTAAGATGTGTTATTTCTGTAGCACTTAAAATATACTCGATCTCCCGAGTTATATTTCTTTCTTCTCGTGTGTGTAGTGTTTCGGATAATTGCCTGCCTTGGCAATAGTTTGTCAAACGCTGATTTTACCTTTCTGGCAAACATTAGATCAGCTGGTGATATGTTTGATGGTGTACTAGGATGTGGTGTAATCCTATATACTTGCAAGAATTGTTGCAAAGCTTTTTCTGTTGGTGTTCCAATGGATTTCTTTAATGCTCGTTTTAGCGTGTCCACGAACCTTTCCGCGAGGCCGTTCGACCTTGGATGATACGGCGGAGTCGTGATGTGCTTCACTCGGAACGTGTCGCAAAATTCCTTAAACTCTGCGGATGTGAACTGCGTTCCGTTGTCAGTGACCAGTGTGTCTGGTACACCGAATCTTGCAAACAACTCGTGTAGGAACCCTATTGAGTTGTTCGTTGTTGGATTCCTGCAACGCATTACCTCCGGCCATTTTGTGAAACTATCCACTACAATTAAATAATAGTTTTCACCTACTGGACCAGCGAAGTCCATGTGGATTCTCGACCATGGTTGGTCGGTTTTCGGCCAAGGTTTGTGTACTATAGGTGGAAATTTTACCGCTAACTGGCATCCTTTACATTTATCAATTGTTGTCGCTATGTCAGTGTCCATGTTACGCCAGTACACGTAGCTTCTCATTAACGACTTCATTCGATTTATCCCCGGATGTCCTGTGTGGAAATCTCTTAACATCCTATTCTGCAATGTTTTGGGTATTACCACTCTCTCGCTGTACAGTAACACATCGTCACATATGGAGAAAACTTCCTGCACCTTTGTGTCCGTTATAATTTTCTCTTTTATGTCCTTTATATATTCATCTTTCTCGGCTTCCCTTTTAATGTCCGACAAAGTTACGGGTAGTTCCTTAATGATGTTTGCTACCATATTTTTTACTTCAACATTTGTCCGAATTGCTGCAATGACTGATTCTTCCAGATTGTGTTTCTGTGGTATCAGTCTTGACAGTCCATCCGCATGGCAAATCTTTTTTGATGCTAGATGTTGTAGCTGGAAATCGTAATTAAGTAGTATTGTACCCCAGCGCAGCAATCTATTTGCGGTGTATACCGGCAATCCTTTTTTTGATCCATAGATCGTGACTAACGGTTTAGGGTCGGTTTCAAGTATGAATTGTCTACCATATAAATATCGGTGAAATTTAGTCACGGCAAAGATTATGCTCAACGCTTCTTTTTCGATTTGTGAATATGCCCTTTCGGCTTGTATCAGCGTTCTCGAAGCGTGCACTATTGGTTTTCTAGACCCATCCGGCATAATATGTTGAATGCATGCTCCTAAGCCGTAGGAGCTAGCATCACTAGCGACGACTATTTTTAAGTTTGTGTCAAAGTGCGTTAAGAATAATTCGGATGTTAGTGCGCTCTTTATTTTGTCAAAAGCGGTTTGACATTCTTGCGTCCAGTTCCACGGTGTATCCTTTTTAAGCAGATTATTTAAGGGGGCTCGCAAATTATGCATTCCTTCAATAAAAGATTGGTAATAATTTGCGAGTCCTAAGAAACTCTGCAAGGTTGTTACATTATCGGGTACTGGCATATTTTTTATTGCCGCAGATCTGTCTGGATCTGGACGTCGTCCATGTTTGTTTATTATGTGTCCAAGATACTTAATCTCGCTCATACAAAAGTCACATTTACTTTCTTTTACTTTAAAGCTGAATTCTTGTATTCGAGTAAATACTTGTTTCAAATGTTCCTTATGTTCTTCTAGGGATTTGCTCCTGACAACAATGTCGTCCAGGTATGCACATGTGCACTCAATACCACTTAGCATGGTGTCCATCGCTTGCTGAAAGATGGCAGGCGCTACTTTGATGCCAAAAGGCAATCGGTTGTATTTGTATAATCCCTTATGCGTATTAATGCATAGTATTTTTGAACAATTCTCCTCGACCGGTATTTGCAAATACGCGTCGCTCAAGTCTATCTTGGAAAAGATATTACCCCCATTCAACTTCGTGAATATTTCCTCTGGGCTTGGTAGGGGGTAATGGTGATCTTTTAATAGGGAGTTGACCCCGGTTGAAAAGTCTGCGCACACTCTAACTTCGTCATTCTTTTTCTTTACGTATACGGTGGGGGCTGCCCACTCGCTGTGTTCTATTTTGATAGAATTCCCGTCTGTTCCAATCTCTTTAATTCTTTATCAATCTTTTCCAACCCAGCGAACGGAACATTTCGCTTTTTTCCTAAAAATTGGGCTGGCGTTTTCTTTAAGTTCAAACGAGGCCTTGAATTTATTGCAGCGACCTAAGTTAGTCGTGAATGCCTCAGGAAATAATTCTTTTAAATCGTCTTTTATATTTACTGTTGTTGGAGAAGAACATTCTAATTTTTTACAGAATGCATTGATTGGCTTATCCCATAGTCCGAATTTCTCAATTAAATCTATTCCAAACAGATTTTCACTATTTTTTAGTACGAATATTTTTAATTTCTTCGAAATCCCTTTCAATTTTATCGGGAGGACAACTTCTCCTTCAAATTTTATACCACCACCAGTTACCGTCCGGGCTGCTTTACTAGTTTTCATCATGGCCGGTTTTCCCAACTTTTTCCACGTATTCAGGTTTATTATAGAAACATCGGAGCCGGAGTCGAGTTGTAACTTTATTGATGTTTTAAATATTTCCACTTTTACGTATTTTCGCCGATCTTTGTCTAATTTTGTATTTGATTTTGTTTGCTGTACTCTCTTTCTGGTGTAATCTTTATATCTGCAGCAATCGCTTTTGTGTCCCACCTCCTTACAAATCTGCACATCTCTTACAGTTATATCTAGGAAGAGGCTTGTTATATTCTGTACTATATTTATGGTTTTTATCTTTGGAATATCCCGTTCCATTGCTTTTCTTTGTAAAGTTCTTGGTTGGTGCGTATGGTTTTCTAACTTTTCTTACATATGCCACTCCGGATTCTTCTATATTTTTTTAATCCTTTTTTAGTGTAATGGCCCTTTCACAGTCCTCTGCTAGTTTCTGGAGGGTTAAATCTTGCTCAGATTCCAGCTTAGACAACACTCGTCTGCGTATTTCTGCATTTTTCGTGGAAACTAACCCTTGAGCGAAGATTAGACATTTAAAATCTTCTACCGTTAGTTCTGCAAGTTTAAAATTATCGCAGTTTTTATTGACAACTGATGCATATGTCAAATAATCTTGGTTGTCCATCTTTCTTAGATTCATGCACAGCCATCTTTTATGAAAAAGAGATATATTTGGATTAAATAATTCTTTTAGTAATTTTACAGCTTCCATGAACTCTAATTCCGCAGTTTTTTTAGGTAATATGTAATCTACGAATTTGCTGTGTTCTGATGTACCCAATTTTCTGAGTAAGAGGCTCACTTTCTGACTATTTGGCCAATTTTTACAGTCCAGTTGAAAAACATCCTCGTATCTTGTGTAGTATGCTTCAAAATTCTTCTCTTCCTCAGGCACATAATGAAATGTGTCCATGCTATTAAAAATGGTTGCATGGGAGAAATTAACACTATCAACATTTTCTCGATTACTCTTTAGTAGTTCCAGTGTTTTAGCAAAACGTTCCTCTTGTCTTTCTTCATATTCCAATTGTAGTTTCTATGCCTTTCTTCCTGTTCCAATTGCAGTTTTTTCTGCTTTAACTGTGCCATTTTCTGCTTTTCTTCTTGTTCCTGCTGCCATTTCAATAATCTGTCCTCTCTCTTTTCCTCGCGGTCAGCCTGTGCCTGTATTTGTGTTTGCAAAAGCTCGTTTTGTGTAGCTTGTCTGCGTTCATCCCGCTCAGCCTGTGCTTGTAAAAATTGCATGAACATTTTTGATAAGTCTTCCATGTTTTTTTTTTTTGTTTTTTTGTTTTTTTTTAGTGTGTAGTTAAAAAAAATATTGTACCATGTACCATATACACCGGTTTGGGTTACAACAAAAAAGCAAATTGCTGTAAGCTCCTGTTTTCAATAATAATATCGCTGCTTGCAATAATATATTCTTTTTGCGAGTCATGCTGCAAAAAAAAAAAATAAAACAGGTTTATCTGGAATCACGAAATGGAATTGACTTTCCGTTTTTAGGCACTTACTAATAAGTAACTCTTTCCACAAAATAAAAGTTTGGGTTTTTTTGTTTTTTTTTTAATCGAGTCACAATTGAATAAATGTATGCAGTACATCTAGTTCTTTGAGTTTTTTTTCTCTAGTATTTTAGTAATTAAAATACCTCTTACATTGAGATTACCTTTTTTTTTCCGTGACGTTTTACTGTATTATCCGTTATTCAGTGACAACTTCAAGAAAAAAAATCCTTTCCTTGAATTTTAATTTTAGCTGTGGTATTTCCTTTTAGTACCGACGTCAACCAAAACATTAATTAAAAAGTCCTTTAGTTGTTGTTTTGTTTACGGAGAACAGTAATTAGAATCCACTGGTGAACTTTTTTCGTAGGTTACTTCCTTGCTTTTCGTAATACGGGTCTGACCTGTCGTTTTTGCGACAGAACAAAGTTTGCTTTTCGTTTGCAAGTTGGTCCTTTAGTAAGATTTGTCGTGTAGCGACAAACAAAAATTCACTTTTACATTCGTTTGCAAGTCGGATTCCCAGAAAACGGCGTAAATTGTCGCTTTTGCCACGTTAGAGTTTTTTTTTTTTTTCACTTGAGTTGAAACTTCTCTTTAGCGTAAAATCCGTTTGCTCGTCAACACTTTTGCATTCCTTAAAAAAAATGGTCAACCTTTGCGTTGTACTTTAAAAAATTTTTTTTTTAAATAGTTCTTCGTCAAACTGTTATATTTGACGCTTCATATCTCGTCACCAACTGTTGTGGTTGCAAGGTTGAACAATAATTAGTAAGGAAATACAATGAAGACACAACAACAAGATAACGCAATAATAAGTGTATTAAAGAAAAGGTATATTTACAATATGTACAAATGACGGTGTCGAGTCAGAGAGTCTTGGTGGGAGGACATGTACGCTCTTCGGCGTCACTTCTGGTGGTATTTGAGTAAGACACACCAAGGCCAACCTAGGCTTGCCATTTATAGTGTTATGTTATTTGCATATGCAAATAAGTGGTTGCCACCACAACAGTAAGGTGGTAGATAGTAGGTATATTTTCTATAGGCTTAAGAGCAGCAGACGATAACAGCGGAGGTGGAGAAGAGGCGTTAGAGAAAGTGGAAGGAATCTGAGGGTACAAGTTTGCTTCCTGGTCCAATATGAGACGAAGTGATCTTCTTTGAGTTTCTGTCTCCACATGAACTCTGTCAGATAGCTTTCTAGTAGTTCTCACTTGGTCCCATACTCCACTTTAAAGCCGGCCTAATTGTTATCGTACTTGACTTACTGTCTTTAGATTTTGGTTTCGTTCTCAGCTTGATATGCTTTTACTTACAAGTCTCCTATATAATAATTTGACTGCAGAAATCTCCCTCTGGATCAAAGTGTCGTAGGTTTGCAATAACAGATGCCACATACTAATTCATTATGTCTAAGCTGTTAGCCACTATCTTACGTAATTTTCGAACATAATTATAGACACATTAAGTAGGGTTGTGTAGTCGGATGATAAAAGTCTGACTCCGACCCCGACTCCTAGAATTCCTATGATGCCGACTCCAACTCCTGACTCCTTAACCCCTATATGGAAATCTATTCTGCAGGTCCATATACCAGCAAGGATTTTATAAATACTTTTCATGTATATTATTTTTTACGTTTAACATTCACTAGTATGATAAATATACTTACATATACACTCAAGCAGCTTTATAGAATAAGTTAAGATAACAAAGGGACAAAAAATTTACAATAAATTTTTATTATGCTATCAGTTCAAAAGGGAAACCAATATTTAGGAATAGAGAAACATCTTCAGGCCATGGTATTTCGAAACCAAACGCTTCTCATCATAAGAGGGATGTAAAAAGACATATTATATAGAGAATAAGTTTCTTAAAAGATGATACTGCCTTTATGGTAAGAGGATCAAAGGAAAAACAGGAAACTGTCCGTTAAGTACAAAGTAGCTGAGAAGTTGCTTGGTTCCATATATATATATATATATATATATATATATATATATATATATATATATATATATATATATATATTGACATATATAATTATCCTCTGTATTCAAGGGATTTCCTTAATATTTTAGCCGTTTTCATTATTGTTATCCATTGTATCTTCTCAGCCATCCTTCTGATTCCAATCTCTCCCATTCCTTTTCCAAAGTTTCCTAGCCCTCATACTATTAGTGGTTTTATCTTGCTTTTCTTCATTTGGCTAACACACAATTGAGCCATCTTTGATTTTGTTGCACGGAAAGCTGCAACGAAAATTCTACCACGAACAATAAGCTTCGAGTTATTTCAATTGTTGTTTCCATCTTGGAAATGTTGAACGCTGATACAGTCCTGTCTACATCTAAATTATCGGCCTTGCCTTTGCTGGGTGGTATTCCGTCTGTCGACCGTCTCTCTCAGCCGCCCGTTACAGACTGCATGCTAACTAACTATCGAAGGTGTCTCTAAACCCGTATATATAGTATATCGGCTCCCTGGAATAAACTGCCGCTTGAGGTTGTCACTGCACCAACAACGGATCAGTTCAGGACGAAGTTGGACAGTTGCTGGGCAATTGTATTTCCGACTGTCTAAATTCACAGTCTCCCTTCCTCCCTATTTATTCGCTTTCTTTTTTCTCTCGCTTACTTCCCGCGCATTTTTAATGGCCATGAAACATCAAATGTATTAACCCAAGGCAAACAAATATAAACAAAACTAAAATAAACCACGACACCTACATTCTGATAATTTATAGAACCACGACACCTACATTCTGATAATTTATAGAACTAACGATATTATCATTGAATTAAGCATTGCTTATTCAATATTTTCACACAAAAAAATTATAATTGCAAAACATATTTCCTGTTTTTTTAGGGTTACACTTTTAGCATAATTTTAATGAGTAAGATTTTAATATTTTCCTTGCATGAATGAAGGTGCAATCTTCAACGTAACATAATTTTTATATAATTTTGAAAAATCTCCCCTCCCCCAAATTTAAAAGTAGGAAACACACAAAAATAATTAAATTAAAAAATGGTAAAAATTATACATAAGTTCACGATAGGAATGTATGGATGCAGGGATGGGAAAAGAAAGAAAATCAGTCGGTTTTGCACCTCTTCCCTTCCTCTCTTCAACCACCTGACATCATTTTCAGACAGCCTTTTGACTTTCTGACATTTTGGGCTTCCGTAGAACTTATGCTAAACGATTTTTCGTTTGTTCTATTTGTGCGAAGGCAGAATCTACTGCTTCTAAGGGACTAATTAAGTTCTTTTTTTGTACAAACAAGCTTATTTTTAAAAAATGTAATTCAATATCTTAGAACTTTACTAATTATCTTTGCGGGGCCGGTCGTCCGGGGACAATCGATCCAACAACTAACAAGGTAGATACAGGCAAAAAGTAAACAGCAAAAAGGCAAAGAAGAATGACAGACACAGGTTATTTGGTTAAAGAATAGGGTTTTATTTGCAAATGAAAGCGAAAAATCGTATGATCTGGATGCTGGTCGCCTGGAAGGTCGCACGTCACTGGAGGCTAAGGTCTGGAGGTCTGGAACAGGTATTCTGGACATAGCGTTGTTCAGGATTGCTCGCTGGGTCTGGAATGATCGGCTGGACGTCAAGGCGATCCAGAATGGACGGTGGACACTGAGAACTGAGGTGGTCAGTGTTAAGGAATGGATGACCCTGTTAATGTAGGAGTCAGTGTTAAAGAATGGACGACACTGAGAACGGAGGATCAGTGTTAAGAAACGGACGACACTGAGAACAAAGGATCAGTGTTAAGGAACGGACAGTCGGTAGGGAGCCAGGTGCGAGCGAGGTTGCAGACCGGAGGAACTAGGTGCAAGTGAGGTAGCAGACCAGAGGTGCAAGGTGCATGAAAGGTTGTAGGCCGGAGAAGCGAGAAGCGAGGAGCAAGCAAGGTTGCAGACCGGAGGAGTGAGGTGCAAGTGAGGTTGCAGGCCGGAGGAGCGAGGTGCAAGCAAGGTTGCAGGCTGGAGGAGCGAGGTGCAGGAAAGCTGCACGAGGAAGCTGGAGGTGCTGGAACGAGCTGGAGGCACCAAGGGCTGGAAGGCTGTGGGAATGAGCAGGAACCCGCTGGAGTGAGCTGGAAGCGCTGGAGACTGGGAGTGAAGTTCACTGCTGGTGGGTCTCAGGAAGCAAGCAGTAGTGAATCACATTTGTTAAAAAACTTATTAGCCCTTATAAGGACTGGTTGTTTAGCCCTGATAAGGGCTGATTGAACTGCTGCTGAGACGGTTGCTGTCGCTGCTGCTGCTGCTGTTGGAATCCTTCGGCGCTGGTGGATTCGGTCGACATGACTGGTAACGTCAGTTATCACTTCAGGACCCTCCTGTTACTCCCCAGCGGAGTTAGCTTTATTTATCATGAAAATTATAATACATATTATTGGGTAAATAACCCTTGCCAGGCAGGTATTATACAATACAAATGTTACAATTTTATGATTAGGCATGAAACACAGAGGGAATCTGGGGGGAAGGGGTGTCGGGGGTCGTCCACTTGGTCTATTCCCTAAAACTAGTTGCAATCACCACAATAGCGCATTCATGCTATGAACTTAAGCTATTTAAAATTTACCCAGATGAGATGAAAATGACATATTTACTATATTTACAATGCTAATATATATATATATATATACATATATATATATATATATATATATATATATATATATATATATATATATCTTAGGGTTTTTTTTTTTGAACATGAATTTTAATGAGATAATAAACGGGTGATTTGTATGAAATATGAAATAATGTAATTGTGATGTGTAAGATATATGAGGATGATGGGGGAGGGAATGAAAGCCTTGAATACACGCCAAGATAAAGAAAAATAACAGTAATAAAAAACAAAGAAACCAAATAAAATGCTAATGGTGATGTGTTAGCGGGAACCCTCCTTTCCTAATCTAATTCTGAAAGTCTTCCTGTTTTCCGATTCTCGACCGAAAACAAGGGAGTCATTTCCTAAGTGGGAGTGGGCAGTCTACAGACAAAACAAATGGGTGGGGTTTTCGGGGCTGTTCGGTGACTTCCAAGATGTGTACCGTGGGAATGGATAGGGTCAAAAAATAAATTGTTGGGTGCGGCCTTCTTGGAGGTATTCTAACACCTTGAAAATAAATGGTGGGGACGTGAGATTTATTCATACCAACTAGCTAAGGAACTGATCCACTATGATCGGATTTTCTTGTTCTTGTAGTCAGCGTGTGCCATGTCTAGGCAGGAAACACGTACCTGAGCCTGTTTTGTGTGAACGCACACAAACTAGTAGTGTATATCCACCTACGACTAAACTCCGAGTGGGATAGCCTCCTTCTATCACATCTGATTTTGATTTTAAGTTGATGTTTAAAATGCGAAATCAGATAGTAATGAGCGATTAGATCCCCCCCTCGCCCTATCTCTAAGCGTGATGCCCACACAACTAGTCTAGCTACACCTAAGATCACTAGGAACACCATTCGTTCCTCCCTAAGCCACGGTGGATCTGCATTGTAGACAACGGATGCTAAATCCAGGCACATCATCTGGTCAGGATGATGCGAGCTGTGACATCGCTGACATAAGTCCAGTATTCGCGGAGCTTGGAGCACTAAAAAAAAGCGTGTTCCACAGTTTCCTTGTGATCCTCCTCGCACCGAGGACAAGTAGGGTTGATTTCATTGTTGATACTGTGACGCCTGCCATTAAGGACAAGCACATTCCTAACCAGTCGCCAGGTCAGGGAAAAAGTAATTCCACAGAGAGGGCACCTCCCCATCCGACAGCCACAGCCACTCCCCTAGTGGGTCCGACGTGGTCCCTCCACTAGCTCCCTGTAAAATGCCCTTCTAGGCCGGGCGAGGTCACTGGACCCCGGCAACACTCTGAGCACCTCTTGGGATTCGTCATAGAACTGCGGTTGTTTTCTCGGTCTACGTCTGCCTTTGATTGTGAGATCGGGGATGAGGTCAGGAAATGCTCTACTGATCACAGAGCCCCATGCAGATTCTTCTACCAGAGTTCTGCTCAGGAACGCCAGTCTCTCGGCACGTTTGTGACTCATCAAATCTGACATCCCCAAGCCCCCATCAATCGGATGTTGAGTACAGACCTGTCTACAGATGAGCGGCTACCTCCCGTTCCACAAAAGGGATAAGAGCAACTGGGTCAAAGCTGCAAGACGACCCGCAGGCAGGGAAGTACAGCCAGCTTGTAAGCTTGTAAAGGACGAGCGGAAAGACATATGAAGCACACGCCTCCGCTCTACCTTTAAGGGACAATCCCCTCCGAAGCCAAGTCCTCACAGATGCTCCAACCTTTGCCTGTACCTCTTTCCAGTTTTTGTTGAGCTGGAGGCCTGGTCCGAACCAAACTCTGAGTATGCGAACCGGTCCGTCTATCCAGACAAAAAAGCTCGGCAGTGTTAACGAGCCCTGCCTGGCGGCCAACCTCAGGCCGACGAACTTGCTGAGATTGACAACTGCCCCTGTGACTTGTTTGTACTGCTTGAGTGCCTTAATCACTGCATAAATGTCATAATGGCTCGAAACGCACACAGTGACATCATCGGCAAACGCAGAGACCATAGCTCGCGCACCACCAGGCAATTCGATTCCGTGTAGTCTCCCCAGTCTTCAACTTGCACAGGACAGGTTCTAACGCGAGGATGTATGACAGGGGAGACAGCGGGCACCCCTGGCTGACTGACCGGGAAACAGCGAATTGATTGGTGCGGCTTTGGTGTCGTCTTCTAAATTTTCTATGATCGTGCACATCAAGTGCAGATTGCAGATCACGAGTTAACTGTATATATTTGCTTCCCCACGAGAGCAAATTAGGCATGAAGCCGTTTTTTTATGTGGAGAGGGGGGGAGGAGAAGAGGAATGGGGACCAGCTTCCGAGAGGTGGGAAATGGGAGCTGGATAGGGTTTCCCCTACATGGACCAGAAACTCATTGCTACAAGGGCAATGGTCTTTGCTTGCAGTATCTGCTAGAACGAAATTTATGCAATCAAAAGTAGGTTGTGAGTTTGTTGATTCCATTTAAATTAATTTTGTCTAAAGGGTAAAAAGTCTATCGCCTGTTTTATTGTTTTTTTGTTGATATATTTAAATTCCCACGTGCATAGCGACGTTGATGATGAAAAGAGAAAGGGTGGGTGTGGGGTATATGGTTAGAAAAGAAAAAAAAAAAAAGAAATGTACCGGGTGTATCTGCATCGCTCTTTGGGAAAGAAGAAGGAAATGATGGGACAGCAGAGAGATAAGAGCCGTGAACATCTACTCTTGAAAAGAATTTCGTATTGCTGACGTTCGGATTGTGTGGTGTGACATTGGTGGCGAGAGGCCAGGTGTGGTCGATTGGAAAAGAAGAGGACAGAAACGTGCTGTTGTCGAGAGAGTGACTCACTCCTTCCCGACCCCCAGAACCGAATCTTGATTATAACGCTAGAAGCTATTTCGGCAAGTCAAGCAGGTTAACATGGCTGACTGGAGACTCTCAACTCAGATGTTGAGACCCTTCACTGGGGAGGGTGACCTAATTAAATGGCTGGAAAAATTAAAGATGGTGGCAAGGTTGCAAAAAATTGAAGACGTGGTCATCCTGCTGCCGCTCTACTTAGAGGGGAAGCACTCACTATTTACCAGCAGATGCACGATGAAGATAAGGGAGACCTTGCCTCAGTGGAGCAAAGACTGAAATTAGCTTTCACCGAGAGTTCATTTGAAGCACTCGGCAAGCTTGCAAGTTTGAGGTGGACCGGCGAGTCTGTTGACGTCTTTGCTGCGGAGATCAGAAGACTGGCAGGATTGGCTCGTTACATGGGGAGGAGTCTGGAGATGTCGGTTAGTGAATGGCTTCCCAGAAGAAATCTTTGCAAACATGTAGAGAATCACTAAGATCAATACGATGGAAGTGGACGATCTCTTGGTCAACGCCAGAGTCCTAGTCAAGAATGTCAAGGACCCAATCGTGGCTGCAGCTGTGAGTTGAAATAAGTTCATGAGGCCCCACTTGAATGATCAGAGACAGGCAGCGACGCGACAGGAGGGGAGGCCTGCCATCAAGTGCTTCCGGTGTCAGGGTCCTCATCTGCTCAAGGACTGCAAAGAGCCGAGAACGGGGGACATCTGCTACCGATGCGGACGAGTGGGGCACATTAGCCACTATTGCGTTGCTGCATGGGACCAGGGAAACGAGTGAAGGGAAGCTATTGCGCCAGTGGTTCCCCCTTCTATGTGGAAATGGCACACAATGAAACGTTGCGTCAGTTACCGGTAGTAGTCAATGGGAAAAGAGCCATGGCCCTTGTTGACTCAGGTTGCACCACAACGTTGGTAACAAAGAATGTCGCTAGGTCATGGAGCAGAGCCAGGAGTATTAAGATCGTGGATGGCAGGGAGGTGAAATGCCTGGGAGAGACAACAGCGGAAGTACTGGTGCAAGGTGTTGGATCGTCTGGTTGGTGATGTTGATGTGGTTTTAGGTGTAAGTGCGATCAACCAACTGGGGGGTGCTATGTTGAGAGCGGGGGCCAAGTAACTTTTGGACACCTCGACACAGTAGGAATGGCAGGAGTGAAAGGAGATAGAAATATCAGAACACAAAAACCATAGGCATACTACATCGAGGACGAGGATTTCCTGGCGAAGTTCGATGGTGAGAGGTGGACAGTGGAATCGAAATGGATCTCCGGGCCTCAGGAACTACGAAACAAAGTAAGCTGCTACGAGAAAACACTACGAGGAGAAATAAGAAAAGGATTCGAGGAAGAAGTGGAGAGGTGGATAGAGGAGGGAATTCTGAAACCGTGGACAGGGGAAGAAAAAGGAGTGCTACAATTACTGGTGGTTGTTCAACCGACAAAAAATAAAGTTAGACCGGTACTGGATTTCAGAGAATTAAACAGATACGTAGCCTGCCAAACTGGAAAGGGGATTGATGTATACGAAGAGATGATGAGGAAATGGAGGAGGATGAAGCAGGCCACTAAGATTGTCGATCTGAAGTCGGCTTATCTCCAGATCTGTGTAGATGAAAAACTCTGGAAACATCAATTGGTCCGGTACAAGGGGAAGTTGTATTACCTGACGAGGTTAGACTTTGGGCTGACCTCAGCCCCCAAAATTATGAGTGCCATGCTGAAGACGGTGCTGAGTAAAGACTGTACAGTGGACAAGGCCACTAGTTCGTACATTGACGACATTCTTGTGGAGGAAGTAGAAGTGACAGCAGAGAAAGTGAGAGGCCATGTCGCGAGGTATGGGTTGACTGCAAAACCGGCGGAGTCCTTGGATGGAGGAGCAGCGTTGGGGTTGAAACTATGCCGAGATGGTGAAGGAAGCCTTGTCTTTAGACGAGAGAATGCAATACCCGAAATCGGAACCGACCTGAAAAAAATGAGAACTCTTCTCAGCTGGCTCAGGATAGCGTGCAGCTTTATTAAACGATAAATGGGCACTGATGGCTGGGAGGGTTGTGTGACGAAGGAGGTCACGAACATGCTACAAGAAATCATCGCGAGAGTGATGAAAGAAGACCCAGTAAAGGGGGAATGGTACGTCAGTGGTGGAGATGCAAGGGTGATTTGGTGTGATGCCAGCAGTCTGGCATTGGGCGTTGTATTAGAGATGGGAGGCGTAACTGTGGAAGATGCGGTGTGGTTAAGGAAGAAAAACGACTATTCCCATATCAACATAGCCGAACTGGAGGCCACTATGAAAGGAATCAATCTGGCCCTGAAGTGGGGATTGAAAACGATTGAAATCAAATCCGATTCGGCAACAGTAGTTTCATGGATCAGGTCAACAGTGACTTGCGATAAGAGAGTTAGGACCAGAGGTGCTGCAGAAATGCTGATCAAGTGTAGGCTTGGAGCACTTGCAGATTTGATAGCGGAATTCCAGTTGAAGGAATCTGTAGTGCTGACTCCATCAGAAAAGAACAAGGCGGATTCGATGACATGGGTAAAGAAGGCCTGGTTGCAAGAGAGAAAGGAGGTTTCTTCAGTATGCTGTGCAGGGGAGGAAGTTAAAAAGTTACATGAAATGCACCACTTTGGTCAAGAACGGATGTTATTCCTGGCAAGAGAGGTCTACCCGGAAACCACCGAGAAGGAGGTCAGGGAGGTAGTGGAGCACTGTCAGGTGTGCCAATCGATAGACCCCGAACCATCCAGACATGAAGCAGGAGAGTTACACATTGCAGAGGATTGGAAGCGATTGGCCATTGATGTGACCCATTATCGCCATAAGCTGTATCTGTCGATGGTTGACTGTGGACCGGGGAAGTTTGCCATATGGAGAGAGATAAGAGCAGAAGCTGCATGGGCGATCGGAGGGGTCATCGAAGAAATATTTTTGGAAAGAGGGCCGGTTGAGGAACTGTTAATGGACAATGGCCCCGCTTTCTGATCAGAAGCTTTTAAAGAGGTGTGTGATAGATGGGGAGTAAGGCAATTTTTTAGAGCAGTATATCGGCCGAGTGGCAATGGGATAGTGGAGAGGAATCATCTCACCATCAAGGCTGCTGCGGAAAAAAGCAACATTTCACCCATGGAGGCGGTGTTTTGGTACAACATCTCACCGAAAACCAGACAAAATGAGACAACTGTGCCTCATAGAGCCATCTTTGCATATGGGTGGCGGCATCCGTGCAACAAAACAGTAGGAATTGAGGGTAAAGAAGCTACCATTAAAGTGGGCGAGGAGGTGTGGGTAAAGCTCCCCAATGAAAAATATACCACTCACTGGGGGAGGGGGGTCGTAACAGGAACGCAGTCAAAGAACAACGTAATGGTGAATGGCGTTCCCCGGCATATCCTAGACCTGCATTGTGTAACCCTGCCGGTGTGCAGTGATGGCAGTGAAGAGGAGGAAGTCGATATCCACCAAGAAGCTAACGATGCACCACAATTCGCCTTAGCCCCACATTGTGGTTCTTTACAACTGGACGAGAATGTCTGTAGTTAACTTGAAAACGTTAACCCCCAGGAAGTTGTCCCCCAGAGGCCTCAACGTGAGAGGATGAAGGATTATGAAGCGTCTTATTGATCTCAAAGATCAGAGGAGCGTGTGTGGTATATGGTTAGAAAAGAAGAAAAAAAAAAAGAAAAAAAAAGAAAAAAGAAACGTACCGGGTGTATCTGCATCGCTCTTTGGGAAAGAAGAAGGAAAGGATGGCCAGCGCATTTGTAAACGCGAAGGGCATCTTGGGAACGCAGAGCATGATAGGAGAAGCTATGTTTTTCCTGTCTCTTCCTTTTTTTTCTAGATAGGACGATATAAAAGATGGGAAAAATTCCTTGGGGCAGCAGAAAGAAAAGAGTCGTGAATATCTTCTCTTGAAAAGAATTTCGTATTACTGACGTTCGGATTGTGTGGTATGACATTGGTGGCGAGAGGCCAGGTGTGGTCGATTGGAAAAGAAGAGGGCAGAAACGTGCTGTTGTCGAGAGAGTGACTACTCAGCACTGACTCACTCCTTCCCAAACCCCAGAACCGAATCCTGATTATAACGCTAGAGTGGGTGAATGAATGAATTCACTAAGCCCAGATATGTTCAACGCGCTTCACTCGTAGTTAGCCGATGATCGCGTCCTTTGTTTAAGGCAAGGGAAGCAGCGAGGGCGAAGAGAAAAAGAAAAAGAAATGAAGGCGGTGATTTGAAACCGCGACAATAGTTCCAGAAAACTAATATTTATCTTTCAAGGGATTTTCCAACGAATTTATTTAACTTCAAAATTTAACTGAATTTGTCAGTTTCCGAATGACGCTGTAAAAACTATTTCCATTATAACTTTTTTTTTCACGTGTAAATGCTTTTTTTTTCTTCGATATCATAACAAATTGTTTTTTTTTCGCTGTAAAAAAATAAAAATAAAAATAACTACTGGATGAAATTAAGTGAATTTTTTTCTCGGAGAACTTCATTCCGTAACGGATGCGTAAAATAAAAACTTGTTCGATATTTTCATTTTTTTAATGTCTTGATTAAATTCTAGAAGGACCTTAAATGCCAGTTATCTCCTTTAGATAAAGACCAAATCCTGGATAAGCGCCGGAAATCGATCTTTGCGCTTTACTTTGTGCTGTTGAGAAAACAACAAAACAGGGACAAATTTCGGTTAATAAAAGTTAAAATACGCGAAAACATTATTCAATCAATTTTTAGAAATACTATCACAATATATATTTCTCTAAGCTATTCGCCTTGCAAAAGTTAAAAAAATAAAGCTTAAATTATTATTTTTTTTATCGCTTTCAAGGGGAATAACTCTCATATTATTAGTAAAAGTTATTTCCCTTGAAATTTTCTGGATTTCTTACGTTATCTACACTTGGCAAATACATTTTTGTCCCTTTTGTATGAAAAGTAATCGATTAATGGGAAATAACTCTGGATAAATATGAAGAATTACTCCACCCTCGAAAATTCCTTTAAAATTACCACCTTTATAGGTTTTCGGGGTCGCTGAAAAGGAAAATAACGTTGAAAACTACGGCAAACGAGTAGTCTCCAAGATATGAAAAAATGTTAGTTTTAAAAAAGTGGGAGGGGGGGCGCTCACTTTTCTATAGATACCGCCAAAAATGGCCGAAAAATCAAGTTGTTTTTCAAAACGATATTACATTTATTAAAATCCATTATTTCTGAGTAACTTTTTTTTCCAAAAAGATAAAACGCTGAATTTTATCATATAGAAAACAGAATAATATAAAACTTTTTCTACTATTTTTAATTAAATTTTAAATGTTAAATTTTCCCAAAAAGTTAACAATTGACATTTTTTGTCTTGCACAAAAAACGTATATAAATGATTAAAAAAAAAAAAAAAAAAGGTTTTTGAAATAATTAATTTATTTATTTGTTGTCTAACTAAGATTTAGGGTGATTTTCTATGAGAATATGCAAAAATATTATAATATAAGTACCTTGATTTCAAATAATTCCACTTATTCATAGAGGCAACCAGTTACTTCGCGTCGATCTAGACAATGTTTACGTTTGTACTATGGAAGCCCAAACAGGCAAAAAAGAACCTTATTTTTCAGTGACGAACATTTCAATGTATTATTAACGCTGAGGCTGGCCAGTACCAGATGGGTGACCATTTGTATGAGTTTGGTTTTTAATGTGTATGTGTGTGGGGGCCAGGCTCCCCAAAAGGGGGGGGGGCAATTTAAAGCAGAATAAAAAAATATTATTTCAGCGCGTTTGGTGCATCGTAATCGAAAGGCGGCAAACGTTTTCAAACGGGATTGAAAAAATGATGCTATTTTTAACACAAAGGGAACAATATTTATCGAATTTTTTTTGTATCGATTCTTCAAAGCATGCCCTGTTTAATAATGGTCATGAATTATTAGGCTCGGTAAAAAACATTGTTAATTTATTTATCAAAGATTTTAAAATGGCTTTTTTGTATAAATATTAAAAATTGTTTTTTTTTTATTTTGCTTAACTTAAATTAATTATTTTACTTAACATATTCACTGAATTTCACACTTCAAAACTCAAAAGCGGGATAATTAAACACAATCGAAGTTCTGATATTCAGACGTCAAAATAAGGTATGCAAACAATTTTTTTTTATTTTTTTAATCTATAATCCTGTCCCTTACAACAACACAATATGTTTTGTTCAGTTTCAGATGATTATTTCAAGCATATTTGGAACCCCCTCAAAACAAGGGGGGGTTGTAAGCAAAAAAAAATATATATATATATAAATATCGTTTATGAAAAATAAGTACATTGTTATAAACTTCATTCTTCTCTTAATAATCGCTGAAAATTTCGTATTGATTGGATAATTACCTGATGTTTTGTAGATTTTTAAAAAGACGGTCCATCAAAAAGTACTTACCTGCCCCCCACCCACCAGTTTTTGCGGTGCCTACTTTTCTATAATAATTTAACGTAAAATAAGCACCCACTTTGTTCATATCTTGGAAACTACTCGTTTGCCGTAATTTTAAATGTTATTTTCGTTTTCAGCGACTCCGAAAACCGTTAAGAGTGGTAATTTTAAAGCAATTTTCGAAGGTGGAGTATAATTCTTCATATTTACCTAATTCTGACTAAGAGATTCGTAATTTTTGTACCTAAGGGAACGTCGAATGGTGAAACACGCTTTTATAAAAAAAAACAAAAAAACAAAGAAAAATAGGTACTTATGCAAAAGAGAGGCCGTTCTGAAATAATAATTTTATCATTTAGAAATCCATTATTTACATTTTTGTTACTATTCTCTTCACAGTTTAATGAACAAAACATACCAGAAAGATTGAATTTAATTTGAAAAAATAAAATAGTACGGTCTCTATTCTTTATAAATATCAAAACATGTCAAGATATTTGATGTAAAAGAAACAATTCAAGTGCGACGATAATTGGAAATTTTAATTAGCAAAATTGGAATGAGTGTTTTTATAATATAATTCAATAACAAAGGCCCCATCAGATTTTTATCTATTTTATGAATGCACATGTGTGAATCGTTCACGTGACGGATTACTTATGTTAAGAATAAGTAGGTTTGAAAACACTTTTTAAATATCGTGTCAAACTGAGCTAAGGGTTATCGTGTCTTCAGATTTTGGTTTACATTTTTTTTTTACATGGGGTCACCACTTATCAAGGTCCGAAGGCCATTCATGGATAAGGGTTATTGTGTGTACAGTAATCAATGAGATAGTATTGTAGTAATCATTAGTATTGGGGTTTTTGATAGAGTGTCTTACTTAAGGGGGCGGTTTGTTAGGAGTTTGTTTATGTTGGACTTGAAGACGTCCAAGTTGTAGTCAGGTGGGAAACAGGCAAGCGGCAGAGAGTTCCACTGGCGTGCAGTTCTAAGAAAGAAGCTTTGCTCATGGAATCTACGTTTGGATTTAGGCACAGATAAAGAGTGGGAGAAAATTATTGACAGCAGTTTCAGCCAGACGGGTGTTTCTCGTGAAAGATTGGCGAGGGGGGGGGGCGAGGGATTGGAGCTCAGACGAGCACCTGCAGCTTGAGTATTTTTTACTTACAAGAAATGAACTGTTTCGAAAAAACATAATACTTGCATGCACATATCTCAATTCTTTTCCACTTTTTTTTTTACTTCATTTTTATGAAAGAAAATTTAACGTTACATGTAAGACCTATGGCATTTCTTCTCATAGCAAAAAAGAATTCTGTATTAAATAATATAACATTTATGTATATTTTATGACCGGGCAATGTCGCTTGGCATGCTAGTGTATAATAATGATGATAATAATAATAATAATAATAATAATAATAATAATAATAATAAAGCTGCGACAATTTTGTTTATGTAACACAGTTTACAACATGTTAATAAAAAAATGTTAAGGCTTTTCACATAAAACAAACAGAATTAAAATGCAACAACAGTTGTATCGGTGCTAGTCTCAGCAGTGACTTGTAAAGCAAACCACTATAATATTGTTTGTTAGAAACGAAAACCGTCGCACAAATTAAAAAAAAAAAATTATAACAACGACGAAATTATGGTGTTTATTCAGATTGGCACTTATAGCGACATTTAAGATTAAAAAAAATACAGAAATGTTTGTGTGATGTACGCACCAATCACAGGACGAAGATAAAAAATTCCAAAAATCACATAATTTGATCAAGCATTTTTTTTTTATTATTCAAGAAACTTTAAATATTACTCCTTATTTTTGGGGTAGCCGAAAGTCAGGTGAAGATAGTCTACGTTTTGGCATCCTGTGGACAAGGACAGAAAAGAGAAACGAAACTTTCCAGGATCGACTTTTTGCCTACTCCGTCGCCCCATTTAATATAAGATATTTTATTTAGGTTCGAGCAATAATGACGAAAAAAAGATAGGAGAACATAGTTTTGAAAGCCGTTTTGTCATATTTTTTGTAGGGGTCTAACTACTTTTTTAATTGTATTTGAAAGATTAAAGTTTAAAGTTAATTTTCAAAAGGATAAAAATATTTGTACATGGGGGAAAAGTTATAATGAAAAATGTTTTCACAACGACATTCACAAACTGAGAATTTCAGCACAATAGAAAACAAATTAAGCTGTTTACTTTTTTTCCCAGCCGTGCAGCCGTACATTCCTATCGTAAACGTTTGTATAATTTTTATGATAAAAAAAAATAAATAGTAGCATAGGCTATTCATTTCGTATGTAGCTAATATTATTAATATGTATTTGGTAACTTAATGCTGGGTTATCTATCTTTGACCCGAGCTTTCAACGAATGAAGGAAAGGAGTACAGCTGTCATAGCAGAGTACCTATTTACAATGCCTCCCCACGGGACAGAGTTAGACACCAGGGTCGTTTTTTAACGTGGAGAAAAGGTACAAAAATAAAAATTGTCTCAGTCGTGAAGGATTTCTCCTCCACTGAAAGAGAACGAGAAATGGAAGTGCCACATCTGAAGCACAGATACTACACTTTGATCTTGTTTATATATTTTATTGCTTTTTAAAATTTTTGAAAATACAATTAAGTAAAAAACAAAAGATTTTTAAACAACAAAATTAGGCACGAGGCCCTACAAGAAATTGGGGAGGGGAAGGGTTCAGGGTCTTTGTGACTAAAGTGATTAAAAAAGTAATAGATGTAGACTTTGGAGTCTAACTCTTGACTGGCAACATTTACCAAAATACCTCATTCACTCTATGGATCTTAAACTAACTAATAAATCCCCAGCGTTTAAGAATCAAAACCATATTTACAATTAATAAACAGTTGTCTGTGTGTTCGTGTATGCATTTTTTTTTTTTTTTTTTTTTTTTTTTAGTAAATGAAAGATGTTGTGTTCATCGTAGATGAATAACCAAATGTTTGTGTCCTGTTGTCATTCCCCGTTATGTAATATTTCTATATAATAACTATACAATTATAAACGTTGTTACATTAAAAAAAAAAAAACAGTTGTTGCTGCTTTATTAAAAATTACAACCTTCCACGCCATCATCCTCACCCAAAATCGTTTTCAAGGATAATAACTCATATTATTAGTAAATGTTTTTCTTGTATAAAACTATTTCCTGGATTTCTTATGTGACTTGGTTGCAAGTACGTTTTTGGTGCTTTTTATATAAAAAGTCATCAATGCAAGGGAAATAACTCTGACTAAGAGATGCATATATTTTTACATAAGAACATATGGAATGATGAAACCAACTTTGAGGAGTTTTACTTCTTATAAAAGACTAGCCTGGGTGCCCGGCGTTGCCTGGGTGTTTGGAGGCGTGTGTTGAGAAAAAAAAAGTGGCAGTAGGCAGGCTCGAACCTGTATTGTGAAGGAGGAAAAGAACGTGAAAACAAAAAACGTGACATCCTTGCTGTTGCGTCCTTCACTAAACTGGAAGTGACATAGGTTTAAATTAAGGCTAGATATTCGAAAAGAGTGGTGACTTTCGAAAATATTGGCGAAAAAAGCGACCCCCCCCCTGCAGAAAAGTGCCTTATTCAGGGTGAAGGAATTAATGTTTTTGACCAATTTTTTTATATTTGTCATCCGAAGGGTCAATCTTACAAATGATACTAATCCGTGAAAATCAGTCGTTTCTGGCAAAAGTTTTAAGCAGACATACAAACATACATACATACATTTAAACAGACAGATAAGATTTATATTACAGATTATCGTCCCATTAGCCTCCTCCCACTTTTCGCCAAAATATTTGAGTCCATAATTAATCAAGCTATAGTCCACCACCTTACAGTTGCTAAACTTCTATCCAACCATCAATATGGATTCAGACAAACCCATTTTACTGCAGATATTCTAACTGTAATCGCTGAATGTATATACCATGCAGTGGATAAGGCAGGTGAGGGGAGGGCAGTATCCCTATATATATCTAAGGATTTAGACAGGGTAGAAAGTTACGTACATCTGAAAGTATCTTGTTCTCTACAATACCACCATTCGCCCATGTATGGATTATTGTTGTCACATCTGGGCTGGTGCATTTGCTGCTGGTCTCTCCCACCTGGATAGGGTACAAAAAAGAGTCGCCAACCTGATAGGTCCTGAACTGTTATCTAAGCTTCAACCTCTGTCCAATCGACAAAATGTTGCATGTCTCTGCCTGTTTTACAAGTATTTTAATGGTGAATGCTCTGATGAACTTCAAGTCCTTGTGTCCCCTCGACAAGCAGAAAAATCCCACTCCTACACAGTAGAGATCCCTAGATGTAAGAACGTCTTCTATGCTAATAGTTTCTTCCCTAGAACTGCTAGACTTTAGAAACCACTTCTGGGCTCCTGTTTCCCTAACTGCATTGTCACGTAGAAGTTAAAGTGTAATGTAAATAGACATGTTGCTGCTCAACTCCCTACACAGTATCCCTGCAACATGTCCCTGATAGTAACACTCTACATAAAAGTGGCATTATGTCTTGCTTTAGATGAAAATGTAAAAAAAAAAAAATGAACTTATGCAGAAAACAGATTGTTGTGAAATAATAATTTTATCATTTAGAAATCCATTCTTTATATTTTTGTAACTATTCTCTACTTTCAGCTTACAATTCAATGAACAAAACCAAAACTTAATGGAATTTAATTTGAAAGAAATAGTACGGCCTGTATTCTGCATGAATACAAAATAAAATGTTAAGATATTTAACGTAAAACAATAAAATTCAAGTGCAACATTAGTTGCAAAGTAATTGGAATTTTTATTAGCAAAATTGGGATGACTTTTTTTTCCCTCCAAGTTGTGTTGGTTTCAGCTACCAAAATTCTATTGTGAAAAATGAGTTACGTCCCTTTAATCGGTGACTTTTTACACAAAAATTGATTTCCAAGTCTAAAATTAAAATGTTTTAGTTTATTTGCTTAAGATTTAACATGTATCTTCCCCATCGTTGGTTTTTATTTTTTCATTTAGAAAAAAAGAAAGTAGGAATATTTGACTTTCCATGTATTTCCTCCTCCAGTACAGGATTTTGCCCCACTATCAATGCTCATACATTGGAGGTAAAATTCTTCATTCAAAAACCTTCGTCGCTTACAGTGGACGATATAGATTTATAGTAACCTTCCCCTCCATTTCCTCATCCGAAAAGTGTACAAAGGACAAAAAAAAAAAAAAAAAAAAAAAAAAG